>NW_026692568.1:0-362538 GCF_021218885.2 Marmota monax | reverse complement strand
CTACTAATTCTAAGGAGAAAGAGTGGGGAGACATCTAACTCTCAAATGATTTTGGCACATTGTCATTTGTGTTCCTGTTTCTGTTAGGTGACCCAATGTATTGAGAACATTTCAATGGATTTGTAGTAATTGTACGTATTTATGGGGTGGCATGATGTTTCAGGGGATGTAAGCATTGTGCTTTGCTCGAATCTGAGCAAACATTTCAATCTCCTTAAGCATTTACCATTTTTCTGAAAGTCCTCTCTTATGGTTCTTTATTCAGCAGTACAATGTCCTCCTCTATGGCCACCCTACTGCACGATAAGACCCGGTTCCCTTAACTGTGACCAATACTGGTTGGACGACCTTTCCCCACCCAGCCCTCCCCACTCGCCCCAGCCTGTGGCAAGCACTATTCTCCCGACTTCCTCCAGGTCCTTTGGTTTTCCTCCATGTGTAAGTGAGGTGGCCCAGTCCTTGACTCTGTGGCTGAGTCTTCCCTCAGCCTCCTGGTCTCCAGCTCCAGCAGCATTAGCATGTTTAGTAGGACTTCAAATGTTTAGCATGTTTGAAGTCCACTCTGCTTCAAAGTTTAACCCTTTATGTCCACTAAGATCATTTAAGTACTCGCTCATATCATTTTGTTCTTAATGAGCGATTTAATAACTTGAAAATGAGTGATAGCATTAGGTGTATAGTGCAGTTTAAAATGTAGTCATGAGCAGCTGGATGATAGGGACACATCCTGGGAATGGCACCTTAGGGCACTTTTTGTCACATAGAATATATTTTCTCAAGCCAGAAGGGGTACAGTGTCAGTTGGTATCACCTTCACATCACCAAAACACGGTTATGTGGCACATGATGCTTTTTAAGAAATTTAAGTTAGTTTAAATTATAAAATTTATCAGCTTTGTAAATGTCATAGCAAGGTTTGTAAGTTGAACTTAAGTTTAGGAAAAAATGGGCTTTGATGTTTTTCTGTAATATATTAAAATATCAATTAAAAAATATATATATCAATTTAAAAATAGTTGGGCAAACATAATGCCTACCTGCACAAAAGCCACGTTTACAGGAATGAAAATTCACCCATATGCAAGGTTGAGAAACTTCTTGAATTAGTGGACACAGAAATTCTCAGGAAGTGTGTTAGGAACACAGGCGGTGAGACGGAGCTCCATTGATTGAGGATCACAATGGCTAGAACTAGATATTCTAATGGCATCCCTGACAGATCTCCAAAGCCTAGTCAGAATAAAGAAAACCTGGAAACACCAGCTCTGTAACACAGTACCATGGTGTGAGTTTAAGGCAGACACACTAACTATTAATATATGTTTCCCATGATATCACCAAGAGCATGGATCGTCACATTTGAGGGAGATACAGTGATGTTTAGTGGTGACAAAGTTCAGGACAGAGAGGGGGAAAACAGGTAAGAGACAGAGCCATGCATGAATACATTTATGTGCCATTGACTAGAGGTTAGCTAGAATTCTGTGCTATCTGAGTGCCAAAAAGGAAAACTCGAGAACATAAAACTCCAATTAGCACGCAATTCACTTCCATTTACACAAAGGCCTTTAATTAAGTTTTTCTGTTGCAGGTGTGAAAATATTTGGCAACAAAGCCTTGCAAAATCATCCAGCTCAGAGGAGGATAGTGTTTCTGGGTAACTGTACATCTAAATATAACTCCTCTCTTGGGCTGTGCCATTATTAGGATCTGATAATTATAAGAAGCACAACAGGAGTTTGCACTTCCAGGTGGGTGACCGAAGATTAGATTCTGTTTATAAAATGCTGCTTTTCCCCATTTTGAAGCCTAACTTTGGAAGAAAGGACTGGCTCTCTGTGCTTTCACTTGAGCAATTGATTCTTTGGGGCTCATTTCCCCTTTGTGAAAGCATTAAGGGATGTGAGGTTTTGATAAGGCTGAGTTGCTGCAGAAGGCTCTTTTGTTTCATTGTCTGATACTTCCAACTCTTCTCTGGGGCAAACTGCACCTCAGCAAGTACAAGCCAGACTTCTATCTATGACCCTTGGAGTAGAAAAATGCAGTGGTCTAAGGGATCACTTGTGCTCATGGAATGCAGCAACCCCAAATGAAGATGCTGAGCTGGGGGCACAGAAAGCCCGCTTGCTGAGAAAGCAGAGCAGAAAAGCCCACACTCCAGCCTGGGTCACTGGGACCATCACACAGTGCACAGATGGGTTGCCGACTAAGGATGGTTCCATTTGCAAATGTTCTGCTATATCATGGCGCAAGAGTGACATGCATCAGGCAGAAAATGTACTTTGAATTTTCAATTTTGATCTTGTCCTGGGCTAGCCACATGTGCTATGACACTCTCAAGGTGATGGACCATGGCAGGAGCCACAGTTCCCAATTTGCAAGGTGATTATTATTAGTTTTGAAGCAAAAATTTTAATTTCTGGTATCTGGCCATTACCATTGTGGAAACACCATTGTTATTGTTTAAAGGGTATGCAATGGCTTAACAACATGAAAGGAAATTTTAACAATTCTGTAATAAACTTTACAGATAAAAGATTATTTTAGCAAGTGACCTAAAAATTCCCCTTGGAAATTTCTTTTTCTTTTTTTTTTTTTTTTTTTGTCAAAATTTGGGAAGAGTCAGAGACATTAAAAATCTGAGCTTGCTTAGTATTCCTGATTGCAAACAGGCTAGATTTATTCAATTCACTGAGTAAATGTGATATTAAGAAGTGTTTATAGAATATATCTTACCATCAAAATCAAGCCATTCTGTTAGTCCTACATGATATAATGACGTTCATGCCGTAAATTAAACATTAATATATGTATATATTTGTTTTAGCTCAAAAAGCAAGCGACAGCACATGGATTAGCTGAACAGATTAAAAAAAAAAAAAACAAAACATTGTGTTCATTTCACTCAGAGACAAAGATAGCTGTTAAGAAAAGTGATGAAATTCCACTGGATTCTGGATCTGAGCTCCAAGAATCCAAGGGACAGTGAGTCAGGAACAAGCAATGTGAGGCTTCTTTTTTCCTTTGGATACAGAGATGGGAATGTGTGGAGGTTCCAGCTCCTCCAAACCAAAACCAAAACACCAAAGAAGAACAATCAACCTCTGCAGGTGTGCAGGTGAGAGTTGGGAAACTGGTGGGGGACTGGGAGGATTAGCACCTGGTTCCCACCAGTCGCCAAGTCAGAGTCTGGGTTCAAAAGAACCCAATACAAATATTTCAAGAGACATATAAATCTGGCTGTTGATGCGAAGGCACCTAGTTTTAAATTTCAGGAACCACTTTTGAACTTTTCAGCCTGTGGGATGGATCCCAACCCCGGGAAACTCCGCCCCACTCTGTGGAAGAAGGTTTTTTGGATCTTACAAAAGTGAAAATGAAGGCTACGCTGGCAGTTTCATTATGGGCTTGAGGGCCTTAGATGCCACACCTGCCCCCTTCTAGCAAGCAAACGTCAAGTGTGACCTCTGTGCAGCATCACCCTGGGGTTCTCTTCTGGAAGACCATGGTTCCTGGTCATCGTCTTGTCCCCTGGGGCTGCCCGACTTCTGGTTTTTGCCTGTGTTCCCATGAAATGTCAGTCTGGTTGCCCAGCTTCTCTGTGTCCACTCAGATGTATCCAGGAAATGGACTGAAATGTGCGCTGGGCAGCTGCTTGTGATCTGTGTTTTCTGGGCAATGCAGGAGCTATTGATTTAATGGACACCATGAAACTTTGAAAAGACACACAGGAGAAGACTGGACCATGGCTGAAAGGCAGAAGGTACCATCTCATATTTGGAGATTCTGCACATTGTTCAGCCCAGGTCATAAATGCTGGGACTGAGCTACGTCATATGATGAAGATAGACTTGGCCACACAATCATGGAGATTTGGGTTCTAACATGACAACCGACACAACCGTGTATTTTCTGAGTGACTAGAGCGCCTTCCTTCCCATCTCTGGTTCCATGAAATGCAAAAGCAAATCCAGAAACAAGACACCAACAAATAAAAACAAACAAACAAACAAACAAAAAACACCCTTGGCTTAATAAGTCAGTGAATTCCCAAACCAGTCAGCTACAAATGGGTTTTGTAAATTCCCAGCATACTTCTGAGCCACTGTATTACTGTTTCATTATTTATACTGAAAGATCACTTTGAAAACTTTAATAGTTATCTTTGAAGGGACTTCTAGATCTTGCTATATGTATTAAAGGGACACACATTGGTGTGCTAGCTAGGTTCTACCAGGAAGAAATGGAACATTAAGATGAGGTCATTTCAAGGGGATTGTTTTAGTCAGCTCTTTTGCCACTGTGACCAAAAAACCCGACAAGAATAATTTTAGAGAAGGAAAACTTAACTTGGGGCTCACAGTTGCCGAGGTCTCTGTCCACAGATGGCCGACTCCATTGTTACCCCAGGAGAGGCAGAAGGATGTGGCAGAGAAGGTGGCACCAGGAAGCTGAGAGAGGGCTCTGCTCACCAGGAACAAACTGTGCACCCCAGAGGGACACCCCCAGTGAGCTACTTCCTCCAGCCACAGACACCTGCCTTCAGTCACCACCCAGCTAATACACTCAAGTAGATTAATGCAGGCATTGAATCAAGGCTCTCACAACCCAGTCCTTCACCCTGAACTTCCTTGCATTGTCTCCCAGATGAGCTTTTAGAGGACACTTCATATTTATACCATAGCAGGGTTTGATTGACAGGTCCCATAGCTTGGATGCTACAGACATGATGCCTCACGAGGTCCCCAGGAATGAGGGAGGGAGAGGTCTTGAGAACATGGAAGAAGAGCAAGTGTGCCAATCGGCCACCAGGGGACACAGCCCGCCTACAGTGGACTTCCCTGGAGAAGTCAGGGGAGTGACCTCTGACCACACCCTCTCCCTTCTTTTGGTCTAGCCTGTGGTCCAAAGCCCCAAGGAAGACAAAGAGCCTGGAAGCCCAATGGCCTGCATTGTGGTTGGCCTCCCAGGGCAGAGGGCGGGGTACAGAAGGGTGGGAAGCCAGGGGGCGGCCAAGAGCAGAGGTCCCAGCAGATGGTAGTTGAGAGAGGCCTGTGGGTGCTGCTCGGACCTTGGGAGATACTCTCTCTTTGCAAAAAGGCAGAGAAACCAATGTCAAAAATATAGCCATGTAAAACAGATTGTCTCCATGGTGAAATCAAAATTATTAAACAAAGAACCGCATCCTCACTATGTGACACAGGCTTCTGAATGCCATGTTCATGGCCACATGTGCCCTCAGTTTGGGAAACGCTGGGCTTTATGATCTCTAAGTTCTATCTCATATCCCTTGCCCTCCTCTATGGCAGATAAAAATATGGTAGTGGGATAACCTTTTCTACTCTATTAGAAATCTTGATCATCAGTTGGAATAGTCCAGGTCCCAAAACATCTGGAAAGAACTGGAAATGATCCCCAACAGCTCAGGGCCTTTCAGAGAATTACATGGGATAGTAACGTGCTACCGTTCAACAATACATATGGCTTCCTTTGTGATGTGGGACACTTTTGCTCAAACTATAATCATTTTCTTTTCTCCACAAAAATCTGCACAAGGACCTGGGCTTTTTTCTCTGGCTTCAGACATTGAAGATGACTGCATGGGAGCCATTTAGAAGGGATCACATTGGGGTCTGCACAATAAAACAGCTTGGGGTCCGTGATGGATCTGTTCATAGATGTTTATGAGTGTTGGGGTGGCTCCTGCAAGCCTCAGAATCAATCACTGCTCCACCTGTCCCTCCCACACTGCTGCCCCATCTAGGGACTGATGAGCTCCTTCTCCCAGACCACACTCGTCACTGACTCCTGACATGCAGGCTTTTCTTTCTGCATTGTACATTGGGAAATCCATTTGTGCCTCAGGGCCTTTGCACTCCCTGGACCACTCTCTAGGTGACTCTTTCCTAGATCAAAGTTCAGCAAACTATGACTTGGGGCCATATTTGTGCAGCTGACTGCTTTTGTAGAGTTTTATTGGGGTCAGTCTGCACTCTCCATGAAGTATTGTTTATGGCATCCTTCACAACACAGTGTCATTCTGACAGACCGGTTGACCAGCAAAGCCAACCATATTTACTGTTTGACACTTTACTGAAATGCTTGCTGTTCCCTGCCCTAAATTATCACATGATTGACTTTTTTTTTCAAGCACAGGGCTTAAAGGAGCTGCCTCCCAAGAGATGCCTCCTGCAACACCCCCCTCCCTTTCACATCTCCACATGAAACACCCCGTGAGGCCTCTCTTGTGGGATTATCTGATTTCTTGAGAAAATACAGAAATGTAATTTTTAATGTCAAATTCCTCCCCTTTCCCACACATACTGAGAGAAAAGGAAGAAAACATTTAAGACCAAAATGCATATTCAGGCCATATTGCACCAGCAGCACCCTGTGTGCGAGCCCTGGCCCCTGGGGGCCAGCACCAGCTCTGCTGGGCTCAACAAGCACCCTGGGGTTCTTGGATTTCTTGGTCTGACCCCTGCAAGGGTGGAGGGGAGGGGAGAAGATGCTGCTCTATGCCCTGATTACAGCCAGCAACCAAGGGAGTGACTGCAGGTGAGTCCTCGTCCCCAGAATCGCACACCAAGATGGCCATGGTCCAGGCCAGGGGGAGGAATAGGAGGCAGGCCCAGCTCCTCTGTGAAGTCCCAGGCTGTGGTGGACATCTGGGGTCATCAGCACACTCAGCCTCCACCTGTGTCCTCCAGCAGCCTGGATGGACCCTTCCTGCCCAGCAATGTAGGCACCCAGAGCTCCCCCCGAGATGGAGCTCAAACTCAGCCAAGAGCCACCTCTCCTGAAGGCCAGCTCTTGTCCCTCCATCCCCCAGTCACTCTGCAGCACTGTTCTGGGCACATTTGTTTTCTCTAGGCCCAGGCATTTTCTGCAAGGCACAAGGTTGGCATCCAATCAACATTCCTCCATTGAATGAAGGGCACCAAATGGAGGAAGGTAAAAGCCAGGTCCTGCTGAGTCCCAGAGATTGCACTTACAGCAGTGCAGGACCCAAACCCCAGGTCTCTCTCCTGCCCAGGGACTCACTGAACCAGCAGGGTCATCAGAACCTGTTTCCTCTGTTCAGAGTAACACAGCTCTGCCTCCCAACTGTGCCCACCACTTCCCCAGTGCAGGACACTCTGTGTGCTTACGAGAGAGCACTGGTCACCATGTTCTGGCTGGGACTGTGGGGATGGTCTTTTCAATCTCAGCAATTGTGCCATTTCTTTAATTATCGGGCCAATGACTGGGTTCTCCTAATTAAAGAAGATTGTACAGTCAGCTTTCAATTTTGAACTCATGGAAAGAAAGCTCTCCACTGGGCCTAGAAGCAGTGCATCAGCTGGTTTATTCTCCTAATGGAATTTTACCTTCTGCCCCCATTTGTAATTGAGACCTCTCTTAATTAAAGGCAGACCGGTTGGGCAGTAATGGAAACATGGCTGCTCACCTGGAGCACTCTTGCTGGAGGCTCCTCTGTGCATGGTGTGTCTGGGCCCCACCTCCTTGGTACCTAAGAATACAGAGAAAAACTGATTTAAACCTCATGAGGTCAATTGGACTCACAGAGTTTATGGAAGTAAGTCATGCATGTGGGCCACCCAGAGGGCTTGCGGCATGAATCCAGGGTGTTATAATGTCGAGCTTTCTGCCTTTAATAATTAATAGACTGAATCATGCCAGTAAACAACACAATTTTCTAAAAATGTTTTCAGGAGAAAACGTTCCTCTGCAATGCACATCTAGTATGTGACAGAGCCCACGGGAGCTTTGAGCTTTAGAAGGAATGGCTACCCCATGCACAGCCCTAAGGGAAAGGGTAGCCTATTTTATTTTAGCATTAGCATCGCATGAAGAGGATCCTCATGCTAACTTGCATGGCAGTCTCTTTTGCTCTTCCCAACCCTGTGTGAAATATATAATGAGTGCCAGATTTCAGAGACAAGGAAGCAGATGCTCCATGGTGTTAACTTGCCTAAGGTCTCACAACCAGTGAGAGCCAAGGAGAACATCCAAATCTGGAGCACGTACACCCTGTGTCCAGTGAGTCTTGCACTTCACCACCTCCCCAGAGGGTCCATAAATCTGAATCCCATTGCTATTGGTGTGTTTCAGGAGGGATCTGCTTAATGCATTTAGGGGTGAAGTAATTGCACCATTTTGGGGTATATGTAGGTTCTTAAGATGTTGTTTAAAATATTTACAACCAATTGGGGAAGATGGTGAGGCAGACCTAGGCAGCCACCCTCGGTCCCTCCACAGCCCAGAGATGAAGCAGCGAAAGCACAGCTGACCAGAGAGCCTCTGCCTGAGCTCAGGCAACAACACGTCAACAACAGACACCCTCTCTCTGTCATTGTGATGGGTAAAGCCCTGTGAACTGCAGCAGCCAGGTTGGAGCCCCTGTGCCGCAGATGTCCCACAGAGAGCCTGCACCCACAGGACTCACAGTTGCAGAGAGCCACCAAGTGCTTAGATAACATTCTGAGGACAAGTGGCAGCAAGGTGAGCAGGCGCTCAGTGACTCACAGACGCAGGCTGCAGCACCTCAGGGAGGATCCACAGCTGGACGTCCCAGGGTTGCCAGTTCACTCAATTCTCGTTGCAATGCACAGGTCCACAGAAGGCATTTCCTGAAGATAAACCCATGCAGTCCACATGGGGAACCTCATGCACACCCAACACTATACCTCATAAAGGGGCTTACAGAGGAGCACATATTGGTACAGGAGACTCACTTGACAGCAAACACATTCATGGACTAAAGGTAAAAGTACCATACAAATAGGGAACAAAAGCAAGCAGGGATAGCTACTCTCACATCTGACCACTAAGAATTTATACCAAAATTATTCAGAATAGCAAAAAATGTCACTTCATGCTGGTTAAATGAAACATTAAAAAAAGATGTGATCATTAAAAATATTTATGCCCTAAACACAAGTACATCTACATACATAAAACACACCCTACTCAACATAAAGAATCAAACACACTACAAAAAAATAATATGGGGTGATTTCAACACACTTATCTCACCACTGTATAAATCATAAACTATGTATACTCTCATCAGAACTAAAAAGTTCTCTTAATCAAATGGACCTAACACATGTCTATAGAATATTCCATCCATCAACAACTGAATGTGCTTTCTTCTCAACATCATATGGAACTGTTTCTTAAATAGACCACATTTTAGACACAAAGTGAGTCTTACAAGATACAAAAAATAAATAATTCCTTGAATCCTAGAATGGAATGGAATTAGAAATCAATGACAAGACAAAAATACAGAAACCATTTTAACTTCTGGAGATTAAATAATATACTTTTAAATGAGGAATTGATTAAAGAAGAAATCAGGGGTAAAGTAAAAAAATTCTTGGAAAAATGAAAATAGAAATACAACTTATCAATTCTCTGGGACAGTATGAAGGCAGTTCTAAGAGGAACGTTAATAGAAGTTTGAAATCCAAAGGCTCACTTGGAGTTATTTTGAAAATTTATACTCTAATAAGCTGAAAAATCTAGAAGATATTGAAAATCTATAGAAACATATGACCCGACCAAATTGACCATGAGGATATAGCAAACCTAAACAGACCAATATCTAAGCAATTAAATTGAAGCAGCAGTTAAAAGCCTTTCAACAAAGAAATGTCCAGGGCAAGTTGGATTCTCAGCCAAGATCTAAGAGACCGTCACTTATTTATTTATTTAGGGGGAGGATACTGGGGTTGAAGGCAGGGGTTTTACCACAAAGCTACATCCCCAGACCTTTTTTATTTTATTTCTTTATATTTTTTGTTTGGGGTCAGAGTCTTGTTAGGTTGCATAGGGCCTCACTGAGTTGCTGAACCTGGTCTCAATTCATGATCCTCCTGCCTCAGCCTCCCAAGCTGCTGGTATTACAGGCATTTTCCTCCACACCTGGCTCTTATACCAGACCCTTAAAGAAGAACTGGTGTCAATCCTCCTCAAAATATTTCGTGAAATAGGGAGAGAACATTCCCAAATTTATTCTGTGAAGTCAGAGTCAACCTCATACTTCAAATCAGGCAAAAATTCACATCAAGGAAAAAAAGAAAGAAAAAAGAAAAAAAAAAAGAACACTATAGACCAATATCTGTATTGAATATAGATGCAAAAACCCTTAATAAAATATTGGCAAACTGTGTTCAAAAGCACATTAAGAAGATAGCACAACATGATCAAGCGGGTTCCATTCCAGGTAAGGAAGGTTGGTTCAACAGACACAAATCAATACATGTCATTCACCACATAAATAGAATTAAGGACAAGAATCATATGATCATCTCAATAGATGCAGGAAAAAAGCCTTTGACAAAATCCAGCACCTATCCTTCCAAGTTAAAAACACCGAGAAACTAGGAGTATGAGGAAATTATCTCAACACTGCAAGGGCTATAGACACAACAAGCCCAAAACCAACATCATGCCAAATGGAAAGAACTGAAAGCATTTACTCTAAAATAAGGAACAGGCTTTTAAGATTACATCAACATGAACCCGAATATTACGTACAGCTATAATGCACTAATAGAAAAACAGTAAAATCATTTACAACATCAGTTCTTCTTTTGCATGAGGTTTGTGATTTACATTTACATTTCTGTCAGTATGGATTGTTTGGGTCTAAAACTGACAGTGCTCTTCGACCATGAGCAGAGACGACATAGTAATTCTATCAGATTCTTGAGTGTTCCATGAATGTGTTTTAATCCAAGCTCAGCAGTTGCCTCACCCTTTGATGCCACAAGCTCGGCACCCTGTCCTGCGGAGTGTTACCCGAGAACAGCGTCCAAAGACAATAAACCCAGGTGCTGATGACTTAGATGAGAACGAGAACCCGCAGACAAGAAAGTCCCAGGACCTAGCCATGCTGGACGTCATTACAAAGATGTGCAGTGTCTACTTTGAAGAAAGGAGAGTTAAGACTATAAATAACCAACAGGCACAACGTGTGATTTCTGCACTTGAGGTGTTGCGAGTGCATTTAAATACATTGTGTCCTGGCTTTCTCCTCCGGTGACTGAACTTGCTGTCCTTGCTGTGACAACTCCCCGGGGACATAAGCCACTCTGGTGGACCCAGGAACAGAGCATCTTCTTTAGCACTGTCTCAACAGAGGCTCCGCAGCAGTGCTCCAGCTTCCAGGAGAAACCACCCTGGGACGTGCGTTCTGCTCCCCAGGAGCTGACGGTTCCCATGAGGTGTCTCAGGAGCTGGCCTGGCCTTGGCTCTGACGTGGTTCTCCTGTGGACCCAGGGTGCTGCTGGGGCTCCTCAGGCCTCGGCCTCCTGCTTTAACAAGACACAAGCCTGGCTACACCTCCACCTGCTTTTCCCTCCCCTCCTTCCTGTCACACAGGGGCTACCTGGTCAGGGAGCACTAAGGACCCAGTACTCTGATGAGCTCTGTCTTCCAGGAGCTGAGCAGAAACAGAGTGCTGCCACCCTGATGGTGTTTGCAGTCCAGTGGCAGAAATAGGCACAGAGCAAGGAGTCAGCAGATGGTTAAAATTACCCCCCCCCCCAATGGGACAGAGGCTCCCTATGGGTGGAGTCTCATCCAGGAGGGGAGAAGACCAAAGACTTCTTGGAGGAGCTGAAGCCTGAGCTGAGCTCTGGGAGGCGACAGCAGCCAGGTGTGAGAGAGGAGAAGGACATGACAAGGGACAGCAGGTCCCAAGGCCCTGTGGGGAGGCAGCCTTATGTCTGAGGCTCTGGCTGAGGCCCCTTCCAAGGCACTGAACCCAATCCTGTTCCCGCCTAACTTCCTTCATACCTTCCTTCCTTCCTTCCTTCCTTCCTTCCTTCCTTCCTTCTTTCCTTCCTTCCTTCCTTCCTTCCTTCCTTCCTTCCTTCCTTCCTTCCTTCCTTCCTTCCTTCCTTCCTTCCCTCCCTCCCTCCTTCCTCCCCAACCTGTTTCCTCTGAAGGGGGAGGCCATTAGAGACTATCTTGGTGACTCATCACTATGACAAGACTTTTTGTTTTTAATCTAATGTTGGTAAAATGCATGACGCCCATTCACCAGCGCAGCCATTGGGGTGCATGGTTGGGTGGTATGGAGTGCATTGCCACCGTGGGCACCCCTCACCACCTACCCATGGGGCTCCTCAGTCTTACAGAACTGAAGCTGCATACCCCTGAACAGCAGCTGCACATCTCCCACAGCCCAGCCCTGGGTCCCATCTATCTACCCTCTTCCCGTCTCTGTGAGTGTGGCTACTCTAGCTAGCAGAATCCACGGCACTTGGCCTCCGTGTCCAGCCTAGTTCACCTCCTGCAGTCCCCTTATGTTCGTCCATGCAGCAGGGACATGGTGGTGGATGTCCACACTTGGCCACTTGGCTGAGGACCCAGGGGGTCTCTGGAAAGGGTCCTAAGCTCCCTGCACTTCTCTGGTTCCCAACTCCATCTCCCCATCCTCAGGCCCCTTGCCTTCAATGTTCTCTACTCCCCTTGAGACATAGGCAAAAGCCTCTATTGGTTCTCATCTCTCCTATACCTTTCTGGTCCCACAGAGGTGCTCCAAGCCCAAGGTCACTGCCAAGAATTTTTCCAAAAGAGCAGATCTCATGTAAACCAATAATGGGGCAGAAAATTTCCCATTTCTGTAAAGTTGTACTTCCTTCAAATTTGAGACAAGTCAATTTAGCCATTATGTGATAAGAAGTGCTCATGCAATATCACTTTATTTGAATAACTAGAAATATTAGATGCTACTCTTATTAGTCATAAAGCATTAAGGATCACATTATTTCACAGCTATAATTTAGTTAATGATACTCTTCCATGATGCCAATTTATATAGGAAATGGCGCCTACAGGAAAATGAAAGTACTATTGATTTGCAGCTAATTCACCCTGACATCAAAACTTGAGACACCAACTGGAGGGACTGGGCATTTTATATGAATCTTCTTAGCAAACATGATCTAGGTTCCTCCTGATGCTCTCTCTATGATGAGGGTATTACTACAGTCTTTATTTTACAGACAATTTAACACAAGCTTGGAGGAGTGAAATCACAGTTTACATAGCAGTTCATAAAATCCTACATATATACAGCTAGATCTTTAAAGTATATACGCATAGGGACAATATATTTCACACCAGAGAGTCATTCCCAATGAAAGGAAAGAGTTAAACGTGAATATGGCTAAGCAACCCTGGAAGGGCTGATGTTCCTCCCCCCTGGACACAGGAGGCCATGCTCTTGAGGAGGCAGGAGAAGACCAGGGACCTTTGGCTCTGTGCAGGGTGCTAACCTGAAGGCCACGCCCCACCCTGCCTGCTGGGCCTGTTCAGTGTACTGTTGCTGTAGCCTCCCCTGGAGTCAGCCTCTAGGGCCTCCCTAGGAAACCTGTCCTCCCACCTCATTCAGTCCTTCCCTTTCCGCCCCTCTGGTCCTCCTGTCCATAAACCCCTCCTGGGTGAGCTTCCCCTCACCTCCATGTAGGTCTCATGGGCAATTCTCTTTAATTATCTGTACACAAAGACCCTGGGCTTCCTAGTTCCTTCTCTCTCTCTGCTATGTCAACCACAGACTCCACGATTGTCAAGGCCTACAGGAGGATATCCAGGAGGATATTATCTGCTAGTCCACGGTCTCCAGTGCTCAGCTGACCCTCACGAACACTGAGTGTCCTGTGACATGAATCCAGGTGCTTTCCTCCCCAGGTCTGTTTTCCAGCTGCCCAGCCAGTCCCCACCCCTGCACTGAGGAAGCAGACCTCAGCTCAGGAAGACTCACCTGCGGTCCTGCTGCCCATCTGCTCTGCCCCCTGCTCTAGCCCCTCCCCGCTCGCATCCCTCCAGTCTAGAAAGGTGGACAGTGGATCCGCAGCAGGACGCCCATACACAGCAAGAGCCCTGTGCATACTGAACGCCTGGCACCGGGTGACATTACTCATTGTTATTTACTGACAAACTCCTGGTTACTGCCTACCAAGCCCCAACCACAGAGGACGCTGGTGTGAGCAGCATCTCCAAAATGAATCTTTCTGTTGATTTGTCTAAAAAGGTAATTGATAAAGTATCCTGGATGCTTCTCTCCTCCAAACAGACATCATTCCCCTTAGAGATTGTCAAAGTGACACTCCTTCTCTTCTTTTGAGCAAACACTGGGGACGGACCCCTTGTTTTCAAAGGTTTGATTTCTTTTTGAAAATACATTGACCTCTTTCCAAATAAATATTAAACTTTATTTCAAAGTTATATTTCTAGGGAACAAAAAGCTCTTTTTCCCCTGATGATCACAAAGAATTACTTGGAGTCATCCAGGGGCTAGAAGAAATTTGGGGTCAATTGAGGTATAAAAGAAAACTTGCCAATTCTGATACCTTATGAAACAAGTGTCTTGGTCTCAGCCTCTAAAAGGTGAGCATCCCTCCTCCTCCATGGTGCAGTCTCTATGAGAGGCAGAGTCATGATTTCAAGCTCTGCATCATGGACATTTATTTCCCCCACAAACACAGAAATAAAGTAATCATGTTACTTGACGTCGCTTGGCATGTGACCGTCTCATCCATGTCCCCTTAGTAACCACATCCCTTGCTTGGATTCTTCCAGGTTTTCCAGGACCTACTTGTAAGTAATTTTTCACCTAAGATTTGCAATATTTGTTACTTGTCTTACCCTGAAGAGCACTAGAGGAAGATAGCCACAGAGAAGATGTCAATACTTCCCCACTCCCCAAGGATCTCCTCCTGCAGCCATGGTAGATGGACAAGCCTCACAGGTGCCATCACTGCATATCAGACACTGAGACCTCTTCTCGGGGCATGGCCATATTAGTTAAATCCATCTTCCTAATGCTTCTGTGAAGCAGGTGCTTCCAGGAGACCCAGTTTGCAAGTAATGGAAGCTGTTAGGGAATCGACACGAGGTCACAGCACTAGGGTATGTCATGGCCAGGATTTGAGTGAGTGAAATTTGGGCCTGGCTTCTGTGGTCACCACCACTACCCCAAGCTGCCTCTCACCCAGAGCCCATGCGGAGCACCAGGCTTCATGTGGCCCTGGGCTGTAGCCCTGGTGTGAACACACCCTAGGATATTCATGTTAGGAAACAAAGGTATAAACAGAACCACCCCATGTTCCCATAGAAATGATGGGTAGTCTAACTTCTAAATATAGACAGAGCTATAAAAAAAAAAAAAGCTGGCATTTAGCTGAGGAAAATGTACCTCTCTTCCCCTCTTTCCTTCACCTTCTGAAACACAAACACCCAGGTGAAGGTTGTCCATTGCAATATGTCCAAACACCTTAATGCACACACATGCACGTGTGTGTATGTGGGGGGGTGAGTGATATTATTTTTTTATTTTGCTTAAATAGAATACTCTGCAATGCTTGAAAGATAGTCCTCTGCTGTGCCCAGCATCTCCTGTGGCAGCCATAGGGCTCACTTCCACCACAAACAACACAATGCTGGCAACTGGTGTCCAAGCTCAAGGGATGCTCAGTGGGCCTCATGATCTCTGCTCAAACCTCTCTGTGGAGCTAGGACTCCCTCATGGCACGGTGGCTTCTGAGTGAAGGTGTACCTGGAGACCCAGGGGGAAGCCTTCATGAGGTGGCCATAGAAGTCACAGGCCATGATTCAGCCAGAACATGGGCCCCCAGTTCAAGGGAGTGGAAGACAGAGTCCTCAGGCAGAGGAGCATTCAAACCAAATTGTGAGGAGAATATGTCAGGAGGAAGAAGAGATACGGACAACTTTGGAAAATATACCATTCTAAAGGTAATAAGAAGCTCATCCTTTGAAGTCAACCACCTAACTCAGAAACTCAGAGTCTTTAGAAGCAGGAAAACTGTTTCATACGCCCATTCTAGACTTAATTATGGAGAATCTTGTGGAGCTTCCCCAAAAAGCTAGAAATATCACCACTGAATGGCCAGCCACTCCACCATGGGATATTTGTTGGAAGGGAAGTGACATGTCAGAGAGACACCTGCAGGCCCAGGTTTACCAAAGCATTGTTCACAATTGCCAAGATGTGAAATAAATCTAGGTGTCCGCCGATGGATGAACAGAGCAAGAACATCCTGTGTATATGCACAGTGGGATGTCAGTTGGTCAATAAAAAAGAATGAAATCTTGTCATTTGTGCCAACATGGATGAGCTTGGGAGATATTATTTTAAATGAAATAAGCCAAGCATGGAGGACAAGGCCAGATGTTCCCACTTATGTACGAAAGATAAGAAAGTCAACCTCATGGAAGTGAGTGGTTTCCAGGGACTGGGAAGGGAGTGAAGAAGAAAGACAGAGAGAGAGAGAGAGAGAGAGAGAGAGAGAGAGAGAGAGAGAGAGAGAGTGATTAATGGGCACAGGTGTGCAGCTGGGTGGAGGAAAGCGTCTGAGGTCCATAGCACAGTACAGCAATCACGAGTGATTGTATTTCAAAATAGCCACTGGAGAGGATCTGGAATGTCCCTGAAACACAGAAATGACCAACGTCTGAGGTGACACATGTACCAATTATTCCAATCCCATCATTACACACCACCTATATGTAATGAGATATCACACTGTCCCCAAACATAGGTTCAATTACTGTAAGGAGACAAAATAAAATGTAATGAAATAAAAAAAGAAAACCTAGCTTCTATAGGTTTTAGTTTGCAGAAGGAAAATAGATTAAAAAATAAGATAATCTTGTTTTAATTGTCCAGTAGACTAAAAACCCCCTCTCCTTGAGATGGAAACAAAGAAAGCTGTTTTGCAGGCCAGAATACCAAAGCCCTGTGACCACAAAGAGAAGACAAGCAGAAAGAGCAAGGATCTCAAGGGCATGAGGGTGCAGGCAGGTGGCATTCATGAAGAAAACTGAGGTGTGGGAGAGGAAATGCACCAAGTCAATCCCACTCGCAATCATCTAGACAGGCCAGGTGGAAGACGCTTTCCCCTAGTACCATTAAAGAAAGATATGAGGTGGTGTGGAATTGGATGCTGGAAATGAAGATAAAACAGAAAACGGAAGCATTCACATATCCAGAAAGAACACGTGGGCTGGAGGAATGTCACCAGGTAGCTTTCTCTCTCAAAACATGCCTTCTAAATCTGTAGCTAGTGCCCTTTGCCATGTTGGAACCAGGTCACTCAACTACTTACCTCTATCTCCTCCAAATCAAAACAGCTTTTTCTATTGAGAGTCCTTCCAGATGGAGTCCTATCCTGCTCATCTGGTCTGCTTCGAGTCTACAGTTATCACCCCACAGGTAGCTCTCCATGCCATCTCTGACCTGGGCTGTAGTAACAATGGCAGCAAGTCAGGGTTCATACACCACGTGACTCAGTCCCCACCAGACGGAGGTTCCTCAATAGCTCGGATGGACAAAGTCATACCATCCAGGGATCTGGTAGTGAGTGACAGATCCCCAACTAGATTCCACCTCCCCGATGTTTTCAGACATTTTCCTTCTCATTTGCATCCAAATTATTTCTCACTTTCCTGAGTAATGAGTTGATGAGAATTGAGCATCGAGCATCATGTCCATGCTACCTAACAGAAGTCTCCAGATAAATAAGACACTCTCTGCTTCTAGTACTTGGCTGCCCTCTGAACATGAATGGGAGCATGACTTTTTTCAATTCCAATTGCTCTTCCTTTTCAGAGTTGAAGCCACCAAGCCAGCAGAGCACACCAGCAGCTGTTGGGAAGCTGACTCCAGCTCCATCTGAAGTTGCTCTAGACACATGCCTTTCTGACTGCATTCTGTTGGATCTGAATGACAGCTGATCACTTAAGCTAGCATGTGAATGAATACTTGATGTCTGACGCTTGGAAAAGTGCATGCTTTCTCCTTGTCTTGACGAACAATTCCCCTCTGGTGGATTCTTTTACAGACAGCTCGATGAGCACACAGAGGTGTAAAATGATATGAACCAGAGTGGCCCTGACAAGGCTGCTTCACTTTGTGTAGGAATTTTATTTTTAGACTTTGTAATTGATCTATGGAACCCTGAGGTTTGAAATTAGTTGGATCATCTCTCTGCCAACAAATGAGAAAGATTGGGTGACTCATGTCCTTTGATCAGAGGGAGACAATAAACCTGCCTTGTGTGTCTTGGTTCTCAGGGAATGACTCATCTCTAGGATCAATACCAGGGAAGGCCTGTCAGTCATTGCTCAAACTGAGTCATAGTTCAGTTGTTCACCCTGGCACAGCCCTGCTTCCCACTGGGGGTCTGCCTGCTCCTACAGGGCTGGCATATTTTTTGAATCCTCACCTAATTCACCAATTAAAATTATCTGTTTCACCTTGGGTTGCTCTTCTGATCCAGGAGCAGGGTTGCTATCCAAAGGCCCTGTGACTTTGACTCCTGGAGTCCCAGGAAGAGAAATCTGTTTCCTTAGGATGCTTTCTTCTTTCCTGTTGAGAAGTCACTGCTTTGTCACAAGAGAACCTGCTCCACCATTCTCACTGGTCCTGCAGCCACCTTCCATGTGGACCTGGCTGGGTTTTTCCATTTACAGCTCATCTTCTCCTGGACAGGGACAGGGACTGTACGGCTGGACAGGTTTGCAGGTGGACCTTGCTTTGAAACAAGGACTGAGGTATCTGCCACGCTGAGGAACAAACCCAGGAGCTGTGCCACAGGATTTGGGTACCGCATTTTATATCTTTTAGAACTCAGTGTTAAGGGACAGGCTTTTGGGTTGATGTAGCAAGTAGTAATTGAAATCATAATGGTCTCAGCTTCATGTCAAGGGAAAATTCATAATCCTTAATCATGGAATAGCAAAATGATATTTGATAATAGCAAAATGATTCTTCCTCGATGCCAGTCCCAAGTGTAGATATTTTACCCTTATAATTAAAATGTTAATAGCAACAACGGGTGTGGAGATGCTCAGGAGGTGGCAAAAAAAAGATTAATCAAATCCAAATGTAACATTGCATCCCCACTGTGGAAGTCTAGGACATTGGCAGATGCTGTGTACAACCCTGCCTTTCAGAAGAACCTTAAGTATTTCCCCAAGAATCACAGATTCTGCCTGGACTTTGCTTAAACACGAGGTGCAAATATTACTTATGTGTTATCTTTTTTTGGTATAAAAGATTAATCCTGTGTGTGTGACCATTTCACAACAATTTCAATATGTGTTGATACAAGAAGGTGACCTCCTGTTGGAAGCCGAGGTCAATTTGTTGGCAATTTGACCATCTCCCAACTCAAGCTCTCAGCTCCCAACCTGGGCTTTCTGTTACCCAAGCCCTGAGAATTTGTCTCATATAATTTTCCTTTTTTTTTTAAGATTGTATAAAATGAGAAGTTAAATTCGGTCCCAGTTACTCCACAAAGACCAGATAATCTCAAACACCAATCATCTACTTGGAAAATCTGTGAGTCCTCTTTCGTTCACTTATCACCTATTTACAAAGTGCTTGGGTGAAGGCTCGGAGGGGATCCAACCACACACTTTCCTGAGGACCAGGAGGCTGTTGCTGGTTGGTGGGAGGAGCTTCCCCTTGCTCACCGCTTCTTTCCTGCCCCACCTTCTGTTCCATGTCTGTCCATAATAATATGGTGGCAAATGTCCTGAAACCCATAGAAAATATATGGTACATTGTTGGTGTGTTTTTTATATAAATCATGGTTCTTGGACTCTTGTCCTATTTCTAAAATATTTAACTTGGTACCAATTTGAGATCTATCCATGCATATATACTCCTCTGTGATGGTTCAGGCTGACCAGATGTACTGACATCTAAAATGCAGTCTTCGTCCACTGAAGGACCATGGTCACGCAGTAACCTGAGGAAGGGATAATCAGGGCAGAACTTGAGGCAATGGCCCTGATCCCAGGGCAGGCCTGGATACTTGCTTCTCTCTCTCTCTCTCTCTCTCTCTCTCTCTCTCTCTCTCTCTCTCTCTCTCTCTCCCCTTCCCTCCCTCCTTCCTTCTTGTGTTGGTGCTCAGGTCAAACCAGAGCTTTGCATACACTAAGCACATGCTCTGCCTCTGAGCTGCACCTCAGCCCCTGGACTCCTGCTTTTCATCCTTCAATACGCAACTGTCTTTGGTCACTGAAATCAAATCAGAAGAACTGTCACCCCTTGTCCCCGTGCACATACATCTTCATTCATAGTATCCTCTCTTCCCACATCTAAACATCTCAGCTGAACACCACGTGACAGGTCTCCAATGCAGAGAACCCTGACCTCCTTTTTCATTACTGTTCCCATGAAAAGCCTCGGAACATTTCTCAATCAGCTCACGTATCATTTAGATAAAACAGATACACAGGATATCTGTTGCAGACACATATATACCTGGGCTGCATACCTAGGAAATGTAAGAGTTCTCACGTCCAAGGAGGCGCAGTCCCTTAAGAGTGCAAGATCGCAAGCAGCTTTTGCATTTGTGTGGGCAGTGCTAGGAGGAGCTTTCCCCTGCAGACCTGAGCATCTCACAGGCTCAGCCAGCAAGTCTCTTCCCTCATCCACCAGAACCCCTTCCTACCTCATGGGAAATCCAAGGCTTCCAGCCCTGACCGGCTCTCTATAACTCCTCATTCTGCTCCCCATGTCTACCTTGGACAGAAGCTATTCCTGTGACTGTGATGTCTTCCTGCTAGAACATGAGAATTTCAAGGGACAACCTTTTAGTTATTACTCAAGTCTCTTTGCTTAGCAAAGACGTACTGAATGTTTTCAGAAAGATTTTGCTGCACATTAATATCAAGCTCATCCGATAGGAACCAGGGGACAATCAGCACTGACCTTCCAAAGGGACAGTTTCCAAGTTATCATTATGATGATAAGGTCTTTCATGCCATGCAATTAAACCACACACAAAAGCATGTGAATATCAGCACTGAGCAGCACATCCACTATCAGGCTACGTGTTTGATGATTGCAACCATCAAATCACCACAGCTTAAATACCATCAAATCACCACAGCTTAAATCAAAGCCACAGAGAATTTCTCTTTGTAAAGGGACAATAAAGGAAAGAAAAGTGAAACCAGAACTGAACCCTGGGAATGCAGTGTGACTGATCCAGGTCCTCAAAATGTGCTGCCTCACAGTGGAGAGCCACAATCGAATCCGTGTCTGAGAATGCAAAGAAGGGGCAAACCACAGGGTGCATCTGGATCATTTGAAGCTACAGGACAGATATTCTCTGTAACTTCAGAGTTGAGACAGGATGTGGTGGTTCATGCCTATAATCCCAGTGGCTCAGGAGGCTGAGGCAGGAGGATTGCAAGTTCAAAGTCAGCCTCAGCAAAAGCAAGGCGCTAAACAACTCAATGAGACCTGTATCTAAATAAAATAAGCCTGGGGGTGTGACTCAGTGGACAAGTGCCCCTGAGTTCAATCCCTGGTACCTCCCATCCCCCCCTCAAAAAAAAAAAAAAAGAAAGGAATGAGATAATACTAGCTTCTGCTGTGGTCTCTAGGTATGGAACCAGAAGCCCACCCCATCAACTGCAGACATTGAATTTTTGTATGAGAGGCTACCAGACTGAGTTATGACTGCCTGGTGGACATGGTAAGGCACCTGGAGGGTGTGTGTGTCCCATTAGCTCAAGTGGTCAGGATGAAGCTCATCTCTTTCCATGCTATAGCAGCCTAAACCCCTCAACCCCATCCTGCACCCCTCACACTCATGTTCTACTTCTCTCTTCAAAAATTGACCCAATTCTCCGTGAAAGGCGCTCTTCTCACTCACTGACAATTAGGAATACTAATGTGTTTTTGAGAGCTGCTGGAGGGGGAGAGGCAGAGAGGAGATTAAAACACATCTGTTTTCTCATAACACTCAGACTTTATTTTGGAAATCCCATTAAAAATTAAAGTAAATATAAAGCCTTGCATAATTATAATTTCTGACATTTACTTGGACCTAATTATTTGTCAAGCCCGGTGCTGGGAATCTTCAGAGATTTTCTCATTTAGTTCCCACTGCAATGCCGAGAGGCGGGGGTTCTTACCCCCCTGACAGGTAAGGAAAGGGGGCCTCCTGAGCAAGCCCAAGGTCACCCAGAAGTAGCTGGGAGGAAGGAGAGGTCTCAACTTGGTTCAACTTACAAGCCTCTAATTCTTTGTCAATCAAATCTGCTGAGAGACCCACAGTCCCTGCGCAGAGTGTCAAGGACTTTCCCACAAATATGCTTCTCATTTCCTTCTCTCCTTTCCTACAGGAGTCCCTTTCTCCTCCCCAACTGCAACAGCTCCCCCGCTCTTCTTACCTCTGATGGGAAAGGTGATTCCTCAGACTTCTCTCCCTGGCCCATCGCTCTGGCCCATGCAAGGTGTCTTTGCCTCATGTCACATTCTTTCACTCAGATCCCTACTCGAGATCCATGCCAGTCCCACTCAGGACCCCGGCCTTGTCAACACGCAGCCTTGTTGGGGTCAGATGTGACCCACATCTCCCTTGTTCCAGTGTAGCCTTGTTGTCCTATGAGTGCTTCATTTCCCTGAGTGCTTTCTGTTTTGTCTTGAGTTGATCACATGTCTTCTGTGGGCAGGCCTCTGGGTGGTTTTCTACGTGTTGATGGTTAATGTCACTCCACACTCTCTGCCCTTTGTCAAACTCCTCCTTTGGTTCCTTTGGAAAAATCAGTTGTTCTATCCATTTGAACTTCCTGAGAGGCCCGGCTCTGCAGTCCTGGGATAGACGGCTGCTTTAGTCAGCTTTTGCATCCCTGTGACTGAAATACCAACAAGAATAACTTAGGGGAGGAAAAAGTTATTTTGGCTCCTGGCATCAGAGGCCCCCATGAGGCAGCACATCCTGAAGGAAGGGCACCATAGAAGAAAGCTGCTGCCTTCATCGTGGTCAGGGAAGAAGCCACAGGGAAGGGGACCCCTCCAGGTCAGCCCCAGTGACCCACCTCCTCCAGTCACGCCAACCTGCCCACAGTCACCACCTGGCCAGTCCATTCAAACCAGGATGGCCTGATGAGGCTGCAGCTCTCCCAGCATAGTCACCTCCCCTCTGAGCATTCCTGCAATGATAGGAGCTTTTAGGGGACACCCAAAGCATAACAATGGCCTTTACTCTTGGACATACTTGAGGACACATTTGGGGACTCCTTGAACCATCCTTCTGAGGACCCCTCTGTCCTTCTCTGGCATTTAGTTCCCTTTTATCAGATCCCTTGAATGTTCCCTCTCTGACTTCCCTCACTGGGAGAGTCCTTCATCCAGCAACTTGCCCAAAGGGGTCCCTGGCAGGTGCTGTTTTGAGCACCTGCACATCTGGAAACGTCTGTATTCAGCCCTACCCTGTTTGCACTGTCTCAAGCTACAGTACAGAAATCCATTTCCTGCAGAATGTGGAGGGCCCCCTTCAGTGCTTTTAGCACCCCGAAGTTGCTGTGGACGAGGCTGAAACCAACATGGCTCCTGTTCATTGTCTATTGTTTTTTTATGGCAGAAATAAAGATTCATAGTTTGGAGCTTCATCTCCTCTGTGCACTGCAAATTGCAGGCCAGAAGCAAACAGGAGAGACACAGCCGTGGCCTAAAGCTTCCGGCTTCTGTGCACCTCGGAGTGTCGTGTTTCCCTTCCTGTTTTGTGCTCCTGGGAGACCATGTAGGAACTTCAGGAAGGAAGGGCTTGTAGTGGGGTTGAGGGGGGTGGTGATAGGGAGGCAGCTCTATGTGCCTCTTTTCCCAGAAAACAAGATTTCTTCTCCTTTGATGATACCATTGGTTGTGACCTCTGGAACCCTTTCTGGCAGAGGTATTTTGAGGTCAGAGGAACTTGGGGCAGGGCAGGGATATATGGAGGCAGAGAGGAGTTGGGGCCCAGATTCCTTTAACATGGGTGCACAGAGTCACCCCCGGGGTGGCCAGCGTGGTTCCTCCTGGGCTCTTAGTCCTTAGGGGTTCACACAGGGCGTCTTCATCCCCAACATTCCGAAGCTGGTGTGCCCACTCTCCTCAGTTGTGCTGGGCATGGCTGAATCCCACAGTTTTTAATTCCTTTATCTGAGGAGACTAGTTCCTGGTTTTGTAGTTTTTTTTATTGTAAATAACATCATGTATTGTCAAAAGTTTTTTTTTTCCTGAATTTATTGAAATAATCATATACTTTTCTCCTTCATGGACATGTAAATTTTCATTCTGCCCATTTTGTTTAATATGATAGTAAATGCATTTATGTACACAATGAGCTAGCCATAAATATTTTCTTGTTGTATTCCTTCACATTATAATAAAATTTTTACAAGATGCAAAAACTGTCTTCTCTATTCCACCCTCAGACACAACCTCCATGACTTGTCCCAGAGTAGACTAATTCAAAGAAAGTTTTAAGAATTAAATGATCATACTCTCTCTTGGAACTTTTTTCTCTGAAGTGAAAGTTATTATTCTAGGTAAACTTACATTTGATTACCTGATTAGAAAAAAAAAAAAAAAACATTTCTTTGGTTATGAGAATCCATGCTAAATGCAAAGAAAAGATATATACTTAGTTGGCAAAGAGAAAATCAAGTTTATAAATAAGCTCTTCTGATCAGTTAAATCTGGCAAACTTGGTGGCAAATTTTAGGGACGATGTTGAGAATCACGTAACAGCAATGGTAAAATCAAAGGTAGTTTCTGGAGTAGCCAAAAGCAGCTCAGAGTAAAGGAAGGATCAGGGGTGCCGAGGTCCTCTGTGGATCAGGGCTCTCGGCATGTCTGTGCATCCCTCTAGGCGCTGGAGATGAAGAACCCAAAGATGCTTTCCCCCTTCACAGAGCTTACTCTAGAACAGCAAAGCAATGATGACTGAAACCTTACATTAGAAGGACCCAGAAGCACATGGTGAAGGAGCCTAAATAGAGGGAAGGTTAGAAGAAGGAGCCTGGATGTAGAGGCCAAAAAGCTGAGACCCATTGAGGAGAAAGGAACAGAAAACTGTGGTCCTGGGAATAACAGGGACAAAACTGCAGAACTCAAACTGGCTTGCGATGACTGAGGATACAGATGGGGGACAGATCACGAAGAGTCCTACCACACAATCTGGGTTTCCCCTGGAGAGACCACTGCAACGTCACAGTTCATCGCCATGTCAACATGAGGAAAGCCCTGTGGACTCAGGGTGGAGAAGACATGAGCCTGGACAGGAGGGGGTGTGCCCACCATGGCCATGCCATAGTCCAGGGAAGAGAGGAGGAGAGCCTGGGGTTTTGTGAGGGAAGAGGCAATGGATACCAATGAGTATAGTCAGTGGACGGCTGGGAAGTGGAATGAATTGGGCTTGCTATTTGGTTAGGAAGGAAAGGAAGGAGAGAGAAAGATTTACAACAGTTTCTGCATTGCTCTCAGAGGAGCACGGTGGCTATGGTGGGGAGACTGTTTGTGGGGAGATGGTGAGCCTTGTCCTGCCTGGTTGCTGTTGTCCCTGAAGACCTCCAAGGGCTACTCAGCAGGGGTGGCCACGTGTGTCTGAAGACAAGAAGGGTTTAAGGTGAATACGCATAAAAGAGAACCATCACCAGTTTGGCTGCATCTGAGGCTTCAGGGCCCCATGAGCTCAGGAGGCCATGCAGGTGAAAACACATTTCTCCACACTCTTATTTAACAATGTTTGTTCTTCAGCTACATTGGGATTCAAACATCCTAGATCTTATTTAGGGGCAAGGAAAATTGTTAAGGTTTGAATGAGGTGCCCCCAAAAGCTCATGTGTGAGATGGTGCACAGCGGCTTAGAAGTGAAATGGGTGGGTTTGGAGCATTGTAACATAAGCAGTGCATTAATCCACTGATACAGACTAGCTGGGTGGTAGCTGTAGGCCAGTGGGATGTGGCTGGAGGAGGTGCATCATTGAGGAATGTGCCTTTGGGTATATATTTTGTGCGTAGGGAGCTCTCTCTCGCTTGCTCTCTCTCTCTCTCCTTCCTGGTTCCGTGTCCTGAGCTGCTTTCCTCCTCACACCCATCCTTCATGATGTCCTGCCTCATCCTGGGCACAGAGCAATGGAACCAACTGTCTGTGGATGGAGACCTCTGAAGCCATGAGTGCCAAATCAACTTTTCCTCCTCTAAAATGGTTCTTGCCAAGTCTTTTGGTCAGAGCAGTGAAAAGGTTGACTAATACAAACATGCATTTCAAAAAGTTTCATAAATTGATGTTTATGCACTTTAATGTGTGCAAGATACTTACTTTAGATAGAAGAAAACAAGCATCACAGACTGAGCTTCAAGCAGACATTGAAGGGAGCAGATGTGGTGCAGGGTGAGAACCAGCAAGCAGAGTACAAGGGACCAGAAACGCTGGTGGGAAGAAATCCCCGGAAAAGAGAAAGACCAAGGAGAAAAGTGCTTCAGGAAGGAAGACATTGTCAGCAAGCACGGAGTCCATGGTACACATCAAAATAAACACTGCAAATAGATCCCCGGTTGGACAACATGGGGGCTTTGCCGACCCCAAGGAACTGTTCTAGTGGGGTGATTGGGGACAAAGCAGACAGCAGCAGATTGAAGAGAGAGTTGGGGCTGTTCAGGGAAAGAGACTTGAAAAGTTTGGAAAAGGGATTGGCCAGCAGAGAATATGAGGGTTTGATTCTCCTTAATACGGGAATGACTTTCAGTTTATTGAAATGCTGATGGGATGGAGTCCTTGGAAAGGTGAGGAGGAGGGTGAGAAGAAAACAGTGAAAAACAAGACCCTGGAGGTCTGGAGGAGATGGATCCAAGATCAGAGTTCCCGGAGACACTTGTCTGAGAGGCCCATGAAGGGTGGGTGGGGGGGGTGCTGAGTGTTGGCATAATTGCCACCATCTTCCTCCCCCTCACCCCTACTTTATGAGTACTCTTCTTTTTCCCAATAAAAAGAAAGTAGCCCAAGATGAAACCTACTGGCCGGGAGATGTGCTGGCCTCTCCATGTTCTCTCATTGAGACAGGAGATGACTAATCAGCTCCTGAGATGGGGACGTACTGGTTCCCTGTTCTCTCCTTGAGAAGGTGATGGGACCTGCTGGTTTACCTGTTCCCCTCTGAGATCTTGGAAATCTGCCTGTCTCTGTTCCCAAGAAACAAACTTGCCTTCTACTAGATAAAGGGGTGCTCACTATGTCAGTCAGGACTACACCTGCCCCTGGTGCAAGGCCATGATTCTAGCCCATAAAAGGTGACATTTAAGGGGGAGTAGCTGCTGCTCGCCCTGCTCAGTGCTGCGGTTCCTCTCTCTGTGCATAACAGCCTCTCCAGGCTCCTGACATTAAACCCGCTTCTTATCCCTGGTGTGTGTGTGATTAGTCCTGTGCCACTTTTCTTTCACTGAGCACAGTGTCTGCCTCCCTCCAAATTCCAGCAGAACATTTGGCCACTGATACAGGCTTTCCCCAAATGCCCTGTAAGAATCTACACAGAGCTATTGCATTTTGTGAGATGCTACATGACTATGCCTCCATATTTATGTTAAACTCAGAATATTATTCTGTGTTATTTCCATCATTGGTGTGTGTGTGTGTGTGTGTGTGTTTTGCTAGAATCAAACTGGGGCACAGTAGTACATGCTAGGCGAGCATTTTGCCACTGAGCTACATCCCCAGCCCTTATCCTGGGTCTTTTCCAAACTAAGCCTTGGTACAATTATTTTAACTCAAAATACCTGGATTTCTCTATTAGCAAATACATATGAATCTGGGGAAAATGCTATAGGTATCTTTTATTTCACATATCTTACTTTACCTGCCTAAATTGGCCTGCAAAATTTGATGCCCAGGAACCTAATTCTGAACATGGTTAACACCATTAAAAATATGTGTCAGGCAGAATTACACAGCACAGAATGGAAATGAAGGGAACACTGGGCTTGGTTCTGTCCATGTTGATTATTTGTCTGTTAGCAGCCATTTGACACATCCGCCGCAGCAAGGCTGCTAAATCACATTTCCTCTCCACCACCTTGACAGCACTCTTACCTCCTTGGCAATAATAATCTGCAGTTGGAGGTTTGCAGAGTTTGCAGAGCAAAAATTCCCTGTGTGGCACTTGAAGCACCTGAGTTGATTGTGGGGTCAGGGAAGAGTGGTAGTTATTTGGGGAGAGAAGGGGGATTTGAGTGAGGAAGGGAGGCTTGATTTCTGCTCTCACATGTATTCCAAATTGAGAAGCTTTGAATTATCTGCAATTTACCAGTGGCCAAAAGAGCACCTGCCATTGCCTGACAAGTTAGTGCGCACCTCGGTTAGTACTTGGTTGTATCTCATTTGAATGTGAGTTGAGGTCAGAAACCACTTATTTCCTCTTGATTTTCATCAACATTTGTTAAAAAACATCCCTAACCCACATGGTTTCACTATCCAGGCAAATAACTCTGGTGCCTGGGTAGCCTGGAGTAAAGCAATCATTGCCAAGGTTGCCTGTTCAGCTTCCAGATCAAACAGATACCTAAACTGTTGTTTGGGGCTTAGACATTTGACAGTTCTTAAAATGTGCAGGTGCAGATTCATTATACCCTTCTTCCTATTTTTTGCATGTTTGCAAGTTTCCATAATAAAACATTTAAAAAGAAAAAGATATATTTATAAGCCAAACCACACCCACGACCTTGCATCCTGCCTACAGTTTTGTTACACTGTGTGATTCATTTGAGGGCCAAGTGGCTACAGAAGCCAGTGGACCCAATTCCACTCAGAATGCAAGGAAGCCCCGCCCAGAGAACCCTGGACCAAGACCTGCTCCCGGCCCAACTTCTACGTCATCTGCGTGGCTGAGTGGCCTGGGCTGGGCAGCCTGGAGCTGCACCTGCTGCGGAGGTAGTGGGGTGACTGGGGAGGAGACGGCTGAGGGACAGGCAGGCTGTGCACAGGTAGGGCTCTTCTGCTTTCCCCACTGACCGTGCCACTGTGAGGAAGCAATAGCTTCCTGAAATCACTTGTTCTTGATGGATATTAGAATTTACAGATGATACATAGCAAAATAACCTCCTATTTACCAATATGTCTCCCAGCCTCTGTGTGGTTTTCTAAGAGCTGGTTATTACTGTCTCATTAAATTCCATTAAGTGCCATTAGTCCACTCTGGGCCCCTAGCCAAACACTATCAAGACACAAAGACCCGCCCCTGCTCAGGAGAGGATGGTGGCAGCACCTTCATTAAAATGAGGAAAAGCTTCCTTGGGATACATTCCAAGGAGTGGGACAGCTGGGTCAGGTGGCGGTTGCCTTCCTAGTTTTCTGAGGACTCTCCATACTGCTTTCCAAAGTGGTTGCACCAGTTTGCAGTCCCACCAGTGTGAGTGAGCCTTCTTCCCCATGTCCTCGCTGACATCTGTGTCACTTGCATGCTTGATAATTGCCATTCTGACTGGCCTGAGATGGAGGGGAAGGAAGAATAGAGGCTCAGTGGGTTAGACAAGGGGGGATGAAGTGAAGAGAGGGGGTAGGAAAAGGAAAGACAGCGGAGTGACTCTGACATGAATTTCCTACGTACACATATGAAAACGCCACTGTGAATCTCACTATCATGTACATCATCAAGAATGGGGCCCTAATTATAATAAGATTTATTCCTGGCTTGTATATTACACCAAATGGACTTCACTGTCATGTTTAACAACAACAACAACAACACAATAAAAAATATATGAGAAGAATAAAACAAACAAACAAAACAATAACTAATTAAACAAGGAAACGGTACCAGAGGGTAAAGCATCCTGACCCATGGTGAGATGTTTAGAGCCACAGCCGAAGGGGACCCAGCAAACTTCCAGCTGCCAGTTGATGATTGGCTCACAGTGGCCCCAGCAAACCCCAGCTGCCAGCTGATGATTGGCTCACAGCAGCCTCAGCAAACTTCTAGCTGCCAGCTGATTGGCTCCTCTGAGGTGATGCTCATTGGGCTGTTTCCCAGCCCTTTCAGACCACGGAGCTGCTCATTGGGGGACTCTTTTTGGCTCCACCCACGCAACCCAGCCAATCAGCCTCAAGAGCAGGAGGAGTGGGGAGGGGGTTGAGAGGCTTGAGGGAAGTGGGTGGTGGCAGTTGGGCTCTGAGGAAATTCCTGAAGAGCTCCTGTGGTGTGGTGTGTGTGTTCTAACAATAAAGTTCATTTCTGCTTGATAAGTGGCTCCTGAATTGTGCCCAGCCAGACTGCAGCATTTGGTAGCCCGAAAGGGGAACGATTGAGGGTAAGTGATAAGGTAAACGGCTCACCCCTGAGGGCAGGGCGAGAGGATGTGTAGCCATTTTAAGATTCTTCTTTCGTTTTGCTTCACTTTTGTTTTAAGTTGCCTGTCCCTAGAAATGTGTAAGATGGAAGAAAAACCACTCACATCTGAGGAACAGATAGGGAGAAAGGATGGATGGACATTTCAGGAGGATAGAAAGGCTATTATAATGATTTTTTGTTGTTCCAATTTTGTTTCACTCTGTTTCAGTTTTGTTTGGCATTATCTTGTTGGGTTGTATTATAGTTATAGTAGAAATGTGGGATCAGAAATTAGTAAAAAACAAACCAAAAGAGTGTTAAGTAAATTGTTAGAGGAAGGAGGCATCTCAGTAAATCAAGAACAGTCAGAGCATACGTTGATACAATACAAAAATGTAGCCCATGGCTTTTTAAGGAGGAGTTGTTAAATATATCATAATGGAACCATCATGGTGAAGATTTAAAAAGAATAGAAAAGAAAAGCCCAGGGACTCTGCCAGTTGGCACATTGCCATGGTGGATGTTCATATCTTTTTGCTTAGTCCAAAGCCTTCAGTTCAGACAACAGTAGAGGAAGGAGAAGACATATTGATTCAAGTAAAAGAAAAGGTCTCTCGAGCTAGTCAGACAGAGGAAAAAATTCAAGTAAAAGAGAAGGTCTCTCGAGCTTGTCAGACAGAAGAAGAAAGTTTAGAGCAGAAAAAGCCATCAGGGGAAAAGTTACAACAGGAGACTGCTACTAACACCTTTCTATCACCAGAGGGCGTAAGTGTCCAACCAACAGCGCCACCTCCATATGCTGGGAGGCCCCCAACCCCCGCAGTTGATAGATGGGATCCTGAGACAGGACTTCAAATATTAACATGCCCTGTATTTGAGCAGGCAGGAGGGCAGCGAATTCACCATGCTTTAGATTTCAAAACAGTGAAGCAGCTAAAATAGGCTGTAACAACTTATGGTCCTCAAGCACCCTTCACTGTAAGCATGGTCGAACCCATTACCAACTTAACCATGATGCCAGCAGATTGGGCTAGTATGTGTAAAGCTGTGCTAAATGGAGGATAATACCTGTTATGGAAGGTTAACAATGAGGAATTTTGCAAGGCGATGGCTAGGCAAAATGTAGCAGCTGGTTATTCTCAGAGAAATCAAATATGTTGTTAGGAAAGGGACCTTATGAAGGTCAGCTGCAACAAATTGCATATGATCCTGCTATATACTCACAAATTGCTGCAGATGCAGTTAGGGTATGGAAGACTTTACAAGGACATGGAGGTTTACAAGGTCAATTATCTAAGGTAATACAAGGAGCTAATGAACCTTATGCTGAATTTGTAGATAGGCTTATTCAAACAGCTACCACAGTTTTTGGGAATACAGAACAAGCAATGCCATTAATAAAACAACTGACTTATGAGCAAGCGAATCGTTGGTGCAGAGAAGTCATTAGACTATGGAAACATGAAGATTTAAACACATATAGTAAATTATGTAGAGACATTAATGAACAAGGGCAAGTCGTGGCAGTGCAGTAAAACAGGTTTTAGATGCCAGGTCAAAAACATGCTACAATTGTGAACAAATAGGACATTTTAAAAGGAATTGCCCCATAGGAGGAGGGTTTAACAAAACTAGGTATCAAAGGAGTAGAATACCGGGTATTTGCCCACAATGTCATAGAGGGAGACATTGGGCTAATGAATGCCATTCTCAAACCACCATACAGGGTACTCCATTATCAAAAAATGAACAAGGACCAGGTTTTTATCCACAATATCATGGAGAAAGGCATCGGGCTCCATTGCCAAAAAATGGACAAGGGGGCCCAATGCTCCAGGGCCCAAGACCACAAATATATGGAGCACTGGAGGAACCCAGAAACCCCATCAGGGTAGTGCCCAGGACACATTGTCCATTAAATCCCTCACTAGACAAACCAGAGGTAGCGCAGGATTGGACATCTGCGCCTCCGCCAGAACAGTACTAACTCCAGAGATGGGAGTTCAAATCATTCCCACAGGGGTAAAAGGACCTCTTCCCAAAGGAACAGTAGGCTTATTATTGGGATGCAGTTCTTCTACTCTAAAATGACATATGATAAGTCCTGGGGTAATTGATCCCAATTATGAAGGTGAAATAAAGATTATAGCCAGTTCTCCAAAGGGTATATCACTAATTTCACCAGGAGATAGAATAGCACAGTTACTAATAATACCCAGCCTACATGATAAATTTTCCAGTCATACTGTAGAAAGAGGTTCCAAGGGATTAGGCTCCACAGGTGTAGATTGGGCTATGCTTTCTTTAAATTTAGATTCTCGCCCCATGCTAAAACTAAATATTCAAGGACATGAATTTAATGGGCTACTGGATACAGGTGCAGACCTTAGCATCATCTCTCGTCAAGAATGGCCAAAACATTGGCCATTACAACAAGCCACTCAAACGCTTCAAGGCATAGGAGTGGCGACTAATCCCCATAGACGTGCAATGGTATTAGATTGGAAGGATCCTGAAGGATATGAAGGAACTATACAGCCACATGTATTGGATCATCTTCCCGTAAATTTATGGGACGAGATGTCCTAGATCAATTAGGTTTGACATTAACAAATAACATCAACCAAAATGCACCCACTATTATGACTAGAAAAGGTTTTAGGAAAGGAAATCAAGATTAGAAAAACAAGAACAAGGTATAGCAGCACCAATACAAATAGATCAAGGAGCAGACAGGCATGGGTTGGATTTTCAGAAAGGGCCACTGAGACAATAAAAATTAGTTGGAAATCAGAAAGACCAGTATGGGTTCCTCAGTGGCCCCTGACTAAAGAAAAGATACAAGCAGCCCTTGACCAGGTCAAACAACAATTAGCGGAAGTACATATACAACCTTCTGTATCTCCCCATAATACTCCCATTTTTGTCATCAAAATGAAATCTGGTAAATGGAGATTATTGCAATATTTAAGAGCCATTAATAATGAGATGGTTATTATGGGACCTGCTCAATAGGGGATTCCTCAATTGTCTGCTTTGCCAAAAAACTGGTATGTTTTAGTTATAGATATTAAAGATTTTCTTTTGCAATTCCAATTCATCCTGAGGATAGTCCATGTTTTGCATTTACTATCCCTGCACTGAATCATGAAGGTCCTGATCAGAGATATGAATGGAAATTACTCCTTCAAGGGATGGTAGCCCAACTATGTGTCAAATTTATGTTAACAAAGTAATCCAGCCACTTAGAAATCAAAATCCTGAACTACAAATATTTCACTATATGGATGATGTATTATTAGCACACAAAGATAAAAACACATTGCTAGAATGTTATGCCACACTTATAAACTTATTAAAAATTATAATCTAGAGATAGCAATAGATAAAGTACAATTAAATTTTCCAATTAATTCTTCTGGAGTTCTATTATTCTCAACCATGGTCCGTCCACCAAAAATTCAAATATGAGTAGATCAACTCAAATCACTTAAGGACTTTCAAAAGTTATTAGGAGACATAAATTGGATAAGGCCTTATTTAGGCATACCAACAGGAGAGTTGGGACCTTTATTTGATATCCTAAAAGGTCCATCAGATCCAAATTCACCTCGCATGTTAATGCCTGAAGCAAGAAAGGCATTAAAAATCATTGAAATATATATGGAAAATATGCATTTGGATAGAATTGATATAAGTTTGCCTTTATTATTTATTGTAATACCAACAAAAAATATTCCTACAGGAGTATTTTGGCAAGAAGGTCCATTATTGTGGATACATTTATCTTATTCTCGTAACACTATTCTTACTAGGTATCCTGAGGCTGTAGGACAATTAATACTCAAAGGAATAAAAGCGGCAAAGGGAGTGTTTGGAATTTCTCCCAATAAAATTATTACTCCATATACTATGAATCAAATTGATGAGTTAGCTAATGAGATAAATACTTGGGCAATAATCATGTGCAAATATAATGTTTCATTTGATAACCACGTACCATCTAATCCTTTATTGTCTTTTTGGTCATTGCATCCTGTAATTTTTCCAAAAATGACAAGAAAAACACCTATTATGAATGCTCCAAATATATTCACTGATGGGTCAAATAATGGTACAGCAGCAATAGTTACACCTGATCAAACTTTTACATTTTTAGTACCCAAACAATTGGCTCAAAAGGTAGAGCTTAATGCAGTATTACAAGCTTTTGTGGTGTTTAAAGATTCTGTATTTAATTTATTTTCTGATAGTCAGTATATAGTTAATGCTATAGTATCCCTTGAAGATGCTGGTAGGATTTCCCCTTCCTCTACTGTTTTCTCTTTGCTTTCCACTATACAAAATCTAATCTGGGACAGAAAAGATCCATTCTTTATAGGACATATCAGGGCCCATACAGGATTACCTGGAGCCCTTAGTTTGGGCAATGATTTAGCAGATAAAACTACACATGACATACATATTTTCTCCACAGTAGAAGAAGCTACAAATTTTCATAAAAAGTTCCATGTCAATGCTAATACTTTACAAAAGCATTTTACAATAACTAAGGAACAAGCTAGACAAATAATAAAACAATGTCAACATTGTGTGACCTTTTTACCACAAGTTAATCTTGGAGTCAATCCTAGAGGACTGATACCTAACCATATTTGGCAGATGGACATCACACACTTGCCAGAATTTGGAAAATTAAAATATTTGCATGTTACAGTTGATACTTCTGGATTTTTGATGGGCTCTCTTCATGCCAGAGAAAAAAACTAAAGATATTAAAGCTCATTGCTTACAAAATTTTGCCACTGTGGGTGTTCCAAAACAGTTAAAAACAGATAATGTCCCTGGTTATACTTCTACCTCTTTTAAACAATTTTGCTCATCACTTGGCATTACTCATATAACAGGAATCCCATACAATCCACAGGGACAAGGCATAGTTGAAAGAGCTCATCGAACTATTAAAATGTACTTATTAAAGCAAAAAGAGGGAATTGGGAAGGTGTACATATTCCCCAAAGTTAAAATTAAAATAACCCTTTTTACTCTAAACTTTTAAAATTTGGATTCATCAGGGCTTAGTTCTGCAGAAAGGCATATGTGTCCAAAAAATGTACATAAGCCCAAGGTACTTTGGAAGGATATTCTAACAGGACAATGGAAAGGTCCTGACCCAGTGATTGTCTGGAGTCAGGGGTCTGTTTGTGTGTTTCTACAGGGAAAACAGCAGCCAATTTGGATTCCAGAGCGATTAACTAAAGCGATTTCTACAGACCAAAAAGAAGATGATTTGGCTCAAATCCATAACAGCTGATATCCAGAACTCCAGTTTGCCTACCCTTACATCTGCGACAGAACCAGGATGCTTTTTTCAATATCTATTTTATTATTGCCCTTTCCCACATCATGAAGTTCTATTTTGTTTTTTTGAGCTCATACAGACCTAGGTTAATGTTTTGCTGATCAGTTCTATTTTTTTGACTATAGAGTTTTTAAACATTGCAATGGAGATTTCACCTGTAAAAAGTTATAAGGCCTTTACTATTATGTTATTTGTTGTATGTATTATATTATGTGTGCACACTTGTGTTTTATGTTGTATGTTTTTATGTACATATGTCCATATATCATATATGATGAGCACTCATGAAAAAATGGATCCAAATATTTTTTTTTTATTCACGTGATTTAAATGGTTTAATTTAAATTGGGTAAACAGCTGTTGAGGATTGTTTTAATATGTGAACAAAAATGGAGGTTAACAGATCTTTTTGTTTACTTTCACCTTTCCTTTTCATTATATTTAATAATTATGTTCAAGATAATGTAAATTGTTCAGAAAATTATTTTCTTTTAGTGCCTTCTGGAATGTTACATATTTTTTTCTTTAGCCATTATTGCCAGAATTCCTATCTTCATCCCAGTGACAGTGAAGACAAAGATAAAACCAATATACAGCTTCTGCAATAGCTATCACTGAACTGCTTGCATAACTTGCCTGGACTATGTATCACTTGTATGCATTGTGAACTCACTTGTATGCATTGTGAACTATCTGTTGGTGCAGTGACTTGTGGTAGTGTTGGGGTATTTTTGCTGATGGTGTCATTGGTGGTACAATTTCTCCAAAAGGAGCTGACAATTGGCTTTGTGTATCCTCCCCCCTTCTGCTTGTGATGGTCATTCAGCTAAAATTTGGGGGCCAACAGAGGTGAGGCAAAGAACCTCACCCCCCTGCTGGTACAAAGACCTATCCACAGGTGTGGCTGTATGCTGGACCGGTAGTCAATGACGGGTAAGATCCAATTGCAATGGTACCAACCTAAGACAGGAGGCTGATGCCTTGAAGTCAACTCATCCAATGACGGGTAAGGACCATATGTAGTATTGGACAACCTAAGGCAGGCACGGTCCCTAAGCCACATGCTTGCTGTTTAAACAGAAAGAGGGAGATGTTAAGAACCACAGCCAAAGGGGCCCCAATAAACTTCCAGCTGCCAGCTGATGATTGGCTCACAGCGGCCCCAGCAAACTTCTAGCTGCCAGCTGATTGGCTCCTCTGCGGTGATGCTCATTGGGCTGTTTCCCCGCCCTTTCAGACCACGGAGCTCCTCATTGGGGGACTTTTTTGGCTCAGCCCACACAACCCAGCCAATCAGCCTCAAGAGCAGGAGGAGTGGGGGGGGTGAGAGGCTTGTGGGAAGCAGGTGGTGGCAGTTGGGCTCTGAGGGAATTCCTGAAGAGCTTGTGTGGTGTGGCGTGTGTTCTAAAAATAAAGTTCATTTCTGCTTGATAAGTGGCTCCTGAATTGTGCCCAGCCAGACTGTGGCAATGTTTAACAACAAAAAAGCAATAAAAAAATATGAAAAGAATAAAACAGACAAACAAACGAAAACAATAACTAATTAGACAAGGAAACGGTACCAGAGGATGAAGCATCCTGACCAAGGGTGCCAGGCATTGTGCCCAAGGCCAATTTGGAATCACACCTGCCCCACACCTGCTTGTGACCCAGCTCTGCCCAAGACATCAGGGACAGAAGGGTTCTCTGCTATCTGATTCAACCCCAGCCTTTGACCCAAGACAAATGAAAGGTACAGCAGGAGCCATTTCAGAAGAGATTAGGGAAAAGAAACTTCGCTTCCCCACATGCACTGAGGCCTCCATGCTTCCACACTGGCACAGTCCCAGCCAGTCCCAGCCCTCTGGTCTGCTTCTAGCCCTCTGCCCCAACCTGTCACCCTCTTAGGCCCTGGAGACAGAACCCAAAAAGGAAGCATGCCCAGAGTGACCAGGACCAGGGTTTTCCTGAGTTACAAATCTGAGATGAACCTGACCTTCCATGTATTAAAATTCCTTTATATTTTTTATAGCACTGTGTTCTCTTTTACTTAGTGAATATTTCTTTCTACATTCTCTTCTCTTTTCCAGATCTGCCCTAATTATTCATACTCTAAATTAAGACACCTGCACAAACACATTTACCTATACAAACATCACTCGTTGCTCATAAGGACCAATTATACCTGGAAAGACAATGATCCATAGGGACTTGGAGAACAAGAAGGGTGACTTCTAACATGGCTGTCACTGAGGTCTGATACATTATGTATGAATTTAAGCTGCTTAAATACACCAGATTTTTTAAAAAGCCACATTACTTTGAAGGTGTTTACCTTTTATCTCTAGTTTTCAGATGAAAGCTTCATAGACAATGACATGTCGAATATGGGGCTCATGAACCTCATTAATTCGAAAACTGGGAAGTAGTTGACGGCACTCAACACCCCACCTTCAAGAGGAGAGGGGAAGTGTCAGATCAAAAGCTTCACGTCTTCTCGCTCTTCAAATGCTTATTTTTTATCATTGTTTCCTGTTCACGTTAAGTGCATTTCTCCATCACTTCTGCCAATAAGTCTCCCAAAGACTTGTTTTCTGCAATGACATTGAAGTGAATGGGGAATGGATAAGCAGAGAGTGAGGGACACCGCTGTCACCCTTTTGGATATGGTTGGGGCTTCTGTGAGCTGCGGGTCTTCTGTGATCTTTGCATAGAAGGAGTCTGCCATGTCACACCAAAGCAGCCTTGTCCCCTTGTCCCTGTGTGAGGTCCAGCTGCCTCCCCAGGTACACATAGGTGGAATGCAAGCCTCTGGCATTCATGTGCCATGGGAAATTTACTATATGAACATTTACTATTTATACTTAATAATTTACAGCAAGGTCATTCAGGGGCTGAGTTCCCCCAACAGTCACATTTCATCTGACTGGAAGAATTTTCAAAAATGTCAATCAGTGGCAGCTGAAGAGGCCTAAGCTATCCAGTCCACCCAGAATGCCTTGCTCCCTCCCATCCCAAAGCTGACCCATGTCACTGTCTCTTACTCTTCCTCTACGCTGTTGACACTGGAATTTGCTGTTCTGAGTTTACATATAGACCTCTCTGCTAGACTCTGTGTTTTTTTATGCATTAGTGCTTTATAATTACACATAAGTGCAGAGTTCCTCGTGACCTGTTCATATATGCACATAACCTTCATTCCCCTTTCACTCCCCAAGACCTCCTTCATCTACTCTACTGGTGTCCCTTCTATTTGTGTGTTTTTAATTGGAGTATCATAATTATACACAAAACAGGATTCACTGTGCTGCATTCACACATGCACGTGGTATGATTTGGTCAATTTCATTCTCCAGCACCTGTTCCCTCTCCTTCCATCTCCTTTCTCTATAGTTCTCCCTTCTATTATCATGAGATCTTCCTTTTGTGCCTATTCTTCTCTTTCTCTTTCACATATGAGAGAAAACATTGGACCCTGGACTTTCTGGATCTGGCTTCTATAGCCTAATGTTTTCCAGTTCCATCCATTTATCAGCAAATAGCATATTCTTGCTTCTTTATGGCTGAATAAAACTCCATTCTATAAACATGCCACACTTTCTTTATCCATTCATCTCTTGACAGGCACCTGGGCTGGTTCCATAGGTTGGCTATTGTGAGTTGTGCTGCTGTAAACATTGGAATGTGTGTGTCGATATAGCATGCTGATTTTAGTTCTTTTGGATTCCTCAAAAGACGTGGAAAGGATCTGCCATATGACCCAGCTATTTCTCTCCTTGGTATTTATACAACAGACTGAATTGTGCAGGAGAAATGGCGGCTCATTCATCTGCCCCCATCTCCAAGCACTGCCAACCGCACATGGTGTGCACGCGGTTGCTGTTTTTGTAAAAAAATATGTGAAGAGAGACAATGAAAACAAAAGGCTGGGTATTCAGACTTACAGGCAGGAAGTGGAAGATTCAGAGTGCATAGAGGTTTCAGCTGTGCTCAGGTTGGAGGTTGTTGGCTTGTGGAAGCTGCAGGTGGGCTGAGGAGAATCAGGATCTCTCAGGTGCTGTATCATAGTTGGTACAGAATTGGAAGAAGAGGGGAAAAGGAGGCTTCTGATCGTGGACCAGGTTCTAAGTGCTGGGCCAACCACTGCACACTTGTGGCTCTGCTTCTTGGCTGGAGGCTGCAGGGGCCACATACTGTACATCGTGGTGCATTTGCTTATTCTGCCTCTCTGCCACCCTTGTGGTCATCCTCACGGAGTGATCAGCACGTCTGGGTCTGTGACCTTACTTCTGTGTTTCTTCCACTCTCTTCACGGTTAATAACATCATGAGGTCTCTGAACCTGTGTGCTGTCATGTCCTCATTGCAGTCATTTGCCAAGAGCTCTGCTGCACAGAATCCTCCAGATTGGTGAGGACATGATGGGCCAGCATCATGGCTTCTGAGATAGACATGAAAAAAATTAATAGCCCCTGTGAGAGGCTGCAGAACCAGGGATCCCCAAAACCAAACAAGTCAGGAGAATAAATCCCATAACCTTCAGAAGCCAAGTACCTTTGATCTTAAAATATTGGGTAGCCTATTCCACCTTAGCTGTGTTAGTGATTCCCTGATGGCAAAACCAGACCTGGTTGTGAAATGCAAGTACAATCATGGTAAGAAACCAAGGCCTGGGGAAGGGCTCAGTCTTGTCCTCTCAGCCTTTCTCCAGGAAGCCTAATTAACCCTGGGTCTCTACCTTTTGGATTGGGTATATAACTGCCCTAGGAGTCTGACCAGTCCCTCTTGAAGTGTAACAGGAAGATAGAGCGTAGGGGCTAATTTGGGGGATACTCTAAGAATGCATTTGAAGAGACCCCTTTCTTCCTATCTGTTTCTGTGAGCGTGTTTGGTGTTGGAAACCCTGGACAGGCCTCTGCCACACAGATTATGAATTTTTTTTTAAAAAAAGAGGAAAAAGCCCCAATGATAGAATGGGTCTAAGATGACATCAAATAATCTATAAATATGGCCCAAGAGAAACTGTGGATGAGGGCTCAAGAATTGGAATTTTTGTTTTCCACTGTGCCCACTGGTGTAAAATGAAGTTTGTAGCTCTCCTTCTCTCTGAGGGCCACCTGTGGCTTCTTGACCAGTCTGCTTCCCACAACAATCCAAGTGAGCATAAAGCATTGATAATGGCACAGATCCTGCCAAAACTAGCTGGTAAGAAATCTAGAACAGCATGATTATCTATCACTACCCACCTCAGCAGGCTGAGATGGAACTTCATCATACAGGACAGAGGTGACATCCTTTGCATCAGGTTATAGATCTGATCACCTCTTAGGTAACTCCCTCTCTTAAGAACTTACCCAGATTGCTTGGGTATATGGTGAGTCAGTGATTCCTCCAGATAATGCCTAAATAATCCAAGGTGGCCCTCTTCTGGTTCCTGGGTCTGAGTTGGCTTGTGGAATTAAGGTATCTCTATACAGTCAAGCCTTGGAATTCTATTCCTGAAATCCATAAGGTAAAAATTTGAGGTAAACAGGACCCAGGGGCCAGGCACAAACAGACCCAGGAACTGGAGTTTCTCATGACACAAGGTCAGACCAAGCCCTAGCATTAGCTGAGCCCCATCCTGGAGCCTCTGTTAGTCCATTTCCAGGGGAAAATTGTTCTATTGAACTATGAGTGTTGCTTAATTCAAGTTAAGAATTATCTAGGGTTAGAATGACAGATTGTTACAATCCCTTTCCTTTTTCTGGAGGAGGGGTCAACAAGCAAACTCAGAGGTTGATTTTTAGGGACATTTTTCCAGATGGGTGAAAGTTGACCTGCCGTTGGCCATGGTTACCAGGGGTCTCCTATGATGAGGCAAAAGTTGCCCAGAGATATTTGCCATTTATGATGAGTTGACACCCAGAAGTCAGGAAGACAGAGCGCAGGGGCTAATTTGGGGGATACTCTAAGAATGCATTAGAAGGAATGGATTCCAAACTAGCAATTATCACAAAGAGGGCAGGAAAGAGAAAATGAGCCCCATGAGTTCATGCCAGAGGTGATAATGGAAGTGAGAGGAATAAAATCAAACAAAGCAGATGATGAACACCACAGGAATTAGGCTCTCCTTCCTAAGGGTAAGCCGCCCATTTTCTGAGGTCATTTCCTGGCTCAGGGGGTCATGTGTCATCTGTGGATGTTAGAGCATCTCTGAGAACCTTCCCTGGATGTCCACCATGGAAGTGTCCTTCCAGCTGGGTGGAATTCTGCATTTCTACTTCACTGTGAATGGTCACATTTGTCACTAACAGTACCTTATGTGGTCTCTTGCAAAGCAATTCGAGAGATATTCATCTCTGGTGTCTCCTCCAGGGGATCCGTCCTCCTGGTTGAAGACTGTGAGGGGTCTATGATGTCACAGGAGGGAAGGTGGAGGTACCTGTGTAGGTCAGGTGGGTGTAGGGACAATTTCACCACACCTGTGTGCACAGACCCGAGTCTAGTGACAGAGGGAAACTCCCATCTGACTGAGACTTGCTGTTACCCAGCAAGGACAGGGGATGACTTTGTGTCCCCAAAGGAGTGGACCAAATGGCCAGAAGAGCCAGTGCTTTTGGCCAAGTGATTTCAAAGGGTCTCTGAATGCTTTGCTATATTTAATCTAAGATCACCATTGGTTCTCTCTCCACCCTCCAGAGGTTCTGGGTGGTAATGGAAGTATAGCTCTTAGTAAGTGTTCACGTCTTTTTAGTGGTTTCTGCAGGTGTGTTCCTTGGCCACTTGACATGAAAGTTGGTTGCACAGGACTGGAAACTCAAGACCAAGCAGGAGCCTAGTGACTGCAAGGGCTGAAGCCATCCGGCAGGACAAAGCTTTAAATCATCTTGACAATACAAACACGATAACTAAAACCACTTATGCCCTATGTGGGGTGAAGGCTGGATAAAATTCACCTGATGGTATTCACAGGGCTTTTGAGGTTTTGATGTATGGCCACTTACCCTGTTTTAACTATTTTCTAATATTTTATATTTGAAAGTTGACACATGGCCCAAGAGGAACCCCAGCTGTCTCCTTCCCATCAGATAGTAATCAGGTTGGCTGTGCTGTACTAAGTAGTTTCATGGAGAAACTTAGTAAATATCCACTTGAAATGATCGTCTGCCACTAAGCAGCTGCCTCTGGAGAACTAGAAGGATACAAACAGATTTTTCCTTAAAAAACAAAACCTACAGAATAAATGTTGATATATTATAATGATCTCTGGGAATATTCCCAGTACTAGCTCAGCCAGGGTAGTCACTTCAAGGTGAAGGCTGAGTAGTTCACATCAGCATTCGCTAGAACCTAGACTCCCAGTTTCAGATTCTCCCTTCTTTGGGTGGCCACACCTTCTAAGGCGGCCATCTCTGTGGGAAGGCTGGACACACATGGAAGATCTTTCATTTGTCAGTTTAGATGGTGGATCTTTGTTGGCTTCCAAGGTTTCCCCAAATCATGCCGACCGGTGGAAACCCACTTGATGTTTGCAATATGTTGAGCCTGTGGCCCTCAGCTAATGGGTATGGTCTGGAAGAGCACTCTCAAGCCATCTTGGCTCATTTCACCAGAGTCGAGGAACTGGTTCTAGGGGAGAGCCTAAGTTAGAGGAGCACGGTCTGCTGGGTTACTCCATTTTCGCTTCTGAGGCTCCATGAAGGATGCATGTTCCTGGGCCCAGGCTTCCATCCTCTGTGAGTGAGCTTCAGACTGAACTCAGTCAGCACAGCCATAGGCCCTGCTCATTCTGGTGGGCACAGGAGAGTGGCAGATTCGGGATGGACGTGAGGGGAGCAGGAGCAGCTGTCAGGGCTCAGCCACAGGCTGGGGAAGAGCATGCAGCTCTCAGCCAGCAGCGACACCTGAGCTGCCCAAGAGGTGCAAGGGGATGATCGGTGACACCACCCACGGACCCATGTGCTGTGGGAAAAGTAGGGCCCACCTCCGCGTAGACCCTGAATATTACTACAGATGGCCCTAACTCCCACCTGGGTATAAATAGAAAGCAAAATAGTTTTTAAAAGATGAAAAATTGTGCACCAACTAGTATTAGTGTCTCAACCTGAGCTACAAGATGGGTGGCTGGAATTAAGGGTGGTGATGAAGGGGGCCTCGGCTCTGATCCCTGCTCTTTTCCCTGCCAAGGGTCCCTACCCAGCACTCTGCATTAATGCACTTTAAATGCTCTGCTCGGCCCTCCATTTCTGGGAGCCTGCCTGGGAGCCTGCCTCTAGGGCCATCGTCACCTCTCAGGTTCTCTGTGTGGGGCTGAGGTTCCCAGACCCTGCTCACTGTCTCCTCCCTCATTGCCCCAGGACACCACCTCCAAGGAGTCTCCTCAGCCTGCCACCCTATCCGCATGTCCCAGGTCCCCACCAGGGGCAGGCACACTTTCCACTCTCAGCATGCCATGAAGCTGCCAAAGGAAAAGCAGCTGAAATAGCCCGGGCTGGGGCCCGGCAAGAAGCACAGGTCAGCTGCTTCTTTGAAGTCCCCTCATTGTAAAGGTGTCCTGCTGCAGCGGTGCAGGCAGTGGCACCTTGTTGCATCCTTCTAAGACCCTTCCCAAGTCCTCAGCCCTCCACATGCTCCCTGCCACCCTGTGCTGACCAGGAGCTCCCTCTGTGGCCATCAAGGGAGAGGCAGAGGGAGAAGGAAGCCAAACTCTGGGCCCTGACTGAGATCCACACCTTGGCTTTGCCATTGAGCTGAAGTTCCCGCATCTCACCATTTGTTAGTTTTATAACTTTAAAATGTGGTTGGTGACAATATCATCCTAACACTGTTTTTCACCTGAATCCATGTGTTCCCGTATGTGAAGAGCTAAGAACAGACATGGACCCCAGTGGGTGAGCAGCGGATGTCAAGGGCTGTTGCTGCCATTGTCATTAGAATATTCCAGGCAGCAAATGAGAGCTATTCCAGGAGGGACCCTGTCTCCTTTTGCTTTGTATCTTCTCTGCCTCTGAAAATACTTTTGCTACATATTCATTTTCAGGAGAGAGAAGGATATTTCTGATGAACAAAAGGTCTTACTTTGTCCAGTCTCCTCTTCAGGACAAATTATCAATATAGTATAAAAAGGGAGGATATAATATAAATATAAAAAAGTTTTCTAGGCCAGGGCGTCTGTCTGAAGCACTGCACAGGCGTTTTGCCTTTTCAAGTTGTATTGAAATCGATGGCTTCATGTCCATTCAGAGTTTTTCCAAAGGAACCCACTAACAAGTGCCTGACTGATCTCTCTGTGCATATTGAGCTGCCCACAGTGGCCTCCTGGTGTCCTTTAATCTGAGTAGGAGACCCTGGAGCAGCCCCTGGGCTCCACTGCCTGAGAGTTCAGGAAGAGCACAGGGAGGGTGGGGAAGGACCCTCTGTCCTAGCAGGGCCTGTGTTTAAGTGTCTCCTGCACCTATCACCACATGCTGACCATGGGTGGCAGGGCTTGTCCAGGCGAGGATGGTGCACACACAGCCACAGAGTATGGAGGTCAGTGCATGGGCTCCTGGTTCAGCTCAGCTGCTCACTCAGATTTCAGGACCTCAACACCCATGCCTGTGACCTGTAATCATTCAGCAAAGATGTCTTTGTTGAACATGTCCTAAATAGGTCACAGAGGTTGTTTCCACATAGCCCATAGTTTAGCAAAAAAGAGGCAAGAATGAGAGCCATAGTTGAGTATTAGTGATATGTGGACTGTCCAGCCTGACCGCCGTCCTAGGAAAAGGGCCCCACCTTGCATGGCCAACTCTAGAGCTGCAGCTGTTCCCCCTCTTCTGTCTTCCATGGTCACAAACACAGAATCCAGCCCTCAGCTCTGCCTGGTACAGGGACTGACAGGGCAATAAACAGGTCTGTGAGACCTCAGCCTCCTGGGACTCCCACCAGGCTGTGGTGAGGCCAGCGTTACCTGTGGCTAAGGCCTGGCAGGGGCTCATGGCTTGCATGTGAACCCTGGGAGGGTTTCCTCTGTCACTCCAAAATGGGGGAGAAAGGGAAAGAGAGGAAGGGTAGAAAACAGGACAAAAGGAAGGAAGGAAGAGGGGAGGAGGGGAAGAAGGAAAGTGTTGGTGATTAATCCTAAAATCATAATTTTTGATTCAACAGAAGAAACCCATGTTTGCAACAGCAAATGATAAGCTGAAAATTGAATGTCCAGGCACTTTCCTTCACAATATTTTACAGCTAAAAGATATTCACTCTCTGAAATACAACCCTACCTCTTGCTTCCCCTTGTGATTCAAGTCTAAGGAACTGAGAAATAATACTGGGAGAGTAAGACTGTTTCATTGTGAAGCAACAAACTCCTAAAACCATGCCTTGCAAGCCTGTTTGTGCTAGTAAAGATTATTCAGCCGTCTAAATTCCAGATAATGTAATAAAAATGGCAGCAAATTGACACTCAATGGAGATGTGTAAGTATAATTAGATTCATTAGAGTTAGATCTGTATTCCAGTATCACCTGTCTAGGGGAAGCAGGCTTATTTTCCAAATCTTATTCTTCAAGCCAACTTCATTTAGGTACATGCTCTTTTAAAAATCATTGTAATATTAAAATTAAATATGCAAAATAACTAATTTTATACAAAGCTTTCCAGAAAGTCCTTCACATCTGGTCTGCTTGTAACCATGAATGCAAACTAGCATTTTACAATTTCATCAGCTAAATGAGCAGAACAGATTTCAATGCATGCACGATTCTTTCACATGGTGCACCTTGTAGCTCCGATTTCTCACACTGGATTTACTTAATTTTCAAACACAAAGTGTGCTTCCTAATGTAAATTGCCTTTCCTCCCATAACTCTCAGTCTAACCATATGTACATTTTTTTAAAAGTTGAGTGCAATGTAGGTTGCACACTCTCTGGACATCCAAGGACAGGAAGGGGGGCTTCAATCTAACGATGTCAGATACTTTGAAGGCTACAGGTTTTTGATTGAATAGCAATATGTTTTTCAGAGATTGCACACTGCCAGTTTTCAGATTGAATCTGTCCTAAACTGTTTTCCCTTTAAAAATGCTCCATGGTACCATTTAATTTTAATTAGTCACCAACAGTCTTTGTTAAGTAGTGAGATTTCAGGTAAATGCTTACATTTCAGGCTCCTGCCATTTATTGATGACATGGATGTTCTTGGCCTTCTGTCCTGGTGGGCAACCTTGAGCTGCAGACCCACAGACCCAGTGGCTTCCCACTCTCACACTTCCCCAGGTTGCACTCAGGTATGGGAGGTCATTACCCCAGGAAGATTCATTCAAGAGTGAACCCAATACAGACTGCCTATGTGCTGGTTCCCCCTGAGAGTCACATCATAGCAGGTTTAAGGGACATGGAGGTATTGTGAGCAACCTTCAGTAATGGTGCTGGTGAAGTCAGGCATGAAACACAGTGTCAACTACAAGTGGAAAAATGGCCACAGGTATGGGGCTTCTCATGCGGGCTTGCACACTCTTGTACAAGGGACAGTAGGAACTGCATTTGGGATCTGAGATTGGGGATAGAAAAGGAACTGAACTTGGGTTCCAAGAAGGAGTGTTGTCTAAAGGGAGATGAAATTGGAGAATCAGGAGTCTTAGGAAGCAAGCATTATCAAAGTCCCAACAGATCGCTGCTCAAAGAGGTATTTGAAACGTGACAATTGATATGCCCACCCTGGAGTCTACCTGTTACAGTCTGGATCTAGAATGTCCCCCAAAGGCTCATATGCTGGAGGCTTGGTCCCCAGCTGGTGGCACTGTTGGAGCTGGAGAAAATTTAAGAAGTAGGGCTTGTTGAGAGGAAGTCAGTCACTATGCTATGCCCTGGAAGGGTGTATTTGGACTCCTACCCACCCCCTTGCTCCTCCTTTCTCCTTCCTCCTTGGCCACCATGAGGTGAGCAGCTTAGGTCCACCCTGCTGCTCCCACCATGATGTTCTGCTCACCACAGGCCCAGAAACAATGGAGCCAACCCACATAGACTGAAACCTCAAGTCAGAATAAACCTCTGCCCCTTCAGACTGACTCCCCCGCCCCCAGGCATTCTGCTGCAGTTGTGGGAAGCCATCACCCAACATAGCTCAGTGTGTATGGTGCATCTTTGTTGACCCGAGTGGACTTCAGTGTACTCTGAGCTCTGCCGTTAGACTGGGTAATTTCCCAACTCCTGGGCACTTGCAAACATTCTTCCACAGCTCCCCAGTGAGCCTAAGGCCAGTCCCCAAACAGTCCCTGGTGGAAAGGCTACTACCAGCTAACAACCTCTGGGAATGGTTTTCTGCCAATTGTTTTCACATGGTGTAGTGATTTTTATAACCCCAGCCAAACTCTGGAGTGAGGGCTTCCATTGCAACTCTAATTGCTTAATAACCCACATGTGTTTCAGCTTCCTTTCCTGTGGTGTGACATGGTCTGAACCTACCTATGGGCTGGGGAGGATTAAAACCAATAATCCCCACACATCGCTGTACCAGGATGGGGACAGAGCAAGCTGGGAGCAATGGCCTATTCACCACCCTCAAAGAGGAGGGACAGGTCCTCCTACCTGGCATGTGACCATCATGAGAGCTGAGCATGATGGGCCCTTCAGCAGTCAGCAAAGGGCTGAGCCTCCTCCTGGCCCACATACCAGCCCTGAGTGAGGATGCAGTGATTAGAGGCTGCTGGATGGGTACAGGGAGAGGACAGGCTACAGAGAGGGCCATGGCAGTGGGCAGTGTGACAGGGAGAGTTGCAGTGAAGGAGCAGGCTCTTCTGGCCTGCAATTATGATGACTCTGATTCATCATCATTATGGATACAGGTCTCCTGGACCAGATGGAAGATGGGACCAGAGGGTGAAGGAGAAATCAGAGATGACTGGATGCGTCCTGAAGTAGGAGGGCATTTGAGAATCTTCTAAGGCCTAAGTTCCACTTCCAGAGGCAAAGTAAACACCAGTGATAAATTTAATTAAATTCGGCCTGCCAAGGCCTGCATGATTGAGTCCTTCATAGTGAACTTCCACCTAATCTAGCAGATCAACCAGCTGAGACTAACTAGTTGTTTACTGGTGTAATAAGCAATAGCGTCCAGTCTCATCCCTTGGCCAACTGATGAGACCATGTTAAGAAAGGCCCTTGCTGGCTACGTCCAGGGGTACCCTCTCTGCCCCTTACTTCTGTCTTCTGTCCGTGAACGCTGTCATCCCCTGCATAGGCTGCAGTGCCACAATCACTGTGGTACTGAGGATCATCTGATTTGTGAATCTTTCTTTGCTTAATTAAATTCCATTAAGTTTAATTTGCCTAACATTTTTCTTTTAGCAGGGGGATTTACTCAGTTCACTGGGCAAAGATGGCATACTTCCATGACCAGGGATTTAGAAACCGAGTTTGTGCACAATGCTTGTGAAACTTGATTTCTGCAGATGGTCCTGAATCACCCGCTGAGGACACCTTGGTGTTTTAGAGGGAGGCCAGGCTGGTGATAAGTAGAAAGCAAGCTGAGGTTCTGGCAGCAAAACAATCCAAATAGGAGCCTTCCCATTCTATGACACCTTGGCTCTGGCTGAAGAGCATCCGAAGTGACAGTTGGGCATCTGGTCACTTTCTTGTCACATACACCTTCCCCTGGCCTCGGCATGCAGGGCTTTAACAGCTGGGTGGGGAGGACGGCTTTCCAGCCAGAAGCGATGGGATATCCAATGGTGTGGGTCTGTAGAAGAGTGAGAAGCCAGGGGAGGATCCACAGGTCAGTCCAAGGACTTGGGGGCCTCCACCTCAGGAACTTCATTTCCACCATATTCCCAGGAGGTATTTCCATTCCAGTGCAGGTGCCCTTCTCTACAAGGCCATGAAGGTTAAGGCAACAAGGATAGAAGGTTTAAAAGCATCCTTCTAAAAAGGGTCGATGCACCAGCACTGAAGATATGCCACTTCAAGTGTCAACTCAGATGACCCAATTTCCTGCCCATCCAAGTAAAAGGGTCTCCTTTTAGAACCGCAGCTGCCTCTGAGAGGCCTTCCCAGAGACTCATGATTTGTCTGATCCTGGTGCTCATCCCAGTCTCCAGGAGCATCACTGAATCATTGAACCTCCATGGACATTGCTGTCCTGCAAAGGTGACACAGAAATTTCCATGTTGTCGTCTGCCTTCCAGAGGAGCAGAATCCACACATAGAGGAGATATCCAGTCATGTCAGGGTGAGTGACAGCTACTCTCAGAAAGGAGATTTAATTTGATTGCTGGGACACACCATAGGGGACTACTGCATCAGACCCTTATGCCAGGATTCTCTGCCCACCATTGATTCTGAAAGGAAAGTGACCACGACACTCAGAGTAACCAAGAGATCTTTATTGCAGTAGTGCAACAGAGGAGAAAAGAGAGAAAGAGAAAGAGAGAGAGAGAGAGAGAGAGAGAGAGAGAGAGAGAGAGATAGAGAGAGAGGAAGCACGCGCAAGAGAGAGACAGAGAAAGCAAGAGAGAGCAAAAGAGATAGAGAAAGCAAGAGAGAGAGGGGCCCGGCAGGAGGGAGTTTTTATAGCCCAAATCTAATGAGGTCTCTGGGTCTGCAAGCTGCCTTGTTGGCACAAGGGGGGTTACGTGTTCGGCCTTGAGCAGAGGGCTGAGTGTTCAGCCTTGAGCAGGGAGGCGAAGCGCCCAGCCTTGAGCGGGGCTTGGGTGTTTGGGCTTGAAGCAAACAGGTGATAAAGAGCCAGACAGAGCGTTTGAGTGACCAGGTTACCCTGCAACTAACTTTGTTTGGCATGCCCTGCAGACAACTTACTCAGCTTGTCCTGCACCTAACAGATTCACTTATTTTCTACGGGAGCTGAAATAGGACCAGTGATTATGTCCTCTTCTTTGCCATTTTTCTTTGTGCATAAAACCACACAAATACGAACTTATCACTCTGTCTTCTGAGCCCAGCTAGCTCCCTGCCCAGCACATGCTTACTTGAATGGATAGGTTTCTCCTGGAATGATCATTCTGCTTTTTATTAATGGAATGTTTGTAAAGATAATTGTCAAAATCATGTTTAATCAGTATTCATGAAAAATTTCTGAGATAAAATAAAATCAGGGAAAACACAAATGGGAATTTGTTCTCTCTTCTGGAGTCCTGGGATCACTCCTTACAGTGAAGTTAATTTTATGTGTTAACATAATTGGGTAAAGGGATGCCCAGATAGCTGGTAAAGTATGATTTATGCATGTCTCAGGTGGGGGGTGTTTCTGAAATACATTAGCATCCGACTTGGTAGATGAACTGGGGATGATCTGCCCTTTACCCTTATGAGTGGGTACCATCCATTCTGTTGTGAGCTCAAAAGAGGCAGAGGAAGGTGAATTCTGTCTTTATCTTCTGTTGAGACAACTGTATTGGGCTGCCTTGGACTTCAGAGCCCCTGTTCTCAGGATTTTGGACTCTGGGACTTACTGACATAAGCCCCAATTCTCTTTCAAACCCCTTGGACTGAGAATTTTGTCATCCCTTGGTTTGCTCAGCCTTTCAGATTCAGAAGAATGAGACCACTGAATTCCTGGTTTCCCAGCTTGTGGAAGGCCTTCCGTGAGATTTGTGGTCTCTCCAGTGCATGAATGAATTCCCATCTCCAAGCTACCCTTCCACCTCTACATAGTGTTGGTGGTGTTTCTCATGGGACACCCAAGGATACTTTATTTTACTGTTGGACTCAGTATCATTTGTAGACCTTCTGAGTTGGTTGCCCAATTCCTCCTTTTGTATTTTAATATTTATTTTTTAGTTGTACTTGGGCACAACACCTTTATTTTATTTACTTATTTTTATGTGGTGCTGAGGATCGAACCCAGGGCTTCGCCCATATAAGGCGAGTACTGTATCGCTGAGCCACAACCCCAGCCCCCAATTCCTTCTGGTTTTATAACAGCATAAGGAGAAGAAGGCAGTGGGGAGGGGATCAGTTGTCACAAAGATCTAGGGAAGATCAGTGGAGTAGAAGTAGGAGACGGAGAGGAAGGAGGAGGGAAGGGAAGGGGAAGAAATCTCAGTGAATCTAACAGTCATTTTCTGTCTGATTATCTATCTATCTATCTCTATATATACATTTATCTATCACATAGGAAATGTCTCTTTTATGCATATGTAGAATGTACCAATCAAAATAAATAAATAAAGGTGTGAAAGGGAGATCAGCAGAGAGAGAAAAGCAGGAGAGAGGAGAGGAGGAAAAAGGAGGGGGAGGGGGATGGAAATCAAACCCCCGGATGTATGTCAGGCTGAACCCAGATACTATGCATAAATATAATGTTCTAATACATCATTTTTAAAGCATAACTGTTCCTTGTTTTTATAGCACTGTAACAGGGATTTGTGTAACTTGAAGCCGAAAACAAAACTGAAGATGTCTCCTCCTCATTTTAAGACTTTGATTTAACTATATTCTCTCAGTAAAATACCTCCTAAAATCACCCTTTCTTATCATGCCTCCCTCTGGTTTGTAGAAACCCGCCCCCCAGCTGATGCCAGATACCAAGATTCCTGTACGTGCCTCCTTACAACATCACCAAGCCTGTGTGCATGGCTTCACTTCTTGTGGCATCTGTGAGCCATGCTCAGTGCACAGAGATGCAGGGGGATTTTAAAAGCCTCAGTCTGCCAAGCCTGTGGTTTTGCTCCTGGACTCCTCAGGTAAGGGGCCCTTTTACTCCTGTGGTTGAACTCAGGAGTTGTGAGCTCATTCCTGGGAGCTCCTAGGGGGGTGCCCACAGGGGTGGCTTTGTTCCCTCTTGGAGCATTCTAGTGCAGATGAGGGATTATCAGGAGGGAGCTCACCCTACTCCACAGACACATGTGAACTGCCAGCCTATGGCGACTGCCCCACAGAGCAATGATTTAGAGATTCAGGAAACCCCCATGTGAACTCGGCTTACTGAAGCCCCTACTAAAAATGATAGCTTAGGAAAATAGTGTTGAATTGTCATGGTCCAATTGTTTCCAGAATTTTGTCAAATAATGTTTTTTTCCCCTGTTAGCCTGAACTTAGTAAAAATAAACTTCTTATGAAAAATGTATGTGATTAATAAAAGATGAGTATTTTTAATTCAGTTCTCCTTGCTCTTCCAAATAGTAATTACAATTATTTCTTGTATTCAGGCAAAGATTTTTATTTTCAAGAAAGTAACCACGATTTTAGTCGATTCGAGATAGCCAAACAGTGATGCTGATCTTTTTTTTCTCTCTAGTTTTGGTTTGCAAAACATTTCATTAAAATGAGTTTTGCTCCAGGTTTCACCCGATAATTGAATCTGTGAATCTGTGATGTGCCAGCCCCTCGGTACCCATTTTTGACTATCTCCTTCTGCATTACCTTCCACTTTCTCTGGAAAACATCAAGGTTTCCTCATTAATGCATAAGGAAGTCGGAAACAACCCCAGAAGTAAAAGCACAAAAGTCATTCACCATCTTTTAAAATTTTGTTTTTGTACTAAAAAACAGAGAAAGCGTAAGCGTGCATGGGATACATAGCTGACTTGGACCGAATGCCTTCTGAGAGGTCAATATGTTGGTGACCATTGAAATCATTTGGCCATTTGACATGCTTCCTATTTATTACTCCATTTTTTTAAAAAATATGTTTTTGTATTTGTAGACACAAAGAATGCCTTTATTTTATTTGTTTATTTTTATGTGGTGCTGAGGATCAAACCCAGTGCCTCACACATGCTAGGTAAGAGCTCTACCACTAAGCTACAGCCACAGCCCCTATTATTCCATTTTTTTGAGATACTACACATATCACTCAATTCACCCATTTAGAGTGTACACTTCAGTAACTTTTAGTACCTGCAATCACACAGCCATCCCCAGCATCAGTCTTTAAGCATTTTCATTAAGTCAGAAAGGAACTGCATATACATTAGCAGTCACTCCTCATTATCACCTCACCCCATAAGCCCTACATGGTAGTGGATCCACTCTCTGCCTCTAAAGCTTCCCTATTCTGGACAGTTTCTTCAGATACACTTGCAGATATGTAGGCTCTCGTGCCTTGGTTTCACACTTGGCATTACAGCTATAGGGTCCATCCATATGGGATCAGGTGCTTCCTTCATTTTCATGGAAGAATACTATCCCATGATATGGATAAGCCACATTCTGGTTGTCAGTTCTACCTTGATCTTTGAGTTGTTTCCATTTTGGGCTGGCATTAGTAATGCTGTTGTGTCCATCAGCGCACAGATTAATGCAGGTGTGTATCCTCATCTCGTGGGTGCACACCTAGGAGTAGAATCACGAGGTCACATTACAACTCCACTCTTAATGTTCTGAGAAATTGCCAAGCTATCTCCCAGGTGGCTGCTCCACGTGTTTCCTCCAGAGGAGGATGAGAGGTGAGCTTCTCTACTCCCTCCTAACCACTTGGCACAGTGTCTAGACTTGTACTTTGGTGCCACTGATTCAGATGTCCATCTCTTTCAGGTACTGCAATGTCCTGATGGCAGTAGCCTCATGGTAAGTTTCACCATTAAAAAGTGTCAGTCCTTCAACTGTGTTCTTCTTCAAGATTTTTTTTCCTGTTCTCAACCTTGCATTTCCATATACATTTAAGCTTTAGTTTGTTACTTTTTGCAAAGAAGTCACCTGGATTTAGATAGGACTCCTGTTGAATCTGTGTTACCACCTTACAATATTAAGTATTTTCATCAGGGAGCACAAGATGGCTCTGCATCCATTTAGGTCTCCTATAATCTGCTCTTTAGTGTTATGATATTTACTAAGAATGTTTTTATTTAAAGTAGCCACCATTTTTATTATGAATTATCGAAGAGATTGACACCTGATGTGTACATATGATGACATCTTAACAGGCACACAAAATGTATAAACCCAGAAAATGTGTCTGTCTTTAGAAATTAGTCTTATATCATTTGTTGGGTTGTTTGATGGAAGGAAATTATTTTCATAATATCACAACATATAAACTTCATCAGAAAATGTTCATGTGATGTGTTTCGCTGACCTTTCCATATCGACAAAGGTAGATTTATTGCTCATACAAGTGGCAGCACCTGTTCCCCTGAGGGGCCGTGGAATGGATGCTGCCCAGGTGAGCCATGGGTCAGCTTTGCTGCTGGCCTGTAAGGGTGCCAGAATCAGCTCTCTGCCTTCAAGGGAGACCTTTCCCTGCTCATCATTGCAAAAATCAGTGGGACCAGCCTCCTCTGTTTATGATAAACCACACCCACACTGTTGTCTGTACAGAAACTTCAGACTTTGGCTAAAAACAGCCACAGCAACTGCAACAAGAAATTGTGCTTATCAAGAAAGTGTAACTTCAATTTATTAATGCATTTTTTCGGGGAGACTGAAAGAAGAAGATTAGACAATACCAGTAAGTACAAGAATTAATTTTTATTGAGTGGTTTTCAAAAAAGTCAAGCCCCATACTAAGGCTCTTATGTAAATGATTATTGTTAATGATTTTATTAATCCTATTACAGTCTAATTATCTTCCCCATTTAGTCAACTGGCTAATATCTCTTTTTAATAGGATTATTGGAGCATAATTCACATACCGTGGAATTCCCCTGTTGAAATGTGCAACTCAGTGGCTACCAGAACATTCACAGAGCTGTGTCCACCCAAAGAGTGGGGGTGGGGGGGCATCTACTGCCCTTTAGCAAGAGCAGATCTCCCAGTGCTTTGATCACCCTGTCTTGGCCTCAAGTCCCCATGGATAGCACAATATCCAAGCCCTGGGTGGAAACGTTTTACCCACCTAGCAGCTTCCCTGGTGGGCATCGGTGCCTGTGGACAGCGGGTCTCCCAGCAGGCATGGCAGGGCACATGGCCTGCATGGGCCCTCTTGCACCAGGTCCTCACTCAGAGCATGGCACAGCCAGGAAGGGCACAGCCAGGAGGCAGTAGGTAGGTGCCAGATGATGCACACACTTCACAGGGGCAAGGTCCACCTTGAATCTGAAACAGGGAAAGATGTCCACGCCAGGCGAGTAGCCCAACTGTTGCTCTTGTGTCTTAGAAACCACCCCTAATCCAAGCTTAGAATGTTCCTACTTCCTTCTTCCCAAGAGGAGCTGGTACTTGATTTACTTTGGATTTATATTTCTGGACATGGTGCAAAGTGGGAATCCAGCTTTATGGTTTTGCATGTGAAGATCAAGAACCTGGGGCCCCTCCCTGAAAAGATTACATTTTCCCCTCATTGAATGGCCTTCAAGAAAGCCCATTTGATTTAAATATGAGGGTTTTCCCCTGAATTTCCACTTCTGTTCCACTGATCTGTGTTTCTTCCTATGTGGGGATCACAGCATTTCTTTATTAATACCACATCCTATTGGGTATTAAAACCGAGGGGAAGCAACTCTATTCCTTTGCAATATTGCTTTGGCTTCTCTGGGCCTCCTGAATTTCCATGCAGATTTTACACTCAGATTGTCAATTCCCACAGAAAATTCAGCTGGGATTTGGGTAAGGACTATTTAATTTTTAGATCAATTTGAGGGGAATCACTTTCCTAACATTTTTGAATCTTTAGATCCATGAGCATGGACTCTCTTTCCATATTTTAAGTCTTCTTTAGTTACTTTAAGCAATATATTTGATTTTCAGAGAATAAGTTTGCATGGCTTTTCTTCCCATTTCTTCCCATTACTATTATTATAAATGTAATTTTTATTTATTTCATTCTCAGTTGGCTCATGGTCACTATCTGGAAATCCAATTTATTTTTGTTCATGGTAGTTATATCCTAAGGCTTTCTTAATTTACCTACTACTTTTATCAGGTTTCATGTTGATTCCTTGGAATTTTCCATACACAAGATGGTGAATGTAGTTTGACCATTTCCATTCCATATTTCATGTCTCATTTCAATTTCTTGACTAATTGCCCTGGCTGGAAAATTCTTCCAACACCACTTTATAATTGTCAATGTATAAGCTTTGTCACTTCCTTGGTTCATTTTTTCTCAAGTATTTTGCTCTTTTCCATTTACAAATGGAATTGTTTGTTTAATTTAATTTTTGCATTATTCATTCCCAGTATGTGGAAATACAATTGGTTTCTGCACACTCATCTCCTGCCAGCTTGCTGAACAAGGGAGCTCTTTTATTAGCTCTAAAAGGTTTTTAAAACTAATTTCTTAGCATTTCCTGAATACAGGCTCCAGCCATCTGCAGTAGCTCAGTCTCCCCTCCCTCCTCCCCAGCTGGATGCCAGGACTTCTACTTCCCTTCCTGAGGCCTCCAGAAGGCCCCCTGCAGGGGTGAACAGCCCTGGGCATCCAGGGGGCTTGGAGTGTTAGGGGAGAGGCCTGCTGAACCCCTCCAGGCCTGGGGGACTGTGGATGTTTCTGGGTGGCATGTTTCAGGGTGGAGAAATGCTCTGCTGTTAAGAGTTTTTCCAAGATAGGCATTTAATCTCACACCTTTTTTTTTTTTTAAATCTCTTGAGAAGATTAAGTGATTTTTGACCTTTATCCTGCCCAGGAAGTTGTTTTGTTTTTGTTTTTGTTTTTCTACTTTCACAGGGAAACAACTTCCTGCTCCTCAGATGAACTGCGCCTGCCCAGGGAGGGGACAGGGGACACCCCTGGCTTAGCTCACTAGTGATTACTGGAGGTCCTTGTTTGAAATACATGTTGGCCCCTAGTTTTCTGGTAAAGGTGATATGCTCGAGTTCAAAACCCCCCAAAAGACCACCAGAGACCAAGATCATTGTAAGCAGCAAAGAGGTGTTTATTGTGAGTTAGCTGGGTCCTCCATGCACACACACAGAAACTGGTGACGATGAGAGGCCCTGAGCCCCGGATTTGCAGCAGTTTTATACACTCTTTGGGGAAGGCAGGGACTTCATATACAGCATAGCATCTCTTAGCAAATCATCACACACCACGGGAAAATCATAGAACAACTCTAAAACATGATTAGCACATTCACTGGTGGGAACAAGTTGGGTAGGGGTGATTGGTTAGTACAAGAGGGGGATTCCTTTGAACTGATTGGTTTAAGCCATGAGGGGAGTACATGCTGAACTACATGGTTTCCCAACATGTTGTCAACCACCATAAACTACTGGGGGGGTCATCTGGCATCCCACATATTTTCCCTGTCTCATGCTGCTTGGTGGTTGCTAGGGGGTTGCTATGGGTCCTCACCTAGCCTAACTGAGTCAGGGACACCTGACTCCACTGATCTCTCCTGTTATTTGCAGACAAACCACTCAGCAGGGTGGGTATGTGCCTAGGAGTGCTCTGTGGGTTTTTCCCCCTTCCTTGGACAGGCTTTGCTCTGAGGTAGAGGCTGGTTTCTCAAAAATGGAGTCACATCAGTTTCTCAAAGACTCTGCCTGGCTGTGGTCTCAGGAGCACATCAGCTTTATACTTTGAGTTAGGAAATGTTCCTGCCTCCTCTACTTTTTGGAAGGTTTTAGAGAGAAAAGATACAAATTTGTCTGCAGTATTTGATAAAATTCACTGATGATGCTATCTAGGCCTGCACTTTGCTTAGGGGAAGTTTAAAGATGTATAAGTCAATCTATTTAATAGACACTAATGCATTCAGAAGAATTGCCCTCTCTCCAGGGGGGACTTCTCTGGAGCTCTGCGCCCAAGGGGGTGGCCAGCCTCTCCAGGCTCTGCCTTTGCCTTTTAAAGTGTAGAGGATTAAAAAAAGTTGTTGGGAGAGTTCCTTTCACTCTGACAGATTATTTTCTTTGGCCCCAGGGAGTCCCTGAATGGACTGGCTCTTAGCCTGTTCTCTGTCCTACCTTGGACTTGCTGTCTTGAGGAAACAGCAGTTTTTTGTTGACTAAGGCACTTTGAGTTCAGGTATGAGGAACAGGGAAACCTGGATCAGCCCTCAAGACCCTACAAAATGCCCTTGCCTAGTTGACTTTATTCTATGTTATTTTTACATCTTGAAAACATACTTTTATTTTATTTTACTTCTTCAGCTTTTTTATTGATGCCTTTTAATTATACATAACAGTGGGACTTGCTGCTACATATTCATGGGTACATGGCATAATTATGATGATATAATTTGGTCAAATCACCAACTCTGGAGGAATATGTTATTATCTCCTGCATGATGAGGAAGGTAGCCTAAGTTGTCTTTCCAGAAACTGCAGGCCGCTTTTGTCTATCTCAAATCTGTTGAAACCACCCAGATCCTGCACAGGGGCCTACACAAGTGTCAGATGACCCAATCCTCCACCCACAAGTCATGTTGCTGCTGCCATTTTCTGTCCTCTGAAGTGTATGAGTATTGATCACACAGGCGCAGACCGCCAATCACTTCAAATCCTCATCCCCCACCTCACCTCCCTCATGCCTTGGACAAGCCTGCTTCCCCATCCAGGTAAATATTCCTAAACCTGTCCTCAGGGGGGTGGATTCACAACCTGCCTCCCATCTCCTTGCTTCTGATTAAACTCGCTGTCTCACAAAATCTGTTGTTTTAGCAACTGGCAGAGGCACACCGGGCAAAACAGGTGTGGTTTGGCAACATTTCTGTCATTCTCTGTTATATATATTTTAAATAACCTCAATTATAAAAGCTGGCGTGATGGTCTTATTTATAGAAAGCAAAGCCAGGCAAAAGTTAAGTGGCTTGCCTCATGCCAGAGTCTGGAAGCAGGAGGAGGAGGGAATAAAGTTGTGCAGGTGACACCCTTGTACCAGGTGCTTGGTCACAGTGGGACCCATGCCACTTCATGCTGAGAGAATTGTCAGGAAGAACGTGAGCCCCAGCCCCAGTTAGTTCTCCATGGCAACCACTGCTTGCACCTCATCTCTGTAGTTCAACAACTTCCAGTCGTTGCTGTTTCTGTACAGTCAGCCCCTCTCCTCTCCTCACATGGTCTCCCCTGGAACCCACTGCCTTTGAGATTAGCCCACATAAGGAGTGCTGCTCGCCAGGGTCTCATCCTATTTCCTTCATTTGTGGGTTTGCAAACCTCAGGTGTCCACTATGGGTCCTTTCTCATTCCACCCCTGAGATTCCCAGGCCAGGCCCCACTGAGCTGTCCACAGCCTTGTGGCTGCTCTCAGATGCAGTTTGACACTTCTAAGGTAGCAAGAGGAAGACAGATAAAGACAGGGTGTCTCTGAAGCCTTGGTCCCGCACAGCAAGGACAACACGTAAGGGGCCAGGTGGCGGCCACCCTATGCCCAGGGGCCCATCTCACCACAGCTCAGTTGTTTTACATGTTGCTTCCTTGTCCTGGGGAGCTGGACAAATCAGCTCATTATAGGTGCCCAAGCCTCATAGCCACCTCCAGGAGCCACAGGGAGCTGCCCAGAGAGGATAGCTCCCTCAGCCCCTCCATAGTCTTCTGTTCTAGAAGGTACCAGAGGCTTCTTCCCAGTCTCAGATTATGCATAATTCAGGATGCTGCCTACAGGGCCTGGAAGGATGTGCAGTGGTGGCTTTCCCCTAAGGAAGGTCTGTTTGAAAATAGGGTCCAAATATTTGTGAATGTCAAACTGACCTGTGATGGAGAAAAGTCTTGGGATTTTTCATTTATGTTTTCCCTCTAAAAGGACATTCAGAAGAAACATTGTATGTGTGTGTGATTAGTTAATAATTTCAGAGCATTTCTGTGAACTATTTTTCCATAAAATTATCCCATGGATGGAAAAATAGTAACATTTGGGCAGGAGCATGCAGATTTTCTTATGATGTTTATTATGCTCTGCTTTCAACTTTCTGAAAATTCCTGATATTAGTGGTGCAAAGATTTTAAGAACTGAACTTGATTTTTATGAAAATTTTTCAAGTATGGATTTTTTTTTATACTCCTTAATATGTTAATTTATGAAAGCAGAGAACAAAGAGCATTGATTTGCAATTTAGAGGCATTGGGAAAAGCTGCCAATTAGTAATCCCTACCTATTGTCCAGATCAATCTTTAAAAACTAACGTTTCCCCCTCTATGCAGCAATTTAGAGCTTCTGAGGACAATTCACCAGGGGCAGTTTCACCCACCACTGATCACCACCACCTCAAGGTGCTCCAAATTTAAATTATTTGTAGGGAAGAGCGCCCTGAGTTTCTTTGGTAATAAACAGAAACCTGGATGTGTTTACCAGGACTTGGAGCAGGGATGACCATCTCTGGCAGGAGCACACTTTAGAGCAGTTTTTGCCTTTCAATTCTCACAGGGTCACATCTCCCTCAAACATAAAAACCCTGCACTGGTTAGACCACTTCCATCTAAGCTCTGTGGAGCCGGAGCTGGACAGTTGTTGCATGGACTATCCTGTGACCTGCAGGACGCTGGTCTCTCCTCACTAGTTGCTACTAGAAGTCTCTCCCCGACACCAAGGGGTCATGACCAAAGGTGTATTCAAGTTTGCCAATTTTCCCAAGGGGACAACTTGCCCCGGTTGAGAATGGCTGCTCTTGAGGCTTGGTGACATAGAACACTCTTGAACATTTTTTTTTTCTCTCTCTCTCTCTTTTTTTTTTTTTTTTTTTCACATGGGAAAACTCCTGGAGGGCTCATTATCAACTTAACCAGGACCATTTTTCCTGAAAGTACAACTCAACAATTCCCATGAACCTCTCATTGTCTACAATCGAGTCCCTTGGCCATTTCTGTCCGTGAGAAAGTTATGAAAAATAGCTTTGATTACGTAGGCTCATGGCTGTTCCCAACAGTCACTCCAGCATACAGGATGAGTGGGTGTGGCTGTGGTCACCCCCAGAGAGACACTTACTATTAACCCAAGGCCAGTAAGGAAATCCAGGGTGGAGTCAATGTCTCACATCATGTCATTTACGTACTGCTAACAGATTTTGACAGCTTTTTCAACACCACCTCTTCTGTCGTCTACATCTTAGTATTTGCTTTTATGGACAAATTGATTTCATATAGTTATTTGTTTAGCTTAATTTTATTTATTTAAAAAAGGCTCCCTCTGATCTGGAGCATCCCCCAAGGTCACGTGTTGAAGGCTTGGTCCCTGGACCAACTACTGGAAGGTGGTGGAGCCTTTGGAAGGTGGGGCTTTGAAGGAGGCCTTTGGGTCATTGAGGCCATTCTCTTGATAGTGGTTGTCAGACCCCAGCCCGTTCCTCTTTCTCCCTTTCACTCCCTGGTCATGAGGTAATGGTTTGGGAATGCCCTGCACTTCTGTCATGATGTTCTGTCTCACCATAAGCCCAAAGCAAAGGGGTCAACTCTACCTTTTCCCTTTATCACTGTTTTGTTACAGTGACAGAGAGCTGATGAACCCACAGGAGCTTTATCTTGCACCATCATGGGAGAGCCCATTCAACTTGCCATGAGGACAATGATGTGGCTGTTGGACTGCACCCCTGAGCTGCACCCCGGAGCTGGTGAGGCTGCAGGTTCATCCCAGGAAAGTCTTTCCCCATGTGGAACAGACTTAGCCTTGACCAGGAAGAACTTGAATGAAGTGCAGAGACAAGACCCTGTTCACAACAGCCATGTGCTCTGCAGGGCAGCACCATGAGGTGTGCTGAGGAGCAGATCCTGGGGTGCCAAAGCTTCCAGACATTCTGCATGCTCTGCCTCCAGCTCTTGTCTCAGCCTCTGGCCCCCATGAACAACAGTGCAGGATCACTGCTCTCTGCAACTAGCTTCTCACCAGGTTGTGGGAGGCTATGCTCCCCACCTCCAACGGGCTGACGCAATGGCCTGGCTGTGCTCCATGGAGGCTATCTGTCCCTACAGTGTAGGATGCATAGCAGCACCCAGTCTTCTGTCCACCAATGCCTGCAGCATCTCCCTGTGTTGGTGACCAACATGTCTCCACACAGCTGCGAAGGTCACCTGCAAGTGAAGAACAGAAGGACCCTGGAGAGGACCTCAGATACCAAGTCCTGCTGCTGTAGCACCTTCTTCATTCTGTGGCTCACTTTAGTTCTGCTTCTCTGATCCAAATCTGAAGGATCCAGAAGATAACCATAAAACACTATAACATGACTCAGTAGTATAAAATCCTTGGCTGAAGATACTAAACAATATGCCCCAAGACCAATTGTGAGCTTACCTTTGCTTATGAGGAAAATTAGAAAGTTTGCAAACCCCACAGCACCTGAGTAGATTCTCCTGGACGTAACCAGTACTGAAAGAGGGTTAAAATGGAGATAATTCATGGCTCCACCATTTACTGACATTTTCTTTGGTCTCATAGCCGTGCCTTTGTGTGTGGGAGACAGAGGTCTGACTAAAAGACAAGCAAGCACAGTGAGAGGGCTTTAGGTTTCAGGAAGAATTGTCCTCCAAAGGCTCCTGTATTGAAGGCTGGTCCCTCTGTGCAGTATGTTTAGACCTGGGCTTTGGGGAGTGAGTGCTTGGATCATGAGGGCTCTGACCCCACCAGTGGATTAACCCATTGAGGGATTCATAACTGAACACATGGATAGGAGGTGGTAGAAACTTGAGGGGTCTGTACCTAGAAGAAGGGAGTGGTCTTTAGGGCTGTGACCTTCGGGACATGTCTTGTCTCAGGCTCCTCTCTCTCTCTCTCTCTCTCTCTCTCTCTCTCTCTCTCTCTCTCTCTCTCCTTCCAGCTGCCATGACCAGAGCAGCCGTCCTCTCCCACACCCTTTCTCCGTAAGGTTTCTGCCTTGGAGCCCCCTGACCACAGTCAGAAAACCTCTGAATACGTGAGAAAAACTGCACTTTCCTCTTTTAAGTTGCTTATGTCAGGTATTTTGGTCCTAATGAGGAAAAGCTGACTAATCAGTGGGTGTGATTTCATCCAGTTTCAGGCAGAGGGAGAACACATACCATAATTTCTATCTTCTCTAAGTTCCTGAAATCTATGTGCTCACAATCATCCATACATGCGGCATCATCTTTCAGAAGGCCAAGACGCTCAGCCGTGCCTGATTCTAGGACCCTGGAGCACAGGCCGAGTGACCACAGCCACTGGTGTGTTCCAGATTTAGCTCCTACCTCTGTGGGTTCAACGGCTGGCCTTGCTCCATCTAATAGTGGTGCAGAGCATGGCGGCTGCTATAACAAAAAAGACCCCAGTATACATCAATGAAGAAGTGTGTGGTTTATTCAAATACAAACAAAGAATGGGTAAAGAAAAAGCCCTGGCTTTCCCCCCATTTACATGTATATTTATTGAATGGTTTCATCCACTGAAAACATGAGCAAGCCCTCAGTTGACTGAGACCTTCCCTAAAGATACAGCTCCATCTTTCCTCTTACAGCATATAATTGGAACTGATAAAGAAGAGTAGTTCTTTGAGTTTAAAAAAAAAAGTAAATTGCTTTATTTCTGTTCATAGCAAAGGCAATCAGTTTGCAAGTCTAACTTGGTTTTCTTTTCATTATGTTGCTAAACAGATTTTCATGATTCTATTTAGAGTCCCCAGGGAGCACACAGGGAACGGGATCAGGAGACGTGCTGAGACCAGGCAGCAGTGGACTTAGGAGGCATCCTTCACATATGGAACTGATCAATTTATTGAGAGCAATACCTACACATCAGCCAGGGAACATGCCCCAAGTCTAACTGGCAAATTTGTACACTAACTGCCGCAGCCCGGCTGCCTGGGCAAACTAACTGGGGCAGCGGGGGGGGGGGGGGGGGTGAAAAGGAAATTGTGTAGATTGATACAGCAGGAGTGGGAGCCGTTTATTGTAGGACAGGAGGGGTATATATACATTACTGAATACACAGCTTATCTTAATTAACATAAACTAGATACAGCAGTCAACCAATAAGGAATCTCCACACTTAATGGCTCACTGGCATTACTTCACAAACCACTCCCTCTGGCAAAATGCCAGGCACCATCTTGACTTGTTTACAGACCCTAACAACTAACTTAGATTTGCTTTCTCCTAGCTTTAGTCTTCTTCCTGAATTTGTAATTCAGAGCTGAGGTTTGATTTGCCAGCAGAGCTAAGGGACACTGCTATAGCCCTTCCTGTCTGCAGGCTTGGCTCATCCGGCCTGATGATCAATTTACCAAGTTCATTCTTGCAAGGTTCCAGGCCCAGTTGTGAAATACATGTCTTAAGGAGCAGGTGTCAGTGGCCTGGTGAAGATCACTGAAGACAAGAAGCACAGTCCCAGGCACCCCAGACTGGGGCTCATGTCACACAGTGCTGGAGATGGAACCCAAGGTCCCTCACGTGCTCAGCGCTCACCCTACCCCTGAGCTACACCCTCAATCCTGAGAGTTTACGTCTCTTCCTATATACCTGGTATCTACTGGAAAAGTATAACATCTATCAATTCTGGGACCGCACATGTTTTATGCAATTATGCATTGATATGTCAGTCCAAAGTAGTTTACCACACCGGAAAGGAAACAATAATTCCTCATGATGTGAGTGTTCTCAATTTTTTTTTTTTTTTTTTTTTTTTTTTAGAACTGAGTGATACATCTAAGCAGGGTATAATTACACTGAAACTTGTTTGCTATTAATACATTCCAAAATTTCTCAATACATAAGAATAGATATTCAAATTGTAACAAAGTACCCCATACACACCAGAGCTGCTATCACAGAGGTTGAGAAGACTTGCTTTCACATTCTACAAAGAAGTTCGTAAAACAAGACAAGGTGTTCTTCCCACATGCTTCCCTGACAAAACATGAGACTCTCAGAAGAAACACACAGCAATTCAAGGGATTTGTCAAAAAGGTCCCTTGCCACTTACGCAAATGATGTCATTTCTTTTATTCATTTCAGATACAAGGAAGTGGTTAGAAAGAATGGGTCTATCAGTGATAAATAAGTAGCTATAAACATATTTTTAGTTTTTTCCAACCTAGACTTCCATTATGTGTCCAGAGACAATAAAATTTCCAGCAGGGCATTTATGATGTTTTTTTTTTTTTTTTTTTTTTTTTTTTTTTTTATTTCAATTCTGTCCAAACATAAAATTCTGGAAACAAGTAAAGTGCATGATATTAGAATTGGACTATTTGTCACAAGGTGTAATATCCCACAAAGCAAAGCTTTTAGGGATTATGGGATTAGGTACAAATCTATGGTATGCAAAAAGGAAAGCATTTTAGTCTCTGAGTACTAAAAATAGTAACAGAATTCCCAATACTTAGGTAGGTGTGATATACTAATTATAATAAATACATAGGAATTTTACATCTCAGGTGCTATTTAACCTTTGCAATAGCTCTTTGAATGGTATGTTTTTAATCTATATTGTGTTAATGTGGAAATGGAGCCTGTAAGACCCAGCTACTTGCTCATGATTATATAGGGAGTACTTAAAAAGCAAAAAACAAACAAACAAACAAACAAAAAAACAGAGTTTTCCTTAGGTCTGACTTGATTGGGAACACTGTTCCCTTGAAATATCCACAGGCTTGCTTTCCTTAGGTCCCTGCTAAAATACCACTTTACTGGAAAATACATTTGGAATGCCCTGAAGTGATGTGCCCTAGCCCCCAGCACCGTCCCCGTCTGTCACCCCCGGATTCCTATGTCTTGGTTTGCTGTTTGTGTCCTGCAATGGACAGCTCCCCGGGAGGCAGGGCTAGCAGGCAGGAGAGAGCATGGACTACCACTTGCCCTCAGCACATCCTGCTGAGCCAAAGGCAAATACACTCAAGACATGCTCTCTCCAACCCTCTGCTAAATTCCCTGGGCATGTCCAAGAATTCTCTAATTGTTAGGCAAACCTTGCATTTCATTGTCTATTGGCAAAATACAGATCAATACCTCCCTTGTAGAAGTGTATTAGAAGATTCTAAGAACTTAAATGGCCATAATTTTAGGTATAAAGCCTCAGCATAATCCTAGAGAGCTCATAATTCTTGTTCACTTTTAAAATGAGGATATCATTTCTGGCTGTGTTGCAAAACCAGACCACAACTGTGTGAGAGTTTGTCACAGGTTGAAGGCAACTACGTGTCACTGGTGCTTTGCAGGGAGACTGAGGCTCTGCTGAGACAGCTCTGCCCCTTTTCTTACTGATTACAGCTTGTGAGCCTCCAGAATGGTCCCCTTTGCTAGATGTTTTTGTTCTGCTTTTGCTGACCTGCTCTGCACTCTGCCCTGCCCCTTCCAGGATGCTAACCCCTTGGTCCCACTGAACCTGACTTCCCAGCCTGCTGACTTCCAGGCATGTTGAACCAACCGGAGGCCACAGGAGGACTGCTGGCCAGGGAGAAGACAGGTCAGAGCATTGTCCTCCCTACCTCCTGGCTGCCAGGCCACCTTCCCAGATTCCTGCCTTTCTCTGAGAAAGGCCACAGCACCCAAGGGGGCCTCCTGGGGTCCTGGGGACAGGCTCATCCTCCTGCCCTTTCTGTTTGGGGCAGTTGCTGCTTCCACTTTTGCTAGCTCTTGGGTGCCTCACCCTATCTTGTTCATCCCCTTGTTCCCACCAACATCTGTTTAGGGAGCTCCTGTGTGTTAACATTTCTCTGATTTCCCATTTGATAGTGGCATACAGGATTCATACTGGCCTTGGTATAATAGCTAAGCTGGCTCATCTGTTGGCTTCCTAGGTGCCATATTGTGGTAAGTACTCAGCCACAGCTGATCTGTTCCCATTTTGTGTAGGAGGAAGTTAAGGCATGCTCTGGTCATTTGCTTCAGAAGTAGCTCATGTGGGATTTGAATTGAGACCATTTGACTTCAGGAAACAGCAGTTTTCTACTTTCAACATCTGAAATGAGGGCTGTGCCCAGGGACCTTTTCAGACACATAATGGGGTTGACATGATATACTATGCTCTAGTCCCTGGGTATTGGGGGAAGTGCTTATCCAATGTCATCAGCTGAGCTCCCCAGCATCCCGTGATCAATCCAGCCAATACAAAAACTTTTCTGTGCCACCATTAATTTGTGCTTGTTAATGTATAATTAGGGCTCAGCATCTTGATTTCTTTTATGGAGATAATTGCCTTTCAAAAACCTGCCAATTTATTGTACTGCCACTCAGGCAATTTCTTTAAGTGGTAAAGAAATTTCTTAAAACAGTAAAAACAGTGATTAAACTGTAAAATGCCTTAATATATACTGAGATAGACTTCAAATGATTAAAGACTTCCCTTTAAGTGTGCTAAACTGTCCATTACTTCATATTTGAATCATGTATAAAATGATACCTAATTACTATTGTTAAAATACAGACTTAAAAGAAAAAAAAACAGTATCAGCTTTGGAGATATGTAACTCTTTCATGCTTTTTGTCAGATTGATAAATTTTCAATTACCTTCTTCCTCCTAAAAATGAGCACAGCCCTCCGCTTGCACTGGGAGATGACCAGCACAAATTTCTTTTTCTTTTGGAGTGCTCCATCAGAAACATTGAGTTAAACAGAGGGAACACACTAGAAAAATTCCAAATTTATAGCTTCAATGGAAAATTTCCCCAAATAGTAGTGACATTAATTTTCCATTATCGAATTTTCCCAACCCTGTAGATGGACCTGAGTTTCCTCACAGAGGGGCTGCCCTGCTTGGAGCTGTCCAGCGTGACTTCTTAGTGGGTGTCCTGAAGGCCACTCTTTCTTTGACAGCCCATTTTGAATGAGTGGGCAGGGAACGGTGTGTGCCAGGCAGTGGCCAACAGAGTCCATTCTGCAGCCAAGAGCTCAGAAGCTGTTGCTGCTCCTGAGAGGACTCCCACATCTTCTCCTGCCATGGTTGGTTCTGGAATGTTCCCCAAAGGCCATGTGCTAAAGATTTGGTTCCTGCTTGTGTGGTGCTCTGAGGTGAGGAACCTCAGAGGTAGGGTCTATGGGAAGAAGTTAGGTCACTGGGGGTTTGCCCCCAAAGGGGATATGGGACCCCTACTCCTTTTCTCTCTTTCCCCAGGGGAGGGGCAGCCCTGTTCCACTTTTTGATCTCCACCATGATGCTCTACCCCACCACAGACTCAAAAGCCACTAGGGCAACTGACCATGGACAGAGATCATCACCCAAATTAGGTCCTCTGTCTTCCCAAGTTATATCTCAAACACGTTGTCACAGGGATGGAAGCTGACAGCACATCTCCCAGTGCAATGAGAAAAACATTCAGCCTTGGCACAGCCCTGATTCCCAGGGTCCTCCACAGGGGCTCCATTGCTCTTGGCCCTGAGGTACCCTCATACCTCGACATTTGCACCCACTGATGGTCAAGTGGGCATTCTCTGGTTTCCATGGATACCACTCCAGACCATCAGGTAAGAAACAAGTGATCAAAGAAATGTTCATTAATTTATTATCCCTAGATCACTGAAATATGAGACCACAATTGAACAGCATCTCAAAGAACTGATAGCTTTTTTTTTCCCCTTAAAGGTTGATTTAAAAATCTTGTCTGGTGTCCACAGAGAAACCAAAGGGGCAGAAGAATGTTTTGTCCACAATTCTTCCAATACTATAAGTTCCAACAAGGTGTTACCCAAGCATTTTATGAATTGAGGTAATACATACATGATTGATAAGAAAATAAGGAATTTTCAGTGTAAGAATTGTGAGCGACCTCGAGAGAACTGAACGTAGACTGTGGGGAAGAAAGGAGCCCCTCACCACTACCCAATGCCCTGCCGGCTCCTCAGAGTTCTCTCTTTCCAGACCTAAAGAGAAGCAGGACTAAGCATTCGGGTGAAGGTCTGTGTGGGCTGGGTGGAGCCTGGCACACAACCCTGTGTGCAGACGGTGGGAAGCTCACTCCCTCTGTCTGGGGATCTCTGCTAGGCATGGTCTCTGCGCAGCAGAGGTCTCTGGTAGCTCCTCAGGGGAGCTCCATCTCAGCTTCATCTCCTCCAGACCTGGCAGCACTTCTGTCTGTGCTGTTGGCTCTGTTGGGCCTCTTACCATGTGACTGTGGGCTCCAGGGGGACAGCAACTGTGTCTCTTGTCCTGTGCTGTGCCCTTGTTCAGAGGGCTCTGCCACAGGCTCCACAGTGATCCATGGAATGACTGGACAATTCAAAGAAGGGACAGATGGAAACAGTTGGTGCAGGGTCCCTGCTCCCAGTCTGTGCAGTTCCCTCTAAGCACCCAGCTCATCATGTGCACCCCGGGCTATTCCCCTCATGGTGGCATCATATCCTGCCCAGAGGAAAAGCCAACTGTCACCCCTTCTTCAAGAGGCGAATCTGCTACCTTCAGAGCTACAGGATCCTGGAGTCGGGCATTCTTAACCTACTGACAATCAATTCCCCAAAGTTTTGACTATGACCCACAGTAAAAAGTTTCCAGAAGTTGTTCACCTTCATTTTTGAGATGTGATAAAACAAAGAAAACAGGTGCTTTACCTGCGTTGAAATCCAGCAAACACACCCCATGGGAACTGGGGAGGTGGTCTCTGAACTTCAAGGATCTCATCTGCAAAATAATAATAATAATAATAATAATAATAATAATAATAAAATGCCACTTTACAGAATATTATTAATCTTTGCAAAATATTTCAAACATGTAAAAATGGTAATTACTGTACATTTAATAATATTGCTTTTTAATTAATAATTTTTATAATGCCACATGAATAATGTTTTCTGAATCAATATCTACCACATGTGCCTTTTCTCTGTTTTCTGATTTTTTCCCTCTTTCCACATTTTTCTTTTCTCTGATTCCAATATGAACTTTCAGTATTTCAAGTTACAGACCAGAAGAGTAGATTGTGAAAGTTTTGACTATGACCCACAGTAAAAAGTACCCAGGGAGAAAGATCTGTGTCAGGGTCTGTGCACCCACATCCTCATACACGCACACAAAGGAAACAAAACTTCTTTGTTAACTGTGACAGGTTCAGTATTTTCTTCTCCTTTTTGTCTTGTTGCATTTTCTTCTACCCTGTTCTAGTGTGTTCTGCATCATTTTTAAATTTGTAATTTTTAAATGTTCATTTCTGGTTCATTTATTCTGTGCTAGCAATTGTTGTGACCTGAAAGAGACACTTGGAGGAATTACCCCAACAACAGAGAGTCAGTTTTTTATTATAAAATAAATACATGTGAACCAGAATAGAGACTTTTTTTTTTTTTTTAATGAGCTACCAAGCTACGGGAAGACACAGAGGAGCCTTATCTGCATAGTCTGCTTGAATGAGGCCAATCTGGAAAAGCTCCATCTCTATGGAGCCAAGTACAGGTCATTCTGGACCAGCCTCTGGCAGAGGTGAGGAAGCCCCAGTAGTTGTCGGGGTCAGGAGGACAGGTGTAGCTCAGAGGTCCTCAAGGGCAGTGGCACTACTCGGCATCACAGTGAGGTGGTGGACACAGGACAGCAAGTGTTGGCCATGCCCCTCGCTCAGGTGTGATCTTGGGTAGACTATGGAGCCAGTCAGCAGCAGCACATCAATATCCACTCATTGATGGTGACAGATGTTCCACACAGATGCAGGACATTAACGACAGGGGCCACTGTTTCAGGGAGGGAGATAGGCCCGTGGGGACTGTCTGTACCTCATGCACAATATTCTGTAAACCAAAAATGGTTCTGAAAACAGAGCTTTTTAAATCATGTTCACCCACATGGAGATGCACCATAGCATCCTGTGACAGCATGGAAGCACTCTGGGGTGAGGCGGGAAGCCCCAGCTTTATGGGCCGAGGCTTTTCCTACACTTCCCTCTCACCCCAAAGCTGCCAGGAGGCTGACTGCTTTACAGTGACAAGAATCTCATCCCAGACAGACTTTCATATGATACCTATAGAAGAAACAGAGAGGGGGAAACTCAGTAATGGCTTCCGAATCCATCTCCAGGTTTCCCCGTGTCTGTGCACTTCCTTTTGATCTGGGTGAGCCTTGCCATCTGGCTGGCCGAGTCAGATTGCCGGGTCTCCCTGCTCCCTCCACATCAAGGGCTTCAGGAGACAGAAACGAGATCCCAGTGAATGTCCAGAAAGTTCAGAAATGCTTCACGGGTGCCGTGGCACACGCCTGTAATCCCAGTGGCGAGGGAGGCTGAGGCAGGAGGATTGGGAGTTCAAAGCCAGCCTCAGCAAAAAGCGAGGCCCTAGAACTCAGTGAGACCCTGTAACTAAATAAAATAAAAAATAAGGCTGGGGAAGTGGCTCAGTGGTTGAGTGCTCCTGAATTCAATCCCTGGTACTCCCTTCCCATCAAAAAAAAAAAAAAATGCCTCACACCCAATCAGGTGTCACCCCCCTCATGCCACCACCTGGCCTTGTAGTTCCAGCTCCTTGACCTCAGAGTGCTTCAGCATCTAGGACTGGGGGCCCAGCACTGCAGAGTCAAGGGTGTCCTGTCCACAGCTGGCTGGTGCCATGATTTCTGCTACAAATTCCACAAATGTTCTATGTAAGTACCAAATATCAGAACCCCCCCCGCCACCACCAGATTAAGGGATGTGTAAACAAATTATGTCCAAAATATAGATGTAAGGTTTTCCTCATATAAAAATTATGCATATTAAGAATACGAAAAAAATAATAAAACCATCTATCAGTGTTGAATGTTGAATGATGGCATCACAATTTTTATAAAGTAGTAAAGATACAGAACGACATATTGCAGTCATTCTAGTTTGCTGAATGATTTTCTTTTCTTTTGCATTCGTATAATTAAATTTTTCCTTAGATCCATATTTACACCAGCATTTATCAGAAACATATGTTCCCTCCGAATGGAGTATGTTGCAAAGAACAAATCTCACTCCAAGAAGCCATTCTTTTCTCCAGTTTAGGAAAAATGAACGCTTGAAAATATACGGAGGTTCATTTTTAAAACAAATGTGAACCTATCTTTCAATTATAAAATGGCATTTTGGCTGCTTTTAATTTTTTTTATTTATTCAGACAAACTAAATAATCAATGCTTCTCTAATTCCCTCTGGCCCAGTCTTCTCCTAGCCTGGCCAACATCTCTGCTCAGGATAATGGCCACAGAGAGGACTGATGGGGTCACAGCCCAGAGCACTCCAGCACCCAGGGAGGCCCCATGCTGCCTGTTCACGATCACAGCCGCGCCTTCCTGCCATCAAAAAACACCCCCCAAAATCACTAATTTGTCCTCCATCTACACGATTTTGTCATTTCTATAATGGTGTAGAAATGGATTCATATAGAATATCATTTTATTTTACCAAGAAAAAAATGGAGTATAAATAAATCAGTTATAAAACAGTAAGCTCCAGAAGAAGCCAGAGGATAACTGAAGCTTCTTCCCTTATCACCCCTAAAATTATACCGTCTCAGACTTGTTCCCAAAATTTGGTGTTAATCATTATCAAAATGGCACTTGTATTTTTGAAGACAACAGAAGCTTCAGCTCCCCATGATTTCCCTCAATTGGAAATTTTTCCGATCTTATCAAAGGAAAAATCCAACACACGCAGCCCTCATTCCTTCTGACCATATGTTACCGGCTCAGGCTCATCCTGCTGCATGTGGTGCTTGGTTTGCTCTGTTACGTGCTCTCAATCATCTCCCAGCACACAGGATTCTGGACATGCAACCCGGGCGTGCCTCTACCTGGATCTATTAAGACAGCGGAAGTTCTGGACACGCAGGCCCTGAGCTTGCGCTTGAACAGCACGTGTCTCTGGCGGACAGGTGTCCCGTTGGCTGAGGGCCTCAGCTGGCCTTATTCACTCCCCCTTTTCTTCTGTCTGACACTGGGGACAGTTGGTCGGTTTGGGCAGCCCCTGGTTGTCCAGCAGCTTCTTCTTTGGGAGATGCTGCCTAAGACAGAAGAGCAGCCAGAGTCAATTTATTAGTAGAGGTGAGCAAGATAATTGGGATTTGTTAGAAGAGTGTGAAATCTGGTGATTCAGAATGCAATAGGGTCAAAGTGAATCCAGGGACAGAGTCCTCCTTGAACCATTTCCACCAAGGATATGAGATTCGATTGGTTCTTTCTTACACTTCCACGTGGCTGTCTCATTACAGTAGGGCAATTTAAATTTATTTATTATAAGGATCTCTGTCATCCAAACAGTGAATCCACTGCAAGAATTATCCCTGTGTCTTACACTTCCTGCCTTTCTTCATATGCAGTATGAAATAACCACGCAAGTATCCCACACCCAGGTCTCCTCGTTGGTCTACATGTCCAGGCATCTTCCTTGTAAGGGGCTGCTGCTAACCTCAAGAATCTTCCCCCAGAGAAACAGAGGGTCTCACTATGATGGGGATGAACACAGGACAGAGGATGAGCTGCTGTCCAGCAAAGACATGGAAGTGACATCGCCGGTGTTTAAGTCTGACATGACACAAGGCCTTGCTCTCTCATGGATTCCATGGGTCCATGATTGTCTCATTGGGGCAAACAAAAAAAAAAATGTATTTTAAATACCTCTCGTGAGCATAAAATAATGAGCTGGCAGTGAAGAGGTTTCCCGTTCCAGGGCAGCTGACAACCCAGGAGGGACTCCCTCCTGACTAGGACCTTCAAAGGTGTGAGTATGACATGCAGGTGCTGCAGAGTGGTATCCCTACTAGATCGAGCTCCCAATATCCTGACAGTCAATGCTCTTCTCAGAGCAAGGAGAAACAGCCTTGGGAACAAGATGGGACCAGAAGAGTCACCTTGGAACTGAAAATCCTTCCTGATTTATTTGCTGTCGTCCATACCATGTCCACACCACCCACAGTTTTGGGGTTTTATTTATTTTTATTTTTTCCTTTTGGTGCTGCCAACACTCTGCCCCTGAACTACACCTTCCGCCTCATCCACAAATATTGAATATCTCTAGAAGGACTATTTTTAAAAAAACAGCAGTTTTACTCCTAAAATGAACAATTATCTTCATTATCATCAAACCGCCAACAAGCATTCAAGTTCTTCCAATTACTGCAGCCTGTGTAGAACCATTAATTGACCTCAGAGAGATGTAAATTTCTTACAGATGAGCATGTCACCCTTTCGCTCCACTTTGTGTCCACCATGTCCAGAAAATCCCATTACCTGGGATATTTCTGCCTGATTCTCCACAGCTGGCTCTTCTGAAATAGCTGGTTTTGTTACAGGACACAAGCTACATAACTCAATCATCCAAGTAAAACCAGAATTAGCTTAGTTTGATTGTGGTAGCAGCTTGGTGGAAGATGAGGCATCTGACTGGAAGAAATGAAATCAGCTTTTGATGGAATGAAAATGAGCAGGGATGGTAATGAGGATGAAAAGCCCAGCCACTAGGAAAGAACAAGTTATTAATATCGTCCCAATTTACAGAATTACCTGGATAATGCTGGGCTTAATTTCTGCTGATTACTCCAGATACTAATAGAAAAAAATTTGCAATTTCCTATACAATTGCAAATAGCTCTCACCTGTGGTAGCACAATCCTGGCTCTGTTCTGCTGTGACTGTCAGAGGGAGCAGAGTGTGCCTATGAGCAGTTCTTAGCAGAAAAAAAAAAAAAAAAAAACGGTTCAATATAAGAGTCTTTTAGCCACTTTGCCAAAGTTTAGGAGGTGACTGACGGCTTGGGGGAAGACCCCTGCATTCCTGAGCCCATTGGTAGATGGACTGGGGACAGGAAATAGAAGAGAACTGATCCATCTGCATTTTCTGAGCATAATCCTTGGATACCCAAATGCTGCCTTATCAATAAGCAGCTGTTTGATGCTGAAGGATGGTGGGAAGTCACTGTGTTCCAACATTGGAGCCTGCCATTCACTCTGGAACCAGTGGGTGCCAATCATCTCTGGGACCAGTGACCTTGTTGCTCCCCTTCCTGACCTTGCTGCACGCAGTTGGGCTCTTTATTTATCTTTCCTCCTTAGAAGAAGAATTTCTCATTTGTCAACTCCTAGACCCCATCTGCCTGCACCGTAATACCTGCACCTGTGTCCTGCCCATTACATTCTAGGGTCTTTTCATCACAGAGGCAGGCTGTCCACCTCAGCATTTGTCACAGTGTGAACTGGCCTGTCCTCTTGTTTCTTTTACAGAACCCCTGAATTACAAGTTGAGCTGCATGTCAGTAGGAGGGTCCTCAGTGGTCCCATTCACCACTGTATCCCCAGGGACTGGAATGGGGCTAGCCTCCTCCTGGGAATCATGATGAATAAATGAGTGAATCTCCTGCAGTCAGAGTTCAAGGTCAATTTAGCTCATGTGAATTCCCATCTTCGTGGGCTGACATCACAGGGCAGTTCTGCCATAATTTTCTTAAAGGCTCTAACTCTTGGGGGCAGGGTGATAGATCAAAAAAATAGGGAAAATTTTATTCTTGATTTCCAAAGAAAGGCACTTAAAACACAGAGGCAGCTTGATAAATAAGACATAGGAAGTTTGAAACCTTGTTAATGGATGTCAAGGTAACTCACCAAATGATTTCTGTGAAAATAATAAATACACAAAGTCTCCCTCTTGCCTTCAAAGTGCTGTTGGTCAAAGATGTGTGTTCTGCTCTCACAGTAGGAAAGCACCATGTGCTGTTCAAAAGCACAAAGTTGTATTTCCATATTCATATCTGGTCGCCTAGCCTGTTCTAATTCAGTGGTCTTTGCTTTACAGCAGTGAACTGTTTCAAATCTTCTAGTCCCCCTATGACTCCACATGCTGTGTTCATGTAATCAAGTCTGCTGTGTCACCGTCGAATGCTGTCCTCAGCTCTTGAATGCTTCCTGTCACCAACGTTTTTCCTCACCAACCTCCTCAAGTTTGCCTGATGATACTGAGTATCGTTTCCAACTCAGGATGGGCCTAAAAAATGATAGACATCGTTATCCAAGTATATGTATGAAGACACAAACTGGTGTCAACATACTTTATATACAACCAGAGACATGAAAAATGTGTTTTATAAGTGTAATAAGAATTGTAATGCAAATAATAATAATAATAATAATAATAATAGGTTAAAAATGAACTATAAGTGGACATGCAATCCCACCCTATGCAGGTCATTTGCTTGAGAGATGGATCTCAGTCCTGCTCCTCTTGATGATGTCCTCACAGCCACAGAAGCCCTGGATGTGACAAGTTACCAATAAGTTCTGCTTCTTTTATAGGATGCCTTAGAGGTAGGCAGCAGAGAAAATATTTCTCAAACATAGCTGGATGACAGAAGCAAGGATGTTACAAGGCCATGAGGTACATTGCAGTAGGTCACAGGGTTCTGGGAACACCCCTCTGCTCCTGCCCTCATCCTTTTTAGCTCACAGACAGCGTGCACAAATGGAGCTCTGTGATCCATTCATTTTTTGTTGGAAGGAGCTTGGGGATCAGTCACTGGGGTTAGCGCTGTATGTCCTAAGAAGGCCGGCCACAATTTTGGAAGGACACTGGCTATAAATCCAGATGCACCAAGAGGCCTGCCCTGTGCTCTGCACCTCCCGTTCCTGGCTGACATGGGTGGTGAGAAGAGATACGTCCCTTCTCCTGTGAGACTGTGTCATTGCCCAGAACGCACTCCTGTGTACCATGGCATGTGCACACAGTGTTCAGGTGTTGGGCTGGGAATGACCTTTGGGCCATTAAGTGGAGAAACACAAGGAAACCATGGTGGCTCCACCATTTGTGAAGTGGTGGAATCAGAACACAGTGGATTGAGTACTATATTCACATAAAATGGCATCACGGTCCCTGTGGGCAGATGGGCTGCTGTGGACTAGATTCAACTGTGAGAAGTCTGCTCCTGAGCAGCTGCTGCCTGTCTCCTGCCAGGTTTCCAGTGCAGAGGCCTCTGCAGTAACCACAGGGGTGGTGATCCGCCTGCTGCAGCCAGCACAGGCGGTGCCACAGTGTACCTGAGTGTGCTGGAATCGCCCCTGATCCTCATTAGATCATCTAGGTGTTGGGTTCTTATTGGCCTCCTGCCGTGTGTGTGCATCTTTGGGGCAGGGTCCTGCTCTGCTCAGAGTCCACAGGCTGCAACATCACAGTCCTGTCTAAGTCCTGCCTTAATCAGATGCCATTATAGCCCTAGCAAGAGGAAGGCAAAAACTGTGTCCACATAATGGGCTCCCATAACTAACATACAGGTGTGACCAAGAAAGGGTGCCATAAATGGTTTATGCAGAGGTGGATGGAGTAGGGAGTGTTGGAGGAGGTGGAGAGAAGGCCATAGCTATGTAGCTACATGGTAAAGTTGTGCTGCAATTGGTTACAATGAATCAAAATGCATGCTGCTGTCATATATACCTAATTAAAATTAATTAATTATTATTATTTTTTTTTTAAAAAAAGAGCAGCTGATGAATCCACACAGCCTGTCTCTGGCTTGTCTTCCCAGAAAAGCCTCAAGCTCTCCAAATGGCAGCAAGTGCCTTTCCCTCATTTTCTCAGAAACTCACACACTGATGTAGACTTGGGAACACCATGGATGCCATGTGGTCTGTGCTGAGATCACCAACCATGAACCTGTAGGATGCCCCAGGTGCTGAGGCTGCACGTGCAGGTCACTGGACACAAGTGCTCTATGAATACAACTTGCTGGTCCTCTGCATGCTGCCCACTTGTCCATCACCTGCTGTTCACCCTTTGGCCTCGCATCCAGGCCCAGTCAAATTTTGCTTGCTTGATACAGGCTTTGTAGGATTCATTCATGGACAGAGGGTTGAGGGCTCTGGGAGCCAAGCAAATTCATACATATTCATAGGTACCTAATTTTAGCAATGTCTTTTGCATATTTATTTATTTATTATTTTCATTTAATTTTATTTTCTGCAGTACCGTGGATATTGGAACTCAGGGTGCTTTAAACTGAGATACATCACCAGCTCTTTTATTTCAAGACAAGTTGTTGTTGAGTTGCTGAGACTGACCATGAACTTTTGATCCTCCTGCCTCAGCCTCCCGAGTTGCTGGGATCACAGGCGTGCACCACTGCACCTGGGGTTCTTTGTGTTTTTTAAGGGGTGGCAAGGCTGCATCAAGAAATATTCCTTTCCCTATGTAATCCCATGCTTTCCTTCCACATCCCATCTACAAACACCTCCATGTAAGAAAGATGACATACTATAACTTTAATAATTGTTTGAAAGATAAGAATAAAAACCCAGAAACCACAGGCCCAGGAACCAAACTTACAATCTTAAAACTGAGGTATGTGAAATTGTAACCCCTCAGCAGGCCATTCAGCCATGAAGGGAAAAACATATTTTGGTCTCAAATTTGCTTTTGGCTTCCCCAACATTTATAATCCAATTTTTGCCAGCAGAGATAAATCCCAACCCTCCACCTATTTGCTGGGGATGGAGAAGAATGATGATCACACATATTGATTTTCCTTCTTTCTTGTTGCAAGAAACTTGAAGAAAGATGATCTCATTTTCCTTGCACCCTGCTGCACTGGAGATGAAGTAAATAATAAGCATCTCCAAGGGAGATGGAGGGAGCCAGTCCTTCCAATATCAGCCAGGGCATCGGCCCCCAGCCACAGATCCACAAAACAGAGATGGCTAAAATAAATACCTTTGTCTTTGATAAAAATTGGGGAGAGGGTTACCCATAGAGAGAAGTTCCGAGTAACTGGGACTTGTTTCATTACTACTGGCCAATAGAAATGTGTTCCTGTGGGTTAACCATTCTGTTAAAACAACTGAGATAACCAACTTTGTAAGGAGCAAAGATTTATTTGGACTCAGGGTTTCAGAGGTCTCCATCCATGGTCACTTGGCCCTATTGTTTTGGGGTCTATGGTGACCCAGGATGTCCTGGCAGAGGAAACCTGTTCACCTCATGCTGGTCAGGAAGCAAAGAAGGTTGGAGGGAGGGGCTGGGGTCCCAAAACCCCTTCAGAAGATCCAACCACTAAGGAAGCAGCAGGTTCAGGAGGAGGAGGAGCCTGTGGGGCTGGAATTGAGGATTGATCCAGGAGGCACCATACACATGGGAGCTGGGGAGAGGGTAGGAGAGAACTGGCCAGCTGGTCTCCAAAGCCACCACCCATTGCCCTCCATGCTCTCCCACACCTACTCACACCTGGGGGACCCAGGCTGATCAAGCACTTCCTGGTCCCCTAGTTTGGGCCATCTTGGAGGATGCTGCTATGGGGCTGAAAGGCCAGAAGCCCTCCGTGGGCAGGAAAGCTGGAGAAGCCGTAGGTCTGGGCCTGCAGAGGGACCCACCACTGCTGGTTGAGGCCCCTAAGTGGTGCCACCCACATCCCCAAGCCTTGCCCCTGTTCTAATATGCACATTTTGGGGAGTCATTTCCTTCCACAGGTGGTTTTAGCAGCCTGTTCACAGGCAATACTGTCAAATGATTAGATTCAAAGTGTTTCTGAATTTGCAGTGAAATTCTTTGTCTGCTTAGATCATTTCTTTAAATGATTCATTTGGGGACTTTCGAGTTGCCACCATCCTCATTGTTGTAGATTTGTGCTGCAGTGAGCAGAGAGCACTCCAGAATTCCAGCCATCTGGGAGGAGTGGGATTGGACTGTTCGTGTGGGAAGGGGACCATTTGGGTAAACAGGCAACTACCCCATAGCACTTGGAGAACAGTGACCAATATTCGCCCAAGAGACTTGGGAGGCGAACGTGACACAAAGGAGTCATGGAAGGCCCATGCTGAAGCTCCCTCCAAAATATACTTATGTGGGACTCCATGTGGCAAGCTGGCCAAAGTCAAAGCAGAAGTCACCTTCAGGCACCAGATTTCTCTGACTCAAAATTCGGACTGAATGAACGCACAGCTGCTCTGGCTTCTTTGTGGCTTTGGCCAAACTGAGTTCTTTCCTGGAGGGGTGCACAGGAGGTAAACTCCACAAGCACTCCTGATCCAGGCACAGTCACAGCGAGGCCCACCTGCTGGCCGGAGCCCTGTGTGGCCTCCTGGACTGCCTCATGGATGGGACCCAGCCTCTGTGCCTTCCTAAGTGCCAGACCATGGCAGCCACCTGAGATAGCTTTAGAGCAGGTTCACAGTGAGGGTAGGGGTCAGATCAGGAGATGCAGACTTGGAGAAAACCTATGTATCAAGTTGAATTTTCCAGTCTAATGAATGGACACTGCTTCACAGGCCCCATTTGTGCCTCCTCTAACCATCCCACACACAAGTGGAGATGTCAGGAAGCATTTTTGGTTATCATAACTGGGTAAGACCCTACTGGAATCTGGTGGGTGAAGGCCAGCCATGCCACTATGTATCACAGCGATGGCTGGGGGTGGCTTCCTATGACAAGGACTTGTGGGATGCCACATGTCAATCATGTCAGGGGAAGGAAACCTGAAGTATGCGTTCAGCATTCCCTTTATGAATACTAGGCACAGGGCTGCAGTCTGGGCTGTTCTCAGCATTGAGGTGTCAGTAATGACAGGCAAAGCCCCTACCCTGAGATGACATCTGAATGTGAATTCTGCAAGAAACTTAAGCTCCCTAATTTCCATTCCGCTCTCTGTAAAAGGTCTAATAAGAATTTCTTTTCCTTGTCTCTCCTCGAAATATATTCCTCTATACACATTTACAACATCTTATTTCTAATTTACAACATCTTATTTCTAATCTAAATAGAAGCAGCTTCACCAGCCTGCAAGCCAGCTGGTGATACTGGCAGAGTGGGTACCACGTGGCAGGCACTGTACCAGGTGCTGGGCAGGGTATTGTGGAGAAGGAATTCCACAGCAACTCCTAACCATGGGCTACTTCCTTCCACCACGTTTCACTTACAAAAGAAATGAAAACAGGGAAGTATGGTTGTTTTGTTTTCATTGCAATTTTCAGTTCAAACCTTGGGATTAAATCAGCTATTAAAGGGCACAATTAATCCAGTTTGGAACCTGAGTTTGATGACTAACAGACACAAGTTATTCTAGATCATTCTCTGGTAATCCACCACTTGATTTACTTTTCCTCTCCTGTGTTAAGACGATTTTGGTTTTCGGTGTCTCTAATTTGCAATGACTGAAAACCACAGTGATAAACACATCTAATCATACTTCACTTTCTTAATCAAATATTGGCTAATGTGAAATTACTTTTATCCATAGCTATAATAAAATAGGAATATAATTCATTTGGACAGAATTCTTGAATACTTCTCTTAATAAATTATCATAGGAAGGAGAATTTGTTTTGAAAAAGAGAGAAACACAAACTTGCGAGTCATCGATCCTGAGGCCTCATTGAGATCTCTGATACACAGCTTAGAATTCCCAAATGCATTCTCTAGAAATAAAAAAAAAATTATGTATTTTTTTCTGACTACAGACAACCTAATATTCCTCACAGAAAACAAAGTAATTAACACATAAAAATCATCTGAAGCCTATCACCTTCATGATCGTATTTTCACTTACTGCCCCATTTAAGAAAAAAAATGCTTTTAAATAACTGGTCTGCGCTGTCTCTCAGCCTTTTACAAATTTAACAGTGACCATAAACATGTCCACATTATTAAGTGTCTTCCTACAACATCAATTTGATTTTGTTATCCTTCCGGCAGACCACATAATCCCTTAGATGAATATGCAGTGACATTTAATCTTTGAACACTTATCCAATTACTTTGCAGGATAACTATCTAGAATGGAATTGCTGGGCCAATGGTCTGGGGAGCATTTCGAGATCTGGGACATATTGAAGTGCCTTTCGGGGGCGGGGGGTGCACACACTTAGCCTCCATAGCACCCATTTTTTCAAAGGTTGTCAACACTGACCTGAAGTGCCCCCTTCTCTTGAGCCTCCTTGGGTGCTCGTTAGCCCTGCATGGAGATCAATGGTCTTGAGTGAGATTCTGTGAGGGACACTGGTTCCCAGCAGCCCCATCTCCAGCTGCAGACATGGGCCTGGGGTTCATTGTGATGGTTACCAGCAGAGCTCTGGAGCAAAGGCACCTCCCTCCCTCTTTTCAAGGGCAGAGTGACTCCTCTGCTCCACCTGGGATCACCTGAGTGAAGAAGGAGACTAATTCCAAAGAGACAATTGCTTTATTACCATCTCATTTTGAGATGCAACCATTAGAATGAATAAAAGGCAAATGTCGTAGATCTGCAAAATTGCTCAGAAGGCAAAGAAAGAGAAAGGACCGAAGAGAAGGAATCCAGGACTCAGCCAGAGGCCACCAGGAATGCACCTGAGGTCTCAGGTTGTTCTTATTTCTGTTTGTGATGGAGATAGTGGGGCCATGGACATCTCAGACAGAGGGCTCTGGGGTCTGCAGGTGTGACAGCTCATCTCCTGGTGACCCCAGTCCAGACATGAGCCTCAGAGCTGTCCCAGAGAAAGGCTGCTTCTGTCTTTATCTTTTCCCCAATATTATAATTTGCTTTAGTGGAGCATTGTTTTTTTGGTTTTTTTTTGGGCCGGGGGTGTCCAGGTGCAAGAAAAAACTCAGAGAAAGTTCAGTTTCAGAATCTTGTAGTATATCTGAACGTATGAATCCAGCCCTGCCTTTCTTTCACTTTTTCTATAGAAAGACTCATCTGAGATCCGCCAGTCCATCTCAGGCAACCCAGGCAGCAAGCAAGAGTGTCCAGGTTCTTTATCAATGAGAGTATTGCAGCCATCCACCTCCTAAAACGTACCGAGCACTAACGGCAGGCTCCTGCTGATCTTCTCCACGCTCACCAACCTTCCCCAAATCAACCCCGTTCTGGTGTCTCCAAGCATGGATGAGCTTTGCTTGCTGGAGCCTTGGAAAGTGCTGGTGTTTCTCACTCAACGTGAAGCTTTTGAGAACTACTTGCTCACTGCCTGCCATGTGATAACCTGGGTCATGTCACTGTGTTGCAGATCCCTGTAAATATTCTACAATTTACCCACCTTGCTCCTGATGGGCTCTGGAGAGTCACCAACCTCTGGCTCCTATGAGTAGTCCTGCTCTGAATGTGCTCAGGAATGTTCCAGAGGGGCAATGGCTAGGCCAGGAGTCTGCTCACTTTTGGCTTCCTTGGGCCTCCCTGCACAATTTCCCCGAGGGCCTTAGCAATTCCAATGGAGGGTTTTAGTTTTTAATTGGTTCTATGAGTTAACCTGGCAGATGTAATTACCTCCCTTGGAAATGTGACCTTCATAAGTGGACACCTTTGTTTTTACCCCATTGGTCATGGAGGTCTGCTCCTCTGGGCACGTCCACTGGGCACATGCACCTACAGACAGACCTCCCTGGGGTTATTTATTTCCTTCTCTTAGGAGCAAGTTAGTTACACTAATACTTTCCTACCTGATGAAAGTTTAGTATGGAATAAATGAATGATTCTAGGTGAAACACTTAGGAAAACACTGGACACAATGTAAGTGGCTGAATGGTGGCTTGAAGGACTAATCCCTAATCAGAACAAATCAGTCAGAAGAGCACCATTCTACTTGCTATTTCCTCAGGTGGTCTGACTCTAGCCAATAAGTAACAAGGAAGATATGCTACCAACTTCTGGGAAATATTTTCACTCTCTAGAAAGAGAAAGCTACATAAAGAGGTTAGCTTTTACACTCCTCTCATTATTGACTGGATGTTGTCAAGTGTGAACATGATGTCTGGAATTGCAGCAGCCATTCTGTAACCATGAGGAGACAAGAGTGACCAGAAAGTCAGAATATTAAGAGATGCAGACTGGAAAGAGGAAGAGCCTGATTTCTTGACATACCAATGATTTGTGGGCAAACGTCAGTTTTTCCTACCTTTGTATTTTCTGTTATGTATCCAACAATTGTAATATCATGCAAGTCACTAAAGGATGGGTTAGTTGGGTTTTTCATTGTAGACAGCCATTGTAACCTAAATAATGCAATTAAAAAGATAAAAGGGTCAAAGAGATCCCCAAATGTGTAGGATAGATGTTTCAGGAATGTCATCAGGCTCCTTCTTTACTCCTGAAGAAGGCTTCTAGGAAGGTGGAACCAACCAAATGCACCGGTTTGCAATTCATGGTCTTCCTCCACCTCTTTGCCTCACCTTCCTTTCTGGCCTCTGCCTCCCTCCCTCTCTCCCCTCTTTCTCTCCCTGGCCTCCTGGCTGTTCCTCAAAGGCAGTAAGCATGCTCCTAGCTCAGTTTTTCATTTCCCATTAACTCTGCAGAAAGTACTGTCCCCGGATCCCACATGGGATTCTCCCTCCTGTTCTTCAGGTTGGCATTCAAATGTCCCCTGTGCGCCAAGCTGACTAAGTGTGAGCTCTTCCACTGTCCTCCGCCTTGTTCTGCATCCATCACAGCCTGAGAAGTGCTGCACTAACAGGCAGCGCTGTCTGTTTTCACATGTCCTTCCCCAGGCCACAGGCTCCCAGGGACACTGTAGGTGTGATTTGCTGCTGCATCCCCAGCATTGGCTGAACTCTCAGCACACAGAGGACGCACAGCAAGGATTCATTATGAAGCACCTACTAGATGCCAGACACACAGAATAATTTGTTAGATCTGAAGCCTGTCAGTTAATTCAGTTAAACTAATATATCAGCCCTGTATTATTTCAAAACCAATACTTTACCATCTTCTGAGTCTTCAAGACTATGAATTAATTTCCACTGACAGAAATAACCAAGTCATTGAAGTTTCCTGGATTTTCCTGCACTTTGTAAAAGACTTTATAAAAAAAAAAAAAAGCTTACTTTACTTTAGACTGCATGTGGGTCACTTCCCAAAGCCCTGAGGACCAGGCACCTTTGGGTTTGCATGAAGCCCAATGTTGGAATATCTCTTTGGCCTTGTGAGATGCCTGTTTTAGGAGTCTGTTTGCTTTTGAAGGCCCATGATGTGTTTTCAATGTGGACACACGTGGAACCCCCCAACCCATGGTGAGACTCACTGATAAAGGATGGCACTGCCCAGGGGTGGAGGCCCAGTACATCAAACAGGGTGAGGTGAGATTTATTCTCTGCCTCTTAGCATCTGCATCCCTTGGAACAAAGCCTTTTATTTCAAGCCTAGGTGTCTATGTAAGAAAAATGGAAATAAAAATATTAATGTTCTCCACATTTCTACCAATTCAAGAGCTAAACAGATAGCATTTTATAAATATTGTCTAAAATGAGTATCAACAATTTCTCCAAGTGATAACTTCATCTTCAGCTGTACCCTCTGGCCTCCAGAGCTTGGGTTTGCCCTGGAAGAACTTTCTGGATAACTTTCTGCATGTCTGCTACTGGCACTTTCTTCCTAAGGCCTCCTGTGAAACTCCCTGCCTCTAGAACCTCTGACCTCACACAGGGCCAACTTCCACAAGGGGAATTTGGAGGACTAGAAGGTTCCGACATCTTCCTAGCAAGCCACAGAGCTGTACTGAAGGAGTACAGTTGTGCATCCTGAATGTGGGGTTGGGATGTAACACATTCTCCTTGAGGTTGGACATTTGGGTGCCTTTAGAGATACATATGTTTTCTTCTGGCACCTTTGAAGCAATGCAAGCAGGTAACAGCCCCACCTGGAGGAACACACAGAGGAAGACCTTCAGAGGAGGGTTTGGGGTGAAATGCCAGGCACACTTAACCTCCTATCTAAGATGAGCTGTGGGCTCCTCTCTCTGAAGGACAGAGACCATGGTGCTCACTGACCAGGGAGGAGAATTCTCTACTAGTTGAGCACAATGCAGTGTGAGATGGCCCTTCTGGTGGAGAAAGACCTTGATGCCTGCTCCAGGAAAATAACACTGGGCAAGGCAGTAACAGAAGATCCCAGTGGACTGTTCTTCCCCTGCCTGGCCCTAGGGGGTTCTGAATATTTTAGGATCATTGAAACAGTGATTTTGTGCCAAGCACAGCCTTTTCGTTTTCTGTAGCTTTTGAGAATCTTGGCAATTGATCATTGTAGCTGAGAATCTCACCTTTTTCATGTTTATCTAGTTTATTTTCAGGACCTATGTGTGAGTCAGGCAGAATAACGGCTGAGCTAAACAGCATGAAAACCATAATTAACTTTTATGTCTACATTTCTACACAATCTGCAGCACATTATCTACCTATCAATCAATCTATGGATCCATCTATGGATAGATCTATCTATCTAATCTGTCTTCTTTTTCTACATCCAAATCTGTGTTATATATACATTTTAGATAGCTATGCATCTGTACCTGTTCTGTATCTCTTTCCCACATCCCATTTATCTATCTTATCATCTGTCTTCTTTATCTACATTCATACATATGTATATTCCATATCCATGAGTATACCTTCTCTGTGTCTGTTTCTATACCTAAATGTAGATAATTTTTCTACATTTATCTTAATATCTATATGTACCTTAATTCTATGCTACATCTGTATCTAAATCAACATTGGTCCATCTCTTTAAGTTTCTTTGGCTTTCCTGTTTAAATGTCCTATTATGGTTTCTTAGTGGTGAATAGGGACAAAATACTTTTTGGAACCAAAATAAATATCTTTTCAAAGAGGTTTGGCGGTGAAACTAGTAACTGTGCAGTTTCATGACTTTAAAAATTAGCTTCTGAACATGTCTTTCACCTCTGAGGAAGTAACCTGATTATCAGGGAAACTGATGTTGAAGAAATAAAAATGAGTCTCAGAATTCCTCTTGCAAAAAGGCCTTACCTTCAATCCCACTAGGCTGACAAGTGTACTTTTATGATTAGGATATTAGAGCTTAAAGCCACATCCTTTGCAAAAGTTCCCTGGCATCACCTGCCTCCCGAGGCAAGAGAAGATGAAACTACAAAGAAACATCCAAGGCCACTTAAATGCAGGCCACATCTCCAATGTGCCAACCCACCCACCTTTCTTTCTATCTCAGACAGATCTACACCTATCTACCTATCTATGACCCTAGCTGTACACATACTCCCATAATCTACTCTCTACTGTGTGGTAAAGAGGTTAATTTAAAGCATAAATCAAATCATATAACTCTCATGCCCCAAACTCCCTTGTAGCTTTCCATTCTGCTTAGAATGATTTGGAGAGTGGATGAGCTCTGGCCATCAGCTGATCCTGCTGGCAAAAGCCAAGCCTGGGAAACACTCCGTGCCAAAAGGCGAAGATGGTATCAGCCTCGATTCTGGGCTCTGATGCCAACAGGTATCAGACGTTCCAGGACAATGGGCTTCCTGGGTGCAGCAGGACAGCCACAGAAATGTTTCTAGCCTTGTAATATTTTAGTGCAGGAAGAAAACTCTCCCCACCCCTCACTTTTTAAAAAATTGGTGCATTAGAGTCATACATAATGATGGGACTTATTGTCATATATTCATTCAGGCACACAATATAACAATATAATTTGGACAATATCACTCCCTGGCACTTACCCCTTCCTGCCTGTCTCCTACCGCTTGGTCTCTTTCCTTTCCTGATCTTCTTTTGATTTTCATGAGATTTCCCCCAAAAGCCTTGCACAATTTACAGTGCCCCTCCAGTTTAGCTTCCTGATTGTGAGACCCTATATATCAAACTGGCAGAGCTAGTTCTGGGTCACTGTTCCTCCTCAGGGTGCAGAGTCCCACCTGGTCTCAGCTTTACTTGAAAATGTCTCTGTGTTGTTCTCCATTTCCCACGGTCGAGGCCCGGTGGTCATGGCCCTGTGGCCAAGGTCCTGCTTCTACCTCTCATATTCTACTCTTCTCCTTCACTCGCGGGCCAGCCCCAGGCCTTCCCTTTGCCCACTCAGCAGAAGACTTGTAGTCCAGGCTCTCAAACAAGACCTCCTGGGGCATTAGGGCAAAGGCCTCCCAGCCACTTGACAGTGACGGGAAGGTCCCCAGGGGCAGGGCCTTTTGGACCTTTCTGTCATTTCCCCACCATCTGCTTCCCATTTGCGATCCTCTGGATGGTTTGTCTGCCTGCAGTTCACCTCACCACACAGTTCACCTCGCTGGTACAGCACACATTCCCAGAGGCTTGTCTTGCTGAGTTTTGCACCAGGGCCTGACTTGGAAGGCTGCCTGAGACACACCCAGTGCTCACCCCAGTGGGGAATGGTGACTCTGAGCTCAGGCTTACCAAGCTCCACCTGCTGCACAGCTCAGCATGAGGTCCCAGTCCCTCCTTGGATCCCAGTCTATCCCCAGAAATAGCCCTAGTCTGTTGAGCATGTGGTGGGCAACCTGGTGACCACCCTTAGCTTGTAGATAGGACTTGTCTGGGTGTGACATCTAATTCTCTCACTGGCTTCAATTTAGGCAAGAGGCTCACTTCTCTGAACGTCTCTTCATCCACAAACAAAGAGGCCATGATAGCCCTCCCCTCCTAGTGTTGCTGTGGGGGTTAAAGGCTCTGATGTGGACTTAGGAAATTGTTTCATGGATCATCAGGGTTTGGTAGGCACTAGCTTTTAAAATTACAATTACATGGCCATAATGCTTTAAATCATCAGTCATTTACAGAATTTTTTTTTCCTCATCTATCAGGGTGAAGTGCACTGGTGCACAGGGATAGCATTTCATTTATTTTAGAATACTTCCACATGAGTTTTCGTGCATTTGGCAATGGAGTATATGTTACATACATAATTTCATTTCCATAGTCTACACAAAGGAGGAAAATGATTCCTGATCAAAATTACTCTTTGAAACCTTTAAAGTCAACCATATATTCTACAGTTTGCATGAATTTGTGAATAGAATGCTTTAAAGTCAAAGCCATGCCCCTCCAAGAGTTGAGAGTTACTGAGTTGAAACAAAATAGGAACAAACAGAAAGCCCTTGGGCATTGAAACCATGCTGCCATTAAGGAGCCATCCAGTCCTAGGCCATGAGCCAGGCAAGATGGCAGTTTCCATGACTGTTCCCCTTAGCTCTGGTCCAAGCTGGTCTCATTGGGAGGATTAAACATACCCTGGGGTCCAGGCCGAGGAACTGAGATTTATAGTGGGTGCTTCAACGAGCCTTTTGAGTTTCACATGTGAAGCCAGATGTCAACATCAAAAATCCCCAGTGTGCATGTTCCAACTCTGAGAAAAGTGATTCAGTAATGCTCAAAGCCATTGACCGTTTTGCAGAACACAGAAGGGTTGAGAGACGTGGGCAAGAAAAAATCCTCTTTGGAGAAAGCCTGGATCATGGAGCTGCAGGGCGGGGAGTCCGGTGAGGACACGGTGTCTGTGCCCACTCCCTGCCTAGTAAGGAGGTGTTCTTGGCCACAAGGAATAGATCTTGAAAGCAGTGGGCACCGTGGAGTGGGTCTCAATCGTGCCAGGAGGCCTGTGAGGCTGGATGACAGAGCTGGGGAGGCTTCTGCACCAGGAAAGGCCCCCACAAGGCGTCCTGACAAAGGAGATGCATGAAGACGAGGCTCCGCTATTTTAAAGCCGATGTGAAAACATGAATCACCAACATAATGGAATTTTGGAATGTGTGAGCTCCCAGCTCACCCTCTGCAAGTCCTCCCGCTTGTCCTCAGCTCCCCAAACTTCCATCCGAGGGAGCTGAGTCCTGGTTTTTATTTGTTTCTGTAAATCGGGTTTTTAAGTTCAGCATTCCTTGATGTGGGAGTAGTCAACAAGGGTTTGGAGGAAGGGATGAGTTCTTCTGCTTTACTAGATGTGGCTGTTTTTTTTTTTTTTTTTTTTTTTGGTACTGAGGCTTGAACCCAGGGACACTTAACCACATCCTCAGTCCTTTTTGTATTTTATTTAGAGACAGGGTCTCTCTGAGTTGCTTAGGACCTCACTAAATTGTTGAGGCTGGCTTTGAACTCATGGTCCTCCTGCCTCAGCCTCCCCAGCCAGCTGGGATTACAGGTATGCACCACTGCACCTGCTTTGTGGCTGTTTCCCACATCGCACTCATGATGGTAATAATAACTGATGTTCGTGGAGCATTTTTCATACCAACAAGCCTTTGTTTAAGCAGTTTGTGGGTGGTCTGCATATAAGTTAAAAATTAACTTCTGAACATTTATGCACACATAAAGACTAAAGTGTGTGTGGGAAAAAAAAAACAATTAATGATTAGAAAGAAGCCTGGTACCAGCCCCTGAAGAGAACACAGAAAGAAAAAAGAAAAAAAAAAAAGATGAAGAGAGAAAGAGAGAGAGTAAGGTGACTCAAAGAATCTTCCTTAATAATCAGAAGCTAACCTCTGGAATCCATTGGTTTTAGAGTGAATTGTTTATATTTGGAGTTGGTCTATTTTTATTTTGCTAATTTAAGATGTTTAATTTCCATGTTGGTAACACAAGGGAGAAATCTCCAAGGAGCAGCCAGGCAGCCCTGTGGATGTTGTGAGAGCTTTCTTTGGCGTCTGGTTTCTGAATGTTAAATATTTATTATTAATATATCTATTAATAATAGATCTCTCTGCTGTTGATATTAATGATAAAGTCTCATCTGAAGTGCAGAGGAGTCCCCTTGGCCTCCAGAAGCACAAAGTCCCATTCCTGCTGGGCATGAGAGGCGTGAATGGAGCAGGGGAAGCTGCCCACCTGGCTCCAGGGGTCCTGACCCACACAGCTTCCCCGTGAGGTCTCTAAGCCAGTGCCACTTCGGACCTGCCAGCGGGGGTCTCTGAACGGGTTCCTTCCTCACGCTGATCACTTTTACTGTTCCATTTTTTTAAAATTTTTTTATTGTTGGTTGTTCAAAACATTACATAGTTCTTGATATATCATATTTCACACTTTGATTCAAGTGGGTTATGAACTCCCATTTTTACCCCGTATACAAATTGCAGAATCACATCAGTTACATATCCATTGATTTACATATTGCCATACTAGTGTCTGTTGTATTCTGCTGCCTTTCCTATCCTCTACTATCCCCCATCCCCTCCCCTCCCCTCTTCTCTCTCTACCCCCTCTATGGTCATTCATTTCTCCCCCTTGTATTATTTTCCCCTTTCCCCTCACTTCCTCTTATATGAAATTTTGTATAACCCTGAGGGTCTCCTTCTATTTCCATGCAATTTCCCTTCTCTCTCCCTTTCCCTCCCACCTCTCATCCCTGTTTAATGTTAATATTCTTCTCATGCTCTTTGTCCCTACTCTGTTCTTAGTTACTCTCCTTATATCAAAGAAGACATTTGGCATTTGTTTTTTAGGGATTGGCTAGCTTCACTTAGCATAATCTGCTCTAATGCCATCCATTTCCCTGAAAATTCTATGATTTTGTCACTTTTTAATGCACAGTAATACTCCATTGTGTATAAATGCCACATTTTTTTTTATCCATTCGTCTATTGAAGGGCATCTAGGTTGGTTCCACAGTCTTGCTATTGTGAATTGTGCTGCTATGAACATCAATGTAGCAGTGTCCCTGTAGCATGCTCTTTTTAGGTCTTTAGGGAATAGACCCAGAAGGGGAATAGCTGGGTCAAATGGTGGCTCCATTCCCAGCTTTCCAAGAAATCTCCATACTGCTTTCCAAATTGGCTGCACCAATTTGTAGTCCCACCAGCAATGTACAAGTGTACCCTTTTCCCCACATCCTCGCCAGCACTTATTGTTGTTTGACTTCCTAATGGTTGCCAATCTTACTGGAGTGAGATGGTATCTTAGGGTGGTTTTGATTTGCATTTCTCTGACTGCTAGAGATGGTGAGCATTTTTTCATGTACTTGTTGATTGATTGTATGTCCTCCTCTGAGAAGTGTCTGTTCAGGTCCTTGGCCCATTTGGATAGGCAGAACTAACATCATCAAAATGGCGATATTACCAAAAGTTCTTTATAGGTTTAATGCAATGCCAATCAAAATCCCAACGGCATTTCTTGTAGAAATAGAGAAAGCAATCATGAAATTCATATGGAAAAATAAAAGACCCAGAATAGCAAAAACAATGCTAAGCAGGAAGTATAGCAGGCAGTATAGCAATACCAGACTTCAAACTATACTACAGAGCAATAGTAACAAAAACAGCATGGTACTGGTACCAAAACAGGTGGGGGGACCAATGGTACAGAATAGAGGACACAGAAACCAATCCACAAAACTATAACTATCTTACATTTGATAAAGGGGCTAAAAGCATGCAATGGAGGAATGATAGCATCTTCAACAAATGGTGCTGGGAAAACTGGAAATCCATATGCAACAAAATGAAACTGAATCCCTTTCTCTCGCCATGCACAAAAGTTAATTCAAAATGGATCAAGGAGCTTGATATCAAATCAGAGACACGGCATCTGATAGAAGAAAAAGTTGGCTACGATCTACATACTGTGGGGTTGGGCTCCAAATTCCTCAATAGGACACCCATAGCACAAAAGTTAATAACTAGAATCAACAAATGGGACTTACTCAAACTAAAAAGTTTTTTTCTCAGCAAAAGAAACAATAAGAGAGGTAAATAGGGAGCCTGCATCCTGGGAACAAATCTTTACTCCTCACACTTCAGATAGAGCCCTAATATCCAGAGTATACAAAGAACTCAAAAAATTAGACAATAAGATAACAAATAACCCAATCAACAAATGTTCCATTTGTTTTTAACCTTCTCCCAGGTTTCTCTTCCAGATTCCTTCAGTGTCTAAAACAGATGAGGATCAAAGACAACATTTAGGGATCATCTGCTCAGCTGTGGAAAGAGAAAACGACTCTGACATCCCCCCAGAGAAGCAGCCTCGTCTGTGGGGACAGGGTCTGGGCTGTGTAAGGAATTTATTCAAAATCCCACTTGTTTCCCTCAATAAATCCTGGTAAAACGTGGCTTCTCTTGCCTCTCGAAGCTGTGTGTTCTTTCTGTTCTAATGTTACTGAAGCTTTTCCACAACCTCCAGTTCTTCATACCCACATGGGACTCTATCATGAAGGAGGAAGGGGAATTTGCTTCGTCCCATTCCAACAGTGTGGCTTGGGGACCAGTCCAGGAGCCTTTCAGTAGACAAAAGCTTGGGGGAGGCAGAAGGGGGTAGGCCCTTGGTGGTCTGGGGAGGAAGCTCTTGCTTTGTGTTTCGTCCTCCTCTGTTTGGAGGCCCACTGCCATGGTGGTCAGTGTCTTGAGTCTGGATTTGTGTTCCATACTGGATGGATCAGGCCTGTCTGCTCTTAGTGTAGCTCAGCAGGGAGAAGACAGCCATCTTTCTGCCAATCCCAGCTTGGTGTCTAGGTCCTCTGCCTGGGGACTCATCAGGACTCCTCCATGAGCTGCTCACCTTTCTGTGAAAAGACTCCCCATTGATGGAATCCAAACTGCACAGTGGGCAGCCTCCACCTGAGCCTCTTCTCCTCTACTGTTCAGCACAGTGGGGGCAACTGCCCACATCTTCTTACCAATCCAAGTTGTTTGGGAACAGGTTTCTGGAAGTCCCACACAAATGGTCCTCAGTGGAAAGAAGGAGATTGTTGATGGATATGACCAGAACATTCAAGAGTATGGTCAGCTCTGTGCCTGGACTTGGGGATTCACATGGGAAGAGCCCCTCCCTGATGCCAAAGCACCCCCAAAGCAACACAGCATGGGCACAAGGACTCATAAAACCACTTGTCAAATCATGTCTTGCAGCATCTGCCAAAGCCATGGTATCCATAAGTCTCAGGCAAAATCCCACTGGATAGCAATGAAATAACAATGTCCACACATGTCTACCAAGCTCTCTCTCACAGGACCATGCCCCCCCACTGCTCCATAGGTCACAGTCAAGGACAGAGACTGGTTCCATTTTTCATTATTGATTCTTCACACTTTCTTATCCATTGAGTCTCCTCTGCTCTATTTCCTAAATTCATCATGACCGTGAGGCACTCCGGGAAGGAGGCTGGTGCTTGGGACAAGAACACAAGTTGCAGTGTGGTGAAGAAGTCAGGTCTGGGTACGGAGAGTGGACATTCACGGGTGTGGACATCCCTAACTAAGCCTCTCAAACTGGTTCCTGTGAGTCTGTGACTAGCTCTTACTTCTGAGACTGCTGTGGATTGTCAAAAAGGAGATGTCTTCAAATGAAAGAGTCCTGTGTCCCCAGAGCTATTTCCTTCCTTTCTCTTTAGACAACTTAAAAAGCTTCGTGACATCTCCCCTGACAGTTGCTGTGGCACAGCTGCTCCAGCCTGTGCCTCAGTTTAACTTCCTGCTGGACTTCCAGCTCTGCAGAGAGGAGACAGGTGCTATCCTGGGCAGGAGGGAGGGAGGGAGCAGTGTTGGTGAATGAGCAGGGAGATGGGAACCCTTGTACCTTGCTGGTGATTATGTAACCTGGGCAGTGGCTATCGAAAATGGCTTAGCAGTTCATTAGTAGGTTAAGCATCGGATTGTCACATGACCCAGCAATTTCCCCAAAGAAGGGAAAGCAGGTGCCCATCAACCTTGCAGCTGACTGCCCCCATCTGAGGAGCAGCATGCAGCTGGCCCTGTGGTCTCTGCTGATGGCCGACTTCCTTCCCCTCACTCCACCTGCCTTCTCAGGGCTGGGCTGCCACCCGCTGCTTGCTGCCTTATTGAATGGTTTGGGGAAGACTGTTCCCACCCCATCATGGAAGCGGCTGTTCTCTGAAATATGTAGGTACGTTTTTTGGTGGAGGAAACCAGCCCCCAGTACAGAGCAGGTGAGTCCAATGTCCTGCACCACCTGGGACAGCCAGGCACCCACCTTCCCCACTCACCATGGAGCATCTCCAACCGGCGGCCTCAGGGGGGACAGTTTTGCTAAGATTGTGCTTTAGAGCTGGTCTCACAAATATGATGGGGTCTGAGTGCAGTTTTTCCTTTTCTTTCTTTTATTATTTCTTTCTTTCTTTTCTCTTTGTTGTAATATGATACTGGGAGCAAGGCGTAGAGATGAGTTGGATATCTGGTCAAGTTGCTATCTTATCTAAAATCCCCATATTTTACACATATTACATGCATCATGAATGGAGCGGAGTCCTGCAATCTTGGCAGGTGTAGGTTGTTTGTTTTGCAGAGCAGGGGATGGAGCCCAGGGCCTCAGGTGTGCAGGGCAAGTGCTCCACCACTGAGCCAAAGCCCAGCCCCCTGGGCAAGGGTTTTGTTCTAAAGTTAGCATGTGAGGAAATAGTGCCTCTGACTCTGAATTAATTCTTGAAAATCCCTTTAAGAAGGCAAAATAGACCTTTGGATAACACAACACTACCTTTTTATCCATATAGTGTTATATAAGAAACAAAGTGGTTGATTTATGTTTAGGACACAAGAAATACCTGTTATATACAAATCAGGTAATTTCATAATGTAATTATATATAACTATACTACAAAAATCATATATATGTATTATATGTATGTATGTAAATATGTATATTTATGTGTGTGTGTATGTATATCTGAAATGTATGGAACCAAAGGTATTTCAAACTTTAGATTTTTTGGATTTTAGAATATTTGTGTACATATAATAAGATATCTTGGGCTAGGACCCAATTCTAAACAGGTAATCGATTAGTTTCACATACATCTTATACACATAGACTGATGGCAATTTAATAGAGTATCTTTAATAATTTTGTGCATGAAGCATTCCATGGGGTAGAATTCTCTACATGTGGCATCTTGCTGGTGCACAATGCTCCAGACTTTGGAGTGTTTCAGGTGTTGGCTTTTCCAAGGAGGGATGCTGTCCCTGAAATTGCCTGTAATAATTATATGGATTTCGTTGGAGCAGATTCCCAGGCCTGCACACCATGCCCATGAGCCCTCCAGGTGTCCCATGCCCACCCATGACGTGGGCAGCAGCAGGAGGAAAGCCACACAGCTCCAGCCCAAGAACTGAGTGTGTGGCACTGTCTGGATTCAGATCAAAGGGCTTCCCTGTCCACCCCAGCCTCCCAGGGGAAGGTGACTCTGAAGAGTCCAGCTTCCTTCATTGCTTCACATCTATTTAGTTAATGCCTGCCACTCAGGCTACCAGATTTAGAGATCACAGATGTCACCCATACACAACTCCAGGGAGGTGTTTCCCACTCTCCTCCCAGGAGAGACCGGCCTGAATCCCCTGTATCCAGTTTGCAGTATCTACTGGATTTGCTCTTGATCAGAGCTGCGAAAAAAGGCTGTTCACCTGGACCCCAACACACACACTCCCAGTGGTTGCTGGGTTCCACTTACAGCCCCAGGGCCAAGGGGCAGGTCAGGGGCAGGCTGGGGTGGTACTCACATGGCTCCTCCAGGTGAGAGTCTCCATGTACTCAGGGAAGGGATGGGGGAGCTCAGGAGAAGGGGGTAAGGTGCCAGGAGTAGAGCAAGGCATAGGGGCCTGGGTGCACAGGCAAGCAGGGCTGGGGCGTGATGAGCTGCGTGGACCAGGCACTGCAGGGAAAAGGTGTCCCAGTCTCTTTAGGGGATGGATAGCTTCCCTAGTGTCCTGCTGGATGGGCAGGAAAATATGAATTCATAAACAATGGCACAAGAACAGGGCCAGGTGTCCTGTACTCCACTTCCCGAGTACAGAAAACCAGATTGAAGACTCAAACTAGGCCATTTGGGGACCTCAGGACTCAAGGCTTTGTTTTATGAGACTAGATATGAGCATCAAAAGAGTTCCCTATAGAGGTGAGTGAATTTTATCAGCACCAAACACAGGTGAAGTTGGCCAGGAAGACAGAGGTCCATGAAGACCAGTTCAACCAGTGGAAATCCAATGGCCTTTAAGATGCATGGATTCCCTATTCATCTAAGTTTCTAGAAATTTTATTAGCAAATCTAAATTAAAACTCTTCTAATTAAATAAAAATAAAAGGAAACTATAATGAGACTATGACTTCTAGGCCAAATATAAATATCTGGAAGTACAGATAGTGTGCCTCTTGGCTTAAAATGTTTCCTGCTGACTTCTGAGCGCTGATGGAGAAAGCCATTCTAAGCTTCAGGCCCGTGCAACCTGCTGCAGGGATAAACAGCTCATGGAAATGGCCAGAACTGCATTTTCAACCATTGACTCTATAAGAAGGGGGCAAAGTCCAGTCAACCCTTCACACACCTGGGGACCAGGTGTCTTACAACACCCAGAGGGCACCAGGGCCAAGGGGCTGGTAAGGGGAGCAGGGGTCAGTGCCTACTGGGCTCATGGTCCATGGCAGGAACTTGAAGTTTGTGTTGCACAGTATAAGAAACCTCATGGCCAGCTCCTCAGGCCCAGTGCTTCGTCTTCTGGGGATGTGCACTGGTTTCTTCCCCCTGTATCCATTATGGTTCTCCAGAGGATAAAGAATCAACAGGATACGTATCATTGCAAAGGGACTTACCAGGTTGGTGCCCGTGTCAAGAGGCTGAGGAGGGCCCATGCTGGCCATCTGCAGGCCACAGAGGCAGGGAAACTAATAGCTGCTCAATCCAAGAAGCTGGGAGCATCAGAACGGGAGGGGCCAAGGATGCAGGCCCAGTCTGAGGCCCAGGACCTAGAAATCCCTGGAATCCTGCTGCTGCAAGTCCACGTTCCAAGGCCAAAGGATGGGAACCTGAGGTCCAGTGGTGGCAAAATGAGGACAAACCAGCTCCAGAGGAGTGCTTCTGGGATGATGGAGGGTCTCCTCCCCCGACTTCTTGTGCCTTCTGGACCCCCAGCCAATGAGACAGTGCTGCCCACACTTAAGGCTGGGCTTCCACACTCATTCTGCTGATGCCCTCCTCAATCTTCTCCGGACCCTCCAAGACACACCCAGAAGTATGCTTTCTGATTTCCCAGACACCTCTCAACCCAGTCGAGTTGAAGACCGAGGTTCACTGTGACGTCATCCCTAACATCTGCAGAGGCAGGAAACAGGATGAGCAGTTCTGCTGACATAAGGAAGGACAGCAGGTGTTCTTAACCAGGAGGCCAGAGAGCAGAACTGCCGATAGCTCTGTGTGTACACACAAGTGGGTGCATTCGCCCCTCTTCGTGAGAGCCTGCTTGTTAGGTGAAGCACTCTTGTGGTGAATAACGTATTGCCATAAATGCAAATTAACAGCATCTCAGAATGCTCAGAAAGCTTGCTTTCAGAGAAAGGCACTCAAAGAAGGTTTTGTTTGTTTGTTTTTGAGATGGGGTCTGGCTATGTTGCCCAGGCTGATCTAAAACCTTGGGCTCAATTTATCCTCCTTTTGCAGGCTCCCCAGTACCTGGTGTGTAGCACCACAGCCCACTTAAACTTCTCATTTAGCCCTAAAACAGTGATTCTCCAATGTTTTAGCCTTAGGGCCCTATTAGACTCTGAAACATTATTAATGAGTCCAGAGAATTTTTTATGTGGGCTTTACCTGTGGCAATTTAGCTTATACAAATCAATACAGAGATGCTTTTCTGTTGACTTTACAAACACCACATCCATGACATGGCAACGTGAAGAATATCTTCTCATAAGATAGCCACAGTACTGTGAGAACCATCAGGGAGGAGAGTGCGTGTTTGGAGACCTTGCTGACCCCCTCATTGTCCAGGAAAGAGCTGTGCAGCCTCGAGGAGCCTGGAAACTCCAGCACACACTGGCTGGAGGAACAGCAGACACAGGGAGCCGCTGCCAGCCTGGTCACCCAGCACCGCCACCCTTGGTCCTCAGGGAGGGAGCATGGGCTTGCTGTCTATAGATGGAGGGCTCTTCTGCCCTCAATGATTCTTAACTTTCTTCACTTGACAGATATGTTTAAAGTCATACAAAAGATCATCAGATGTCGTACATATTGATGGTGCGCCATGTAAATTCAATATTCAATGACACACATTGTGTAATGTTGAGATCAGGTCAACCATCTATCTCCTTGGATGTTCATCATGACTTTATGATGAAAACCTTCCAAATATTTCCTTCTAAGGTTTTGGACATATTATGGAGGACATTACTGATCTTTTCCATCAGCCTGTAAGAGTGGCCCACTGGAACTCCTTGCTCCCGCCACCCTAGAACTGAGCACCTTCAACGTCACCTTCTGCACCTCCTAACTTTTTCTGCCCTCCATTCTACCTGGCCTTCACTCTACCTGGCCTCCACTCTGCACTCACTTCATGACACGGGCTTGTTCATGTCCCATAGGGTGACAGCATGCCAGCTTGTCATCCTGCACCTGGCTCCTTTCACTGAATGCAGTAACCTTCAGTGCCCTGAAGCTGTTGCACAAGACCTGTTTTCATTTCTCGTGGCTGATTGGCATGCCGAGGTGGGGCACACCTCCATCAGCTGGTGGGCATCTTGGTGGGTGCCAGGGCTGTGTCTTGTTCCATCCACTCAGCTCAGTCAACAAAGCATGTTCAAAAGCATATTGGGATCACACATCCACGGCTCTATAGACCCAGAGCAGGGAACACAAATGAGTGGAGGTATGGGGACAGCAGAGGGGAGACTCCTCCGGCCTCTGGTGAACCTGGAGGTGACAGCTTCCAGAGGGCCTCTGCTCCTCCCCAATGTGGCTGGCACTGCCATGCATAGTGTGTGCATGTGTGTGTGGTTAGCACCTCTCACTTTAAATGAGAAACAGGGGATAAAGTCATAAACCCACTATTTTGGGCCTCCTGCATAGAGCTGATACTTAAGAAGGTTTTCTCTCTTTTCCTTTATGTCATCCTAAAAGAAGTGTGTCTTCTTGGGCCAACGCTCGCTGCCCCTGAGCCCCACTATCTGAGCAGACCACCCCCATTACTCAAGCTCCAAATAAACACTGGTATTTCTCCTTTTCTTTTCTTCTTTTATTCCTGAAGTGATTTCTCAACTGTCCTTGCTGACAGCTGGTGAATCACACTACTGACCCAAGCTACTTGGAAATGGGAGGAACCAGTGTGTATGCTGCTACAGGGATCCCTCCCCATGGACACACAGCAATGTGGCTGTCTCTGTTTCCAGAGCAAAGGTGAGGAAAGAGCCTACAGAGCAATGGGTCCCTTTTAGTGTGCTGGCCAAAAGAAGTCACTTGTTTTTTTGCATATGATACTTTTGGAGAGTGGGGGATGTTGTGTCTAATTCAAAAGAACTTTCTCCTGTGATTAAAAAATGATACTGAGGTGTCTTAAAGTTTTTTCCCTAGAGAGAAGTAAAATTTATTCATTTTGATATTTTTCTCATTCTTCTGAATGCCACAGCACATCTTCAGGCATGCATGGGTCAGGGCAGGTAAACGTACCCTCCGCTGTTCCAGCTCATCAGCATGCAATCCCAACCAAGGAGCAACATGCGAAGTCACTGTTCAGCTTCTCTCAGGGCCCAACACTCTCTGAGCTGTGTGTTCTGAAAGCAGGGAGGTCGGATCTCAGTGCCATCTTTAGATGCAAAACACCACCCTGGGGGCTCTAGATCCAGAGGACCCCATCATATGCCCCTAGCAGGGCTGTGGCAAATTCCCTAGCAAGACTCATGGAGCAGAGTGCGTGACAATTCTCATACATGTCTCTTTCATTCTTTCCCTCAGCCTCCCTCCTGCATGCCTCTCTGTCTGCATTACAAAAATGTCTCCCAGGGGTGATCTTCACACCTGTCAGGGTTCTGTGTGGTGCAGCCTGATGTGAAGGTGGATCAGTGGTAGAGCAGCCCAGGGTTGAACTCCACAGAGGTCAGGAGGGGCCAGCAGGAGGGGCCAGCAAGCCCTACTCTCAGCTGTATCCACAGTGGTGGTGGGGGGTGTCCTGTGTTGTCACTGCAGACGGGACCAGCCCAAGACAAGCCCCGGTCTGGGTAAAGCCCAGGTGAGCTGAGTGCAGAGTGTGAGGGCAGAGGTGAGCTCTGCCGAACATTTGTAAAGCACAGAGGTGCAGAGAAAAGAAACTCAAAGTGACTGGCTAGTCTACTACTCAGAGGCAACTCTGTTCAGATTTTGCTGTGAATGGTCTAGTCTTTGATTCTGTCAATTGTGGACCAAGAAAGAAATCAGATTATAAATAACCATCGATAACACATTGGATGCTTTTATGCTGTGCCTATCTTTATTAGTAAATATTTTCAGCACTGTCATTTCTTCCTGATTGGCTGATATTATAGTATGTTTACGAGCTGATTTTTATACAACGCAGGGACCATAAACTCAATTACTTACAGGCTCAGACAGATGAAGGGAACAACTGGATTCAGATGGAGGACTGCCAGATGGAGTTGGGGGGATGCCTACACAGCCCGCGGGGGGCACTGTTTCCAGCTGCGGTCCACCTCTGCCATCTTAGCTAGCAGTGCGGCTGGACACACTGGTCTTCCAAGGCAAGTCATCAACCCAGAGTTGACCTTAAAAGCCCATTTCTAAATCCTGTAAGTGCCAGAACTTTTATTTGACTCATTGGGGTGGCCACGGAGGAAAAGTCCATCAGCTAATCTGTCCTCTTGATCTCTAGGTAGCAGCCTTGGTACTCATGCGATTCATCCGTGAGTTTTAGATGAATTTAGTTTGTCCCTGATTTTTGTTATTGAAACAATCTAGCAATGATTATGTTGGAACTGAAATATATCTAATATGTGAGTTAATATAAAAATAAGATGAATTAAAAGTTCTACATTGTTAAGGCTCTTGAAGGTCCATATGGGGAGTTTGTACTAATGGACTATGTCTTCAGCAGTTTGCACTAATATATGATCTATTTACCAAGGTGGGTCATTATCCACGTATGAAATATTGCATATAACTTAATAATCTCTTCAGTTTAGAAGGTCTCTTTGGTGTGCTTTGTTATTGGAAAAGTTCAAGAATTCTGTCCAATTTTGTGTCTTCTTTAATAAGTGGTCTGCATCTATTCTTTGCTTTGCTTTTTCGTTAGCTAGAGTTCTTCATGTATTGAGGATATCAACCACCAGGTGATGTTCTACACTGTATTTGGAAACACATAACGTTCCATCTCAACACAGATTTAATATTTAACCAGGTGTTTACAATATTTCTTACAATGATTTTCTTTTTCTTATTGGAAATATTCCAATATTTGAAACCAATATTTGACATTTGATACCAAGATTCAAGCACACTATTTGAGAATCTGTCCATCGGCAGATCATCAGAGATGCCCCTCCACACCGTCTTGCTACTTGCCCAGGGTGACTATATTATGCCTCAGTAAGAAGAAACATAGATGCATAAAAGCACTATGCTTACACTGCCATTTCCCCAGCTTCCCTCCAGCAATATCCAACTAAGTGCCACAGAGGTCCACACAGGAAGGACCGAGACCCCTCTGCAACAGAGGGCACTGGGCCTGTGCTCCCCAAGCTCACCCTTCACAGTCACTGTGCTTGGAGCATCTCCTTGTATTGGTTTTCCTGACATCCCTCATCATGCACCTGGCTTGTCATTCCTTATGAGGTCTCCTCTGGACCCCAGGCTGAGCTGAGCACCATCTCCCGAGCCCCACACCCTTTATGTAAGTCCAGCTGCTGTGTTAGTTGTAGTGCAAGTAGAAGCTCCTTGAGGAAGTGTCCCATTTGTCCCTTTATTCCCAGGGCCCATCACAGTCCAAGGAACATATAATAAATATTTGGATTACACTATAGGGATTCATCAGGATCATTTTGAAAGTCCTTTCAGCTCTGGTATTTTTATCTTCCCTATTGGGTAAATGATCGAAGAAGGACCCATTATTCTTAATTTAGGATGTGTGAAATGTCAGGCTCTGGCTCAAGCCCTAGTCACAGTGGAGTTAGTAAAACTTTCTTATGATTTATGGAATCTACTTAGTCCACATGCACATCATCCATTACCATGAGCCCCGAGAGCTGCAGCCCTCCTTCTGAGCTGGGAATTGAGCCACTGTGAATGTACCGAGTCTATTTTAGAATCTGGTGACTAACAGTTCTGCCTCTTCCACAGTAGCCTTGGGCTGGAACACAGAGATTCTATTCCTAGGTTGTGTAGTCTAAAAAAACAGCCATTTTTATTTTTCCTGGAGCAGGCTTTGGGGAGGGCACAAAGGAGATGCATTCCAGATTCATAGGGGTGTTTGTCCACAGCTACCGTGACACAGCAAGGAATCCCAGGGTCTTAGAATTGTAGAGGCTTCCAACTGTGCACCTGGGCTTGGTTGGTCCCCACAGCCACCTTCTGCCCTGGAGAAGGGGCCGTGGGATCCTCCCAGGGAGGGGAAAGAGAGACAGATGGGAAAGACACACCAACATTAAGCACTTTCTTCCAGCAGAAGTGACAGATGACACTTGTTCTCCAAAAGGAATCAAACGACTTCTGATTCAGGTGCAGGCAAGTCTGGGAAGTGGGAGAAGACATTGACGTGGGTGAGACTCTCTGTCTCTGCCAAAGGCTGCCAGGTATCTGAGGACTCATCCAAGGCATTCTAGCACTCGCTGGGGACAGATGTCCTGATTGGCTTTATCTTCTGGGTTCTAGAATCTAGAATCTGGAACACAAGGTTCCCCCAGCTGCACAGCAGCCCTGTGGCTTCAAGCACAGAAATCCTAGATGTCAGGCTGTTGTGTTATGGGAACCCTCTCGGGCAGAGAGAAACAGGAAGGGCGCCCTGCCAGGAAACCCACCCACCAGACCTGGGCGGGCCAGCGCCACCCTCTGTATTGGTTTGTTCCAGTCAGTTACCTGGATCTCTTCTCCTAATAAGCCCTAATAAGAAGGTCCCACCTGGTATTCACTGTGTGTCACTCTGCTCAGGGCCTTAATTTCCTAGTTAATGAATCAATTAAGCTCATGCCATCCTGAGCTTGCTTATCTGTCTCAACAACGGGTGTTTCATTAGCACATTTGGAAAGGGCACACCCGGCTTTGTTACTGCAGGTGCTCAGGTCATTTCATGCTGGAGGAAGATCAGGTCTGCCGTCAAGCAGCCCAGTGGTTTCAGGGCACATGGTGAAGCCTGGGGTGACCTCTTCCCAGGCACCATGACTGCTGGGCTTCCCAGGTTTATTCAGATTTGCCACCTTTAGCAAGTGCAGGGAGCTGACTTCCTCCTGGATATCCCAGGCTCTAGGCTGAGTTCCTCTGACCTGAATGTACAGGGAATTGTGAGCTGCAGGGGGAGAACACACACATGCACGTGCGTGCACACACACACACATGCACGTGCGTGCACACACACACACGTTTATATTAGCTCCCCTGTTGGGATGTTTTACATGCTCAACTTCACACTTCCACACATATTTTCTGCAGTGAGCCTATATATGTTTATATTTAAGAAGAACTCAAATCAACTCAAAGCTTGCTTCAACGCACTGCAGGATGGACCGCAGCTCCTGGATCCTCCACCTATGGGTGGCTCCCTCTCCAACATTACCCAGCTGTGGTAAGCCATTCTTATAGACCGTGGCCGCCATTAGAAGATGGCGCCGGCTTCCACTGTGGCCTGTGATAAACAACTCCTTTTTTGGAGAATTGGCACGCAATCCCTTACCACCCTATGAGAGAGATCCACGTGGCAGCTTGGGATTGGTATGCGGGAGGCTTTATTAGGCTGTGCTTGGGCGCTCGGCGGGGGGGTTGCTAGAAGATGATACTTGAATCAAGGCCTGAATAAACTGCTGAAAGAAGAATCCTGTGTTGTGTTTTCCCTTGCCGGCGAGGGGTCGCGACACCCAGCCACAACCCAGGCCACAGCAGCCCAGGGCTGACACTGAATATTTCCTGAATGCTTTAACACAGGAGCTGAATGGAGTACCATCTATAGTGTTGTCAAGGGCAAAACTGCTTTTCTTGCACTTCGTCATTTTGGAGCAGGATTTCAGGGCCAACTTCTCGGTGTGGTTACCCTGCTCATCAGTGAGCTGTCTTGAGGAGACGGTTGCTTGACCATGCACGTCTCCATGGCAAGACTTTATTAGTTCCAGAAGCCTCTGCACATGTCTGCTCTTCATCAGATATAGGGGGAAAATGTCTGCTAGCAGAAATCCAGTCCAGGCACCATCTGGTACTATTTCCAGGGTCCAGAGAGATGACCCTGGAGCCATGTGCCTCATTTGTCAGAGTGAGAACCTCGCTCACATTCTGCAGTCCAGCTTGGTGGCTGCCACTTCTTCTGGCCTGCAGGGCTGAGGTCTCTGGGACAGCTAAATGGCAAGCTACTTCTGGTGCCTCTTGCTCCATACAGGAAATAACAGCCACATTGCAAGTTCTAGCTGCCAAGAGCAGCACTCTATTTCCAAATTCAAATGCAGTAAGCAGATCTGTTTACACAAATCCTAAAGCTTCAGGTCACATGCATAGTAGAAAATCACCTGTAAATGTTGACCTCCAGTCCTGCAGGGTTCAACAGTGTAGAGTTTTTTTTTTGCACCTTTGTGTGTATGTAAAATAGTTTTCTTGTATTCTCCCTCATGAGAACAATTCAAAGCTCTTTTCTGTGTCCCATCTGAATAAGGATACGATGAAAAATCAACTCTTTGGGTTCCAATTTCAACAGGCACACTGGAAACAACCAAACACCTCTTGGACATCATTTGTCATTGCTCTGTTAAAAGACAGTCTCCTTGATGGCTTCCAGAGCACAGCACCCCTCCAACGATGACATATAAATGCAAGGTGTTGTAGGTGACTATCCAGAAATGGTGAGACTTGGGTCCTGTTGTTTTACTTTCCTGACACCTAAAATATACAGGCAATGGCTAGAGCCTTGATAGTACTTTCGGATCATGAAGAAAACTTACAGGAGCCTTAGACTGATAGCACTGAGGAGAGTTCCATCAGCCCTTAACTGACAAATAAGAGCAACATATTTTACATGAAAGGAAAATAGATTTCCATCGTGAATAGCTGAATTTTTTTTAAAGCTTGCTTTTAAAACAATTCCTGATGCTGTAGAGATTTAGGTTATAAGAAGATAGTTCCTTCTAAACAGGATAGAATGTCACTTTAAGACCAACTGTGTTCCTGGCTCTGATTTCCTGTCTGCCCAATTCCTATCACTGACCAAGTTGGCCTCCTAGTTAGCCCAACTCTACCAAATAGAGGTCCTCAAGTGGGAAAGTCAACTTCTTCATCTCCAAAAATCTCTCCTAAGTTCATGACATGGGGGTTTCTAGTTAAACCCTTCTGGGAGCCTAAAACCAGCCAACCCCTATTCTGGCTCTTTGAAAGCCAGTGGAGAGCCACAGTCCCTCAACTCAAGGAGAGTTGGAATCTGAAAGGTAAGGAGACATCCCGAATGGGGTCCTTGAAGTTACAGCCCTGCAGAGGCCCCAGTTTTCACCAGTCACCATCAGACAGAGCCATCTCCATCTTCAGGTTTGGTTTCCATTCAACATGCTGCAGAGCAGATGGGCGTCATTCTCAGGACAGCGTGAGAGGCAGACAAAGTCTTCAGGCTGGTGCTGATGATGCCCACCGCACACACGAATTGAGCATTGACTTCATGCCAAACAGAGTCTAAGGGCTCTGAGGATTTTTATATGCATCACCTCTTAAGTCCTACAACAAAACAACAAAAATAACTGTGAAAGTGACATTATGATTCCTTTTTTTTAACTGCAAACAATAAAATTTTTTAAAAATATAAATCAAAAAATAGTCATGATAATTGAGAAGAGAGGATCCAACAAAATCTAACCCGCGGCATGGTCCACAACAGCCAAAAGGTAGAAACCACTCACATGCCCATCAACTAGTGAGCAGGTCAATGAATTTTTGTTCATGCATACAATGGACCACCTCATGGTTAGGAATCTTATCCTCCAAGACTGTGAACACAGCAGGGAGGGACGTGGAGGCAGCAGCAGGCCTCCAGCTCTGTAGGAATTGTTTTCTGTGTATCAAGAAGAAAATCAGGATGGTGCAGTTGCACACACCTGTAATCCCAGCAACTCTGGAGGCTGAGGCATGAGGATCATGAATTAAAAGCCAGCCTTGGCAATTTAGTGAGGCCCTAAGAAACTCAGTGAGACCTTGTCACTAAATAAAATATAGGAAAGAACTGGCAATGTGGCTCAATCCCTATACCCCCCACCAAAAAAAAGAAAAGAAAAAGAAGGAAATCATCCCCGTTGACCCCAGCCAGCCTTGCTGGACATGCATGGGCCACACATGCCCAACTGCTGGATAAAGGGAGCAAGGTGGTTGTGGCTGGCTTGGGTTTGGCCCATTGTCTCCTGGGGCTGGTGACAGCAGACAGCAGAAAGGGGGAAGTGACCCTTAAAGAAGCAAGAGGCAGCACAGCCATGGGAAGACCCTGGGCTTGAGGACTTTTAGCAACATTTCCTGTCAGTGTAGGGGAAGCTGAGGAAGAACGAGAAAAACACCTTTTATTTTAAGATTTTAAAAAATGTTTTAAGACAGAATCTCACTTATTTGCCAAACTCAACACACTGTCGTCCTGCCTCAGCCTCCCAAGTCACTGGGCCTACAGGTGTGCACCACCATGCCTGCTTTAGAAGAGCATCTTAGAAAAATAAATTGATTTCCAAATTGACTTTGCACTCAAAGAGGAAGGGCAATGTAGATAAGAATAATTGCTATTTAAACATTTTAAGTCTCAACCTATTTTACCCAGATTGATTTCCTTTATTTCATCCAATCTGAAGAAGAGAGCTACTTGTCTCTGTTGGAGTGAACACCATAAAGGCAGAGGAAGGCCCTCGGAGCAAAACATAAGGTTTGTAAGAGTTGACATAGTGGCCTCCACCCCTTATCTGAAGCGGGTGCATTCCAAAAACTCCAACGGGTGCGGGAAAATGCAGATAGTACCTAAATACACGCACGCACACACACACACACACACACACACACACCTATACAGACCCATATCAACATAGATACATACTGTGTGTTTTCCTATACATAAATATCTATGATCAAGTTTAATATGTAAGTTAGAAACATTAAGAGATTAATGACAATAACATAATAAAAATAGAAAAAATTACAACATACTGTAATGAAAGTTATGTGAATATGTTTTCTCTCAGATTTCTTATTATACTCTGCTTATTCTTTTTGGGATCATGAAGGACGATACATAAGGGAAGTACTTTAAGCCTTATTTTTAGTAGATGGCAGTTGACAGCATTACTACTCCTGTGAATTGGGACCAGTATTAAGTAAAATAAGAGTTATGTGAACCTAGGCAGTGTAATACTGTGACAGTTACTCTGGTAACCAAGATAGCCATGAGTGCCTAATGGGTGAGTAGTGTATATAGTGTGGATACACTGGACTAAGGGATGTATCATGGAGCAGGATGGAGTTAGATGATGTCAGATTAGACTCTGCAATTCAGAATGGCAGAATGGCATGAAACTTAAGACTAATGAATTGTTTATTTCTGCAACTTTCCATTTAGTATTTCAGACTTTGGATGACTGCAGGTAATTGAAACTGCAGAAAGGAAAACTGAATAAGGGGGGACTGTTACAATAGGAATATCTTCAGCCAAGTTTGCTTCTGAAGTGTAGAGATGGAATTCTTTCAAGAAAATCTGAACTTCTCTGCTCGGTGGCTGGGGAGGAAATTGCTTTGTGTTAAAAATGGTTATTTCATGCTCAACCTCTTTCAGGTTTTCTAGGTCTTATCACATCTGATCATTTAATGACAAGCCATATTTCACAGTCATTAAAAAAAGCTTCAGGCATTTGTCTCAGGCTGGAGAAACAATCCCAATTACAACTTTGGCAGTTTAATATTTAGACCCTGTAAATGGAACGGTGAAGCATTCCCATAGCTTGGAAGTCATCATGGTGGGAAACCGGTGGCTCCTTCCTTCCAGGTCAAGCCTCTGAAGTCTTCCTGGGCAGGTGGCTGGCTGGACCGCTGATGATCCTCTGCAACTTCAGGCTTCCTGTGCGCACACACCCCACAAGCAGGAGTCCTGCAGCCCTCCTTCACGAGAGTCTGTGAGTGTCTGTGACTCACTTGCCCAATCCTGGGAGAATTTAAAGTGACGTGAACTAATGACAGTGGGGAAGGGTGTCATTTCCCATCAGACTGAATCACAATGACAAGCGGGTAGCTGTGAGAACATGGCCCTGTGGGATGAAACCCTTGCTGCCTGCTTTTCAAGCTGAAGACAAGTTTTTTCTTTTAAAAACATGGCTGAATTCTCCTTTTAAAGGCATTTAACTACATGGACTTTGGAGCAATCGGAATTTACTGACTTATTTTTTTAAAAAGAAAAATAGGAATTAAAGGTACAAATTAACCCCCCTACACACACCAAGAGGCAGAACTGTTTGTATTTTGGTAACTTTTCTCAACTATAATCCTAAAAGTATAGAGTACCATAGTCCCCCCCCACCCCCCGGAAACAACAGCAGTAATACCTTTGGTTTCTGAGAAAACGTATTTGCAAATAATATTTCCCAGAGGCATAAAAAGTGAAATTTCAACTCAAATATAACATGCAAAAGCAACGAGTCAGACCAGGCTTCTCTGATTGCCAGGGGTGGAGTTTCGGGGGTCGTCCAAGGCGGTGCACAGTCTAGCCTCTCGACCCCCTCTTGATCCCTTTTGCGCTGAGCTCAACCTGTCCCAGTGGAAGTCATTTCAACCTGTGGCTCTGTGTGCCATCTCTGCCTCAGCTCCACAAGTCACTTTAACACCCTCCCAGCCCTCCCAGCCCTTCCAAATATGACTCCTGAGTTGAGATCATTAGTCTGTTACCCAGGGATCTCAGCGGCCCTAAATCCAAGCATGGCACTGTCATCTATGACCAGATTGCCTCTGCCTCCTGCAGAGGGCCACCATGAGGTGACCACAGCTGGTTACATAGCCATGTGGTCCCAGAGGCAGGAATGGGGCCTTCCATTAGATGTCATCAAGTAAGGACACAGAGCAGCCCTGCCAGGGAAATTGCCTTTTAGAAATGTTAAGCCCCCCCTGCCAAGAAGCTGAAGCAGATGGCTGCAATTTATATCAATTAGGCCGTGAGCGCTCTTTGAAAAGTTTTATTGTGTTTATTTTTTAAACCACATAGCTTTTCAACAAACATGTGCTGTAGGAGTGTGCAGTTGGCATTTCTACGTCCGTCTTCTCTGTTGCCTTTATTGTAAAAGGTTAAAATGAGAAATGTAAACATCTATCACAACCCTAAAGGTTGGGGATAATTGTTTTTATTAGCATAATCTTGAACTAATTCTTGCTGCAAGGTTGTATGATTTCCTTCTTCAGGACATTAATTATCAGAAGTCCTTCTCCTGATTAAAAAAAAGAAAGTGCAGAAAGAGTGAAAAACTTCTAAAAAGGTTGAGTCGGAAACAGATGCAAGAAGTTACCAGAGACTTAGAAGACTCCATGATTACTGGCAACATATTAAGAACTTATAAAATCAATAGGTAAACACTTGTTTTTTTTTTTCCTTTTTGGTAGCTTTTTAATTCTCTCACAATGATACTGATGCACCTGATCATTAGCATCAGTTGGTGTTTGTGGAAGTTGCTAAGACAACAGAAGAGAGGAGGGTGCTCTGCCCACAGTCCTGTGGCAATGGGGAGGCCTGTCGCCCCTCTCCTTAGTATCACCACATTCTGCACTGGCATCACCCATGAGCCACGGTCCCACCATGGCCCTCGCACCACCACCACCACCACAGCTGCCCTCTTCACCTGCAAGTTTCCCCAAAATGCATTTCCCCAGGGGGCAAGGTGCTACCTTCTTCTCCCAGGAAACTGGGGTAGCTGCCCTGCTCCTCAGCACGTGGACTCTCCCTGACCTTGGGTCCAGGCTCTGAGAAGCAACTACGGCTGCTGCAGGCATGACCTTGACTACATCCCCAATCCTCTCTGCTAGAAGCTGGATCCTGGAGTTGATAATGACTTGGATTCCTCCCAATTGGAAATATCTATGCCAATAATTTCAGTAAGGCAATATCTATAGAATCCTACCAACAAAGTGGATGTTTTAACAGAGACAGTTCTGCTTCCTTAAGTTGCACCAGCAGGGATTTCATATGTATACTATCCGCAGTGCCTATGGTGGGGAAAAATAAGTATATATGAGCACATGAATAGCTGGTTTTGTAAGTTTCTTTTCTTCTTCTTCTTCTTTTTTTTTTTTGTACCAAGGTTTTAACCCAGGGGCACTTAACCACTGAGCCACATCCCTAGCCCTTTTCTTTTCTTTTTTTTTTTTTTTTTTTTTTTTGAGGGGGAGTACTGGGGATTGAACTCGGGGCACTTGGCCACTGTGCCACATCCACAGCCCTTTTTTTTGTATTTTGTTTAGAGACAGGGTCTCACTGAGTTTCTTGCTGCCTCACCATTGCTGAGGCTGGCTTTGAACTAGTAATCCTCCTGCCTCAGCCTCCCAAGCTGCTGGGATTACAGGTGTGCAACCACTGTGCCTGGCTCTTCCCTTATTTATTTTAAAACTGGCTCTCACTAAGTTGCTGAAGCTGGCTTTGAACTTGTGATTTTCCTGCCTTGGCCTCCTGTGCTGTAGTTTTTGTAGGTTCTGTGAGTTTTTGTAATTACTGATTCATTTATTCCACAGATAATTATCATGCATGTCCATAACCTTTCCTGCCTAACAGATGATAGAATCTGAAAACAGAGCAGCTCTAGATAGAACTATTTACTTTTTCCAAATTCTGTGGATTGGGAATTTGATTTGGCCTCAGCTGAGATGGGCTCATGTAGTCACCAGAGGTGGATTTTGGCCTCACCAGGGGTCTGACAGTTGGTGCTGGCTCTCTGCAGAGGGAACAGGGTCCCATGGACATGGGGTTAGTCATCCTACAGGCTAGCACACTTCTGTTCAGGGTGACCATGGCAGGATTCCCAAGAGTGGCAGGAGAGGGTGAGCTCCAGAGAGCAAGCACTTCTTAAACTTCTCTTTAATGACATTTACTAATTGGCAGCAATTCCAAGTTCTAGCTCCAGAAGTGAATACGAATACGTAGATGTCCTGTTTCAGCAGGAGGAAGGAGAGGTCCCTGTCACGCAGGGTGACCAAGAGAGGGTGAATGTGGGGTCACACCTGCTGCTCACCACAGTGGCTGCTGGCTCGGGGTTCAGTATGGGGCAGTTTGACAGAAAATTACCCCAATGACCTCTTGAAAATGGAAAATGTTTAACACCAGATGGGAACACTGTTGCTGTTTTGGTTTTTAAGTTTTTTGTTATAAAATATTTATAGAGAAACAGAAAGAAGGACACGAGGATTTCTGTACCTCCCTTTCCCTGACTCGTGCCCAGCCTCCCACTCCCAGCAACCCCCTCCCCCCAGACTGTGCCTGCACTGACTGTCATTGTCACCTGAGACCCCCAGGCTATATCAGGGTTCACTCCTCACTGTCCCACATTCTGTGCATTTAGACAAGTGTGTGGTGACTACTGTGGTGTCACACAGAGTGGCTTATTGTCCTAAAGGTCCTCCATTTTCCACCTGATCACCTGGATAGCTTTTCGGGATAGAGACGGTTGAGGAAGCTTCTCTGTGAAAGGAACACGAAGGTTGGGAAGGCCGAGGGTGTAGCCAGAAGGTTGAGTAGGACTGGTGCTCTGAGCACAAAGCATGGTGGGAAATGGCTCTGGACACCACATGGCAGGTCAGTGAGCCAGGGGCAGAGCAGGGAGTAAGGTCGGAGGGGTGGGCAGAGCCAGGACATAGCGGCAGGACATAGCAACCTGGGGAGTATTCATCTGGGATCCTCTGGATACCATTGGCTCTTTCTGAGATCACTTCTGAAGGGACAGGAGGGACACAAGTCAAAGCAGACCAGCTGGTCTCCTTTCAGGGGCTGTTCCCTGACTTTCCCTAGGTGTCACTCAGTGGTTGACTCTCCAGGAAGCCAGCTCCTCCGTGGACCCACCTATAGGGCGTGTGGAAGCTGAGCCTGACCCTCAAGGACCCTCAAGGTAAGAGAAGCTACTGAGACAGACCTGCCCAGGGGTGGTGCCCAGGAGGGTGCCCAGGGGTGGTGCCCAGGAGGGTGCCCAGGAGGTCCTCCAGCCCTGGAGCCAACAACAAGGCCCCTACATATGCATTTTTCCTGGTGCTGAGGGGTCAGGGGTTATTGCTGGGTGACTGCAGAGCACCAGCTTTATCCAGTGGCATCACGAAGACTGCCCAGGAATGGCCGAGCTCCCCAAATGGCAAGGGTCTGGGCCCCTGAGGGCTTTCCTGACAGCCATGGCTATAACCCAGACTTCCGTTTAAATGAAACTACATTTTTATCGTGTTTAAATCTGTAACCTAAAAAATTATCAGTAGTGAGAGCAAATTCAGTTCTGGACCTCGTGGAGTTTCAGGTGTGACTGTCACAGCTGTCCCTCATTGAGAATTTTGCATGCCTGTTTCTCTGATGAAGTTCTCCTACCATATCATCTGATTTAACCCCCACAACCACTCTGCGATGGAGGTAGAATTATTTCAATTTTGCAAAAGGGAACATTGTGGCCTAGTGATGCCGTTTCTTATCCCAACTAACTTCATCAATAGTGAATAGACTGGAGAAGTAAAACCCAAGTCCATCTACTCTCCCAACTCCATGTCAATTTCATGCATTCACATGGAGGTAGTGACTCCAAGTTGGTTCCAATTGTTGCCATATGGAACTGGGCTGAGGAGGTTGTATGTGTGCAGGTAAGCTCTGGTGAGCAGGCATTGAAGAAGAGATAATTTCATTTTCCAAGGGTAAGGACAGGTGGGATGACAGCATTTGGGCTGAGTATCCTCTCTGGGATGTATCTCCTTTTCCTGAAACAAGCCATTATAAAAGACTTTGCCTGGGAAATACAGATTTACTGACTTAGAATGGGGTTACGTCCTGCAAGCTAAAATTATCCTAAATTGAAGTGCATTTAATGCACGTGATTGACCAAGCATCATGGCTTAGCAATGCAATACACTATAGAGAACTGGTTGCTTCCCCTGGTGACCATGGAGCTGACCGGAAGCCACCCCCATCCACCATCTAGCATTGTGAGAGAGTATCAGACTACATATTGCTGGTCCAGGAAAAGAGAAGATTCAAAGTAGTGTTCACACTGAATGCACATCAATTTGGCACCATGATAAAGTCAGAAAAGCCTACATCCAGGACTGTCTGGGTATTACATCTTTGCATATGTGATACGTAAAATGCTTTCTGAATGGATGCCTGGTTATGTTTCCAGGGATTCAGTCAACAAAGTGAGAATCAGTTACCTAACTCCATGTCAGGGAGGACAGATGTCAGCTCACTGCTGATAAAGGGTAGAAATCTGCAAGTCAAAAACCTGAGTTGCAGAGCAAGTTGGTGGTGACATCAGAGTGGGAACACGGATTGTCCCGTGGTGGCTCTGAATGGGGTGAAGATAGGGATGTGGTGAGGTATTGGAAATCATAAGAAGGAAATGAGCCTGAGAACAGTCTCCTGGGGGAAAGAAGGCCTCGTACCCTTGAGCAGCCAGCAAAGAGTGCAAGGCCAAATGACATCCCCTGTGAGCCTACCTGCTCATGTGTCTTCCTCCTCACCATGAGCACGCAGAGGAAGCATGGATACTCTCTCTTTGCAATTAAAGCCCAGAGACTAGAAGCTCCTAAACCCAAAGACAGGTAGGGAGGCTGCATAAAAATACCAGGCTCCTTATTTCTCGTTCCCCTGATGTGGCTTCTTCTCTCTGTCATGAAGTCTGGCTTAGCTCTGTTGTGGGATCTATTCTTGGGACACACACATTTGGCACAATTCACCCTTTCTGTACTGTGACAGGAGAGGAAAGCAATTGTGTTTGAAGTGCCTCAGTGTTCTCCATTGTCTTGATAGCATGGGGCTCTTGACAGAATTTCTATTGCCGTGAGTTGCTCACCTTTTTAAAAAGAGTGAGCCGAAGGGATTTCTGGAATGACTTGGTTGGCAGCTTCCCAGGCTGTGAGCTCTTGAGTGCCCAGCAGGATGAACAGTGGGAGAGGCGTCTGCAGATGGGCTGCAAAGCAAGCCACTGAAACTATTTCGAGAGCCATTGGCATTACTTAAACATTGTGGGAATGTAAAAGGATAGTGGTTTAACTGGGATTTTTAATAGAATTTCTTTATTGAGAGCAGCTGGAGCTGTAATCAGTGTCAAGGAAACACTTAAACAAGGGGGCCAGAGGGGTCTTCAGGAAGGTGCCCGGTGGATGGGAATGAGGGACCACTTCAGCTGGTCCTTTCTGAACACAGGCATCCACCTGTTTCCAGCCCAGTAATGAGCATCTGGCTGCAGGTCAAGGAGAGAGCACACAGGAACAGGGGCAACAGGAGCACCATTGATTTTCAGGAAAACAGCGGCCATTGGAACATTTCAGCTGGGAGACTTAACACTTGAGAAAGTATTTTGGGCTCTGGCAACTGACTAACATGTCTAATGAAATGGTCAGTGTTTGCCCATGCAAAAAATACAGTTTTAGGTAACAAGAGTGCTTGTCTTAAATAAATAAATATATATATATATATATATATATATATATATATATATATATATACACAGTAGCTCCCCCTTATCCACAAGGATACATTGCTAGACCACACTGGATGCTTGAAACTATGAAAAATGCTATGCTTTTAATATACATATCATATATATATACATTTTATATAGCATATATGCAAACTTATCATATGTGTGTGTGTTTGTGTATACACACAAACTTAAGACATTTTCCAACTTTACTAAATACTTATCACACACAGTAGCCATGACTTGCAGCTTGATGTGTGACAGCAAAACTAGTTGTATTTCTTTATTCTTCTTCACAATTTCATGGATAAAAGATTCATTCTTACCAAAGAGCTTCAGCATGGGAATGTTTTTCTTTGATTTTATAGTCAATAATTTTCACCTTTAGAAAGTACTTTAGAGCTTCTCTTTGGCCTATCTGAATCGCCAATCTCACTGTTCTTGCTCTTTGGGGCCGTCACCAAATAAGATAAGGGTTACTTAAACACTTGACTGTCCTGTGATAGGAGGGCAGTTGATCGGGTAATCAACATGGCCACTAAATGACTAAAGGGTGGGTAGCATATACATCATGGATATATTGGACAGAGCATTGATTCATGACTGAGGAGGGACAGGGATGGTGCAGATTTCATTGCTATAGATAGCTAGACACAATTTAAAACTCACAAATAGTCTATTTGACAATTGGTATGCTGAAATTGGATATTGACTGTGGATAACCAAACCCATGGAAAGTAAAACTGTAGGAAGCAAGAACTTCTATAATTACCTTCTGCTTTAATTCTAATATTTGTGTGTGTTAGAATACATACATAATACATCTATCTCCTATCAGACCTGCTGAGAAAAATATTTCTAATTAAGCCCCTTGTTTCTGTTAAGTGGAGAATACAAACTTGCTGGAATAGCTGAGAAAATAAGATTGACACAAGTAACATTATCCTTGTCTTCTTTCTCCATCTGAAATCCTTACCTCTATCTAAATAAAGGTGGGTAAGGCTTTTAAAAACTGAGATAGAGATTGGCAAATGTCAGCTAGCCCTGCACACCCATATGTTTGAGCTCAGCCGTGTCAGACTGTGGAAGTTTCTTACTTTCTCTTCATAGAAAATGTCAATCCAAGGTGGAGTAGCTCCACAGAGATGATCTGAAGATGAGGGGAGGGTGTGGGAGGATTTAGAAATGATTTCTGCTGATTGTTTTTAACTCAAGACAATGTTTTTATAATAAAAACAAAAAGAATATTTCTGCTTCTGGTTCTGTACTGGGCACTCTGCGGAGGTCAGCCTTCATTTTCAGTTTAAGTTGCCCAGTCCACAGATGGCGGTGGCATGACCTCTCACACCCAGAGGTCATTGAACACAAGTCATGTCAATCATCTCATTTATAAAAACCTTCTCTAACATGAGAATCTTAATTAAATGTGCATTTTTTAAAAAACCCTTCTTCTCCTCTGGCAATAGGTTGTGTGAAACCAGTGAAGGACTCTGACACCTCAACTTCTCCCAAACGGAAAGGGAGTGACTGTAGGGATTCTGGTGTGCCCAAGGCTACCCAGCCTGCTGTGTGGAGGACGCTTCCCTGGGGTCCTGCCCAAACTGCAGTCAGTGACACAGCCTGCTTCTTTGCCAGGTCTCTGCTGCATGTGCTGTTCACGGGGCACATCGGATGGTGACATGCCTGCCAGCATCTGTGCCCTGCTCTACCAGGAGACAGCAGGAGGAATGGGAGATGGGAGATGGCAAGGTGGGAGGAGGAAGTGTCCACCCTTTGCTCTCTCCCTCAGGCCAGGTGCTCAGCCACAGCTGTGTCTTCTCCAGAGCTTGTGGTCCCAGCTCCCATTGGGTGGTCCTGGCCCCAGTAACATAACTTCCCCTCTTTGTCCTTCCAACCAGGCCATGTCCAGAAAATGGGAACAAAATAACAGTGAGAAATGTAGACTCTGCCTGTCCCACGTGGCGTTTGCAGTCTAGAAGGTGCATTGTGTTATGTACCCAGTGTTGCAGACTACAATCCATGTGTCCCTGTGATCATGCTGTCCTTGACATTGAAAGGGAAACGTGAGCTCTCCCCACAGCCCCTGAGCAATCCCGCACTCTCTATGGCGGCTCCCCATTATGGTGGATTTGAGGTTTCTTGGCTTCTTCAGTATTCACATTTGACAAGTCATGACCTCCCCATTGCCTGGGTCTCACCGCCAGGCTGTCTGTTTCCTTTCTTCATCCCAGAAGAAGCGCCCAGAAACTTCATTATCATTCTTTATCCCTCCCCACCCAAATGTCACCTCCACCATTTCTATGGCCAGAAAGCTTGAGGAGTGCTACAGGTGGGTCATGGTGGTCTTCATAGTCTAATAGTCCCTGTGGCAGGGAGAAGCTCCAAGTGTCTCACAGGCCTTAGGTGAAGTGGCCCCTGCTTGTGGTCCAGCCTGGAGACTGCTCCATGGGGCCTGGCGGGGACCCACTCTGCTGGCAGGTGGAGGGACCAGCAGCTGTCTGTGAGGCTAGTTCACCTGTAACTCAGTTCTTCTACTGCCTTGCTGACTTCTGGACTAGTTAGTTGTTCTACTCACTGCAGACTGGCGTGTGGAAGTCTCCAGTTCTTACTGTCTATTTCATCATCTTGCTCATGCATAAAGAATCATGCCTCAAACACCCTCAGACACAGGACAGAAGCGGCCCTGAGACATTGTGTGTGCTGTTGAGCCCCGTGCCCCTCCCCAAGTTTGTTTTCCCTTGCTTTCCTCTGGTGTATTCATTGCCTTCTGCTGTAATCATCCCCAGTAGCTCCTTTAATTATGAGCTTGTGACACTCCTTTGGCAAGACAGTATGAACATGTCACCCACAGTGCCCATGAGCTTATCCATAAAGAGAGATTTCACATTTAGACCTACAGTTATCCCCTCTAATGGACCCTAATATTTTGTGGAAAGACGATCTATTTCATTATATGTTTCATTACTTGGACTAATAAATCACTTGCCACCAGGGACACCTATAAGAAACTTAAAAAATTGGTTCTCATCAACTGTCATGTATTCACTCTAGTCTCCACAGAAGTCCAGAATCTGCTTTTGTATCGCTTCCTTGCAAATAATCGGTTGTTCATAATTGATGTTGACTTAGACTTTGATAGGCTGCTTGTTTCTGTCAAATGGAAAAGATTGTTTGAATACAAAGCAAGCAAACGTTTCCTTCACTAATTGGAGATTTTGGTCCTATTAATTTATTGCATTATTTTCCAGGGGTACTTTTATGTCTGGTGGCACATTTGATGTGAGTAAATAATTTAAAATATTTTATGGGCGTGGTCAGAGTAGAGAAACAACTGAATTCCCGATGAAGTCACACAAAACTCCTGGGACCTTTCACGTTGTTTAACTCAGAAAAAATAGTGTATTCAGCGGTGTTTAGATGCATGGGGCTTACGGAAAAAGAACTCTGGGGTGAAAACCATGAATTTATTTTGTAGATATGAGCAGGCAAATTGGAAGCTCTGGGAAGGACACAGGTTTTAAGTTTTTTGTGGGTGACCTGAGAATAAATGGGGCACGGAGGCTTCCATCTCACTGGAGGCCCAGTGGTGAGCAGGTGGAGAGAGGTTTGATGCTGGCAAGGTCCCATGTGCCATCTCATCAGGGGACAGTTAACATCCTCAGGGAGATGTGAATCTCTTCAATGTATCTGGCTGACAAAAAAAAAAAAATTGCTGAGCTTCAGAGAACGTACCTAACACGTCATTTAGAAAACATTTGATGCTAAGGCTAATGTCCCACTTTAGAAACCAGAATAGCACCTTCTAAAGTTTTGCTCAGAGAAAGACTGAACAGAAACTGAGATCTATAGAGTTTTGGGAGAAAAAGGTTGAACTGTTCAGTGATTGTATCAAACTGTGTGGTCACGCTCAGAAGCGACCATATACTCTGGCTACGTTGTTCCTTCAGACCTGGGAAAAACTGTCACTTTAAAACACATTGAAGAGCCATCTGTGTTCAGCAGGCAGTTTTTGAGCCACAGTAGCTGCGGTCAGGTTTTCTTTATTTTGAAGTAATACCCAAACAAGAGGGACAACCTTCTCTCTAGTTAAAACGGAGCTCACCAAACATATCGATGTGCAAGCAAGAGATGTCACCGGGTGGGTGGGTGGGTGGGGTACCGAGGGGCACTGTGGGGTACCGTCAGGTCCCCTGGTTCATGGACCAACATCTCCTGCTGAGGCCAGTTGCTGTGAGCCTCATTGTGCACAGGTGCAGGTGGACATCCCTGAGCCTAGCAGCCACAGGGCTGGGCAGCTCCATCTCTCCCCCTGGAGTGTGGCATCCTCAGAACTGGGCTGCAGAATTGGGGTGGAAGCCATGTCCACTCTGCCTGCCAATCAGTGACCTCCTCACTCCCTCACCTGTGCACTCTACTCTGACCACTCCCCACCTGCTGGAGAGGGAGCTTCCCCCTCACCTCAAGATGGAGAAGAAGGCTTTGCTCCAGAGAACAGGTGGCTGAGGAGGGCACATCTTCTGAGTGGGAGTCCCTGAGCTTGTGTGTGGTTGGACACAGGATGCTATTGGACCAACAAACACTGGCCCCAGCGGCTTCCCTGGGCTCCCTGGAACTGATGCCCCATCCTTGGCCCATGGTCCTTGTCACAGGGTCAGCAACTTGATAGGGAATCAGCCCATCCCAGGGTGATGTGCGCTGCGGAAATTCCTCTTCATGACATGAAAGCCTTTTTATTAAAGGAATAATGGAACTCTTTTTTTAAAGTTATATTTATATACATTTTAGTTGTTTATGGACTTTTATTTTATTCATTTATTTTTATGTGGTGCTGAGAAATGAACCCAGGGCCTCACACATGCTAGGTCAGTGCTCTACCACTGAATCCCAGCCCCAGCCCTGAAATGTTTTTTTTTTTTTTTTTTAAGATGGTGAAATCCCCATACAGGATACAGGAACTGGTACGTTTCAGATGCTTACATTTTCCAAATGAACACTTGTAACATGAACATATGTCTATGTACTTGTGCTAGCTACATATAATTAAACCACTTGACAAATATTGATTTCCAGCTCTCTGCAGACTTTGTTGTTTGGGACTGGGCATATACTTCCAGGGGGCTTAGGGACCACCAGCTGCCTCTCCACATCCTTCTGAGTGGCTGCTAATGACAGCACTCTCTGTGGCAGATAATGCCTGAGTCTCCTTTAGACACTCCTCTGAGTGGCAGACCACACCCACACTGTCCCCTGGTCCCTGCCCCCCGCTCCTGCTGTAGAGGGACCATTTCCATTTCCTCTGGCTCAGTGAAGAGCACGGCAGAGTCAGAGGGATCCCCTGCCCTGGCTAGTGCTGGTTCTGTGACCTGAGACAGATCAAGTTCTCTCCACTGTAAGATGGGTATGACCATAACCTCGAGTTCAAAGGATCATTGCATAGAATTAGTGAGATAGCTCAGAAAAAAACTATAATCACAATGTCTACTAGTTCACCATCACTCAGTTACTATTGTATCATTGAAATATATACTAAATAAATATTAAAGTATATTAATATAAATCTCACTTTCCAAAGTGAATATTATATGCATAAATGTTTATATTTACCATGCATACTTGCAAATATGCATTATGTATGGATTATTATTTATTTATAAACACACACACACACAGACACACTCTGCTTTCTGAAGATAAAGAACTGTGAATATACCAAAGGACTTAGTGCCCTGCTATGTGTTTCTACTGTATTGGTTAATAAGGACTTTGTCACAAAGAACACTGACACCAAATTCTATTTTAAAACATAGTTAATGGGCTCCCTACAGCAATGACCACATCTATATTTTTATTTTATCATAGTGTCACCTCAAATAAAAGGGGAAACTCCACTGTGGCCAAGAGAAGGACTGAAGGTAACTGTCATGGATTTCAACATACCATCCCAGCGTGACTTTTTTTTTTTTTTACTTCTTTCTTTTAAATTTTTTTGAACCTGAGACCAATGCATCAAAACACAAATTGGATGGATTTAACATTATTCTGCACACGTTTCTCTGTTTTGATATCTCAAAAGTTCTGAGATGACCTGGCAATCGCTCCTCTGGTCAGGACCTCCCTGATGTCACATCCATAGCATGACGTGTGCCCTGATGCAGATCGTGTGTAAGGATCCCGTCATCTGAACTTCAGCTGTGGATGCTGCCATCATTCCACATCTGGGTGATTTCCTCCCTGAGTCCCAGGACGGCGAGAGGAAGAAACACCACACACAAGACGTGCACAGAGCCTTGTTCTTTCTCACGCATTGTCTGTGGCAAAGGTGCAAGACGTCACCTGTGGGTGAGATAGGTCCTGATCTCCCAAGTGAGTTCACTGGCCCGTGCAACAAGCTGAACACCCTGGGTTCCCTCCTTGGGGTACTCCCATGGGAGAGGCTGTTAAAATCTCACTTTGACCAGGTTCAAGGACCACAAGCAGCCCTGAGACGTTATTGCAAGGAACCTCTGCAGCCCTGGGCCAGGAGTGGCCAGGAGGGCTGAGCAGTTCCTCGCATCACCATCACCACTGGACTGCACGACAAGGGAGCATGGAAGTGCCCAGGACCACAGGCAATCTGCTGGACCCCTGGGGCAGGACACAGGAGAGTAAGAGGGTTCTGTATCATCACCGTCACCTGCATCCTGCCCATGTGAGGAGCTGGGGTGGGAGAGGCCAGGACACAGGATCCCTGAGGGTGACACTGACTGAGAGGGTTCTGGTTTCCTGGCCTCCGGTGGGAGTTGGGGGCTGCTTACTCCAGTACTCAGCTTGCAACACCAGATGATGGTGAGGGAGGCCCACTCTGCAGAGTTCAGGGCACCTGCCTTGCTGCTACTAAACACAGGAAGGACAGGAGAAAAGTTTCTAGAGTGTCTTAAAAATCCACCAAAAAAGTAAAAAGGGGAGGCAAACATCCAGATGGCTGTTCCCAACTTAACAGCCCACGCACAGCCCCAGCTGTACAACGCCACACTCGCCACTCACCCCGTTTCCTCTGCCTTCCCCACTGGCCCACTCACACCTGACCCCCAGAGTGGCCGCAATTAGGCTCTTTGTGTGAGATCTCATCAGCTGAATCATCCTGTTTTTCTCTTAACTCTATTTCTCTTTTCTTAGGGAACAAGATAGCAATCACCGTAAAGTCAAAGGAAACCATAAGTAAGAGAGAAAAAAGTAACGTCAGAGTAAAAAATATGCGGCTTCAGAAAACACAGAGAGAGGCTGTGAAATTTAAAAAACAGACCCAGTTTAGAATCCACAGGGGCAAACAAACGGGCATGGCAAAGCACAGTTCCCCATTCCTGCCTTGTGTTCTTCCTGTCTCTGTGTTCTCTCTCTCTCGGATAATCAGGGAATGAAGGGAGGAAGGAAGGGAGGGACGGAGGGGAAGAGAAGAGAAATAGCAATCTTTCTTGTAGTTTTTCTTTTAACTTTGTCCAGTAAATTGTGAATTGACTGAGTGTAAAGCTTGTATATGTTTCAAATATCCCTATTTTTCAGCAGTACTGTTTTCTGTGAGGTGGGTGCAGCAAACTGTGCTTGGAAGTGCTCAAGATGAGCATGGGGAGGGGGTGCAGGAGTCCCTGGAAAGGCTGAGCTAAGAGCATCCCTTGATTCAACAGCCAAGACCCTTCCTTTGTCTGAATGGGAGGACAGGAGAGACCACAGGCACAAACCGTTTTGGATTCCATCCAGAAAATGCAGATTGTACTTTTTTATGTCTGGGTTATTAACTATCTCGTGCTGTGAGCATGTTTAGACCTATTGGTTGATACCCATGTCTGGTGTGCAGAGTGCAGCCAATAAGCAGATCTTTGAGATGGGAAAAGCACATTATGAGGCCCTGTGCCTTGGCTTCCAGAGCCTGCTGGGTGTGCTCTTTGATACAGAGGAAACTGTGTATTTATCAGACTGAACAGAGATTGATATCAAGCCAGTTGAGGTGAACAGAACAAACGCACAGGCCTTTCCTTCTGTGCTTGCTCTTGGTTTTTCTCTTCCCTTAGAATCCCTGCCTTTCCTTCCAACTCCGATCTACTTAGGAATAAAGAAAATGAAATAAGGAATCAATGGAACTAAATATTTATACCTTGATCATCATGATTTTCTGATTTAAGGTCATAAACGTGGAGGAAGGGTCCCTGTGGGACAGACAAGATAGACAGATATTTTAAGGGGTTGAAAATGACCCATCTAAATGAATTCATATCCTAACTTTAAATTTGCTCTGTTTAGAATGCCATTTGTGCCCGGCTCTTCATTCAGACAAAACACTGCGCTTTCAGTGAGCTGGCATCTCACGGAGCGCAGAAGGTGGGGCAGAGGAGGGGCTCTCACCTCCTCCCAAATGGCCACTTTGATCATTGTGAGCTGGTTTTCCTTCAGACACCAACAAGGACAGAGGGCCACAGGCACAAACCTTTTTGGATGCTAAGCTGAATCTTATTCCAACAAGAAAAAGCTGAGCCGCAATCCAATTCACTCCAAAAAATCTCTGCAAGGTGCTCCTCTGGCCCTCGACTCCAGCAGAATCCACAGCCCCGACTCCTGCTCCAGACCCGGGGCCACACAGCCAGCCCTCCTGGGTCTCAGTGCTGACCACAGCGGGGGACGTCCAGCCCCCAGATCCTGGGAGCGTGCATGCGTGTGTGTGAATAAAATTTTAAATCAGCAAAACTGATTGAGTTATTTCAATCTGCAAAATTGTAACTGCCCCTCTTTCAAATGCACCAGTTCATGCTGTTTTTTTTTTTTTTAATTTATTTATTTTCATGAAGAGTGGATCTTCATAATGAAATGATGGAAACTTCTCAAAACGTTTAGTGTTTCCTTCAAATGGGCTTCCTTCTTGTAGTTGAAATAATCCCTTATCCATGAATTTACCAGTTAACATGTGTTGACAAAAACATAAATCATGGTCTTTGTTCTCTAAGAATTCACAGTAACCGAGGAGAGAAATGAGGCAAACGTTAAAAAAAAAGAAAGAAAGGTAACTGCAGATTCTATGATATAAAATAAGATGGTAACTTACAATTGATGGTGTTTCAGGCTCAATGAAGTATAATGATATAAAATTGAACAGCTGATTTTAACTCAGTAAGCCAAACGGTCTACACCTGACGTTCGGGGAGTGTATGGAGAGGATGGGAGGCCCTGGGAGACTTCCTGGAGAAGGTGGATTTCACGCTTGAATGCAGGCTGATGTTTATTCCTAACTGTCCCTCCCATGTGTCCTGGGGCGCCCAGTCCCTGCCCACATGGCTGCCTCCTTGCAGGTCATCTCTGTACTTCCCAGGTGACCTGTCCTGGCCCTGTGCCCTCTCTGGGCCACCCATCCAGGTTCTCTTGGAACCAGAGGTGACTTGTCTTTGTGACCTGCTCCTACCCTTTCCCCTCAGCTTCTGCCGCAGAAGGAGGTGGGGTCCTCTGATCTGGTTCTCTGCTCCCTTGGGCAGGATTCCTTTTGCAACATGCCTGGGTCAGAGTTCCCATCTCCAGGGGAGTCTCAACAGGTCCCAGGCATTGTGCCACATCAGTCCCCAGCATAGGGCCACCGTCCACTCCTGCTCCTCGGGCACAGCCCTCCTCTCCTCTCAGCCACTCAGCTGCCCCGGCTTTCCCGGTATGCAGCCGGCACCTGCTCACTAAGCCAGGTCCCTGCAGGGACACGTGCCCAGGTCTGCAGGCAGAACTACCTTTCCTGGCGTGGGCTTGGGGCTGGTCCTCTGCACACCTCCTGCTGGAGGTGGGATGGAGCCGGGCGCCAGCTCTGTTCACATGAACCCACCACCCATGCTCTCCTGCCCCACCTGGCTCCCTCCTGGCCTCCAGCAGGGAAGGGTGTCTCATTGGTCATCAGGAATAGCCTTTGAAATGTCCTCATGGACATTGCCACCTGTCTCAAAGCTCACTGAGGAATCCTCCATTGATCACTTGTCGGTATCTGAACTCAGTTCATGAAATGTGCTCCTTTGCTGCCCATTAATGGTAACATTTGCATTTGAGTGAATGGAGTGCTCCTTGCTGCTCACTAGGTCCCAACACGAGGACTACCCTCAGAAGGTCATAATGAGGTAAGGCTTAGAATGGAAGCATTAGAAATGCCACCCTCTTCAGCCGCACAAGTTGCACACTGCTCAAACAACTGGCACTCTTCCCCTGCCAGTAATTTAAAAGATGCCTCCTAGTGTTGAGTAAGCAGTGACATGAACAAGCCTCTGAGGTGGTCCTGAAGGGGTCCTGTCTCTACAGTGTGTGGTCATTATTGCCCTTGTTCTGTCCCCTGTCCAGGTGGAATTTGGTGAATGGAAATCTAAGTTCAGCATAGCAGAGTCAGCTCACAGGTAAGAAAGTGAAGTTATAAAACCGCACACAGTGAGCTGGTGTGATCCTCTTTCCCAGCCTCCCCAACAGAATCCATTTCAAACCAACTTCAAGAGAGACAAACATAAACGTTTAATATCTAGATGTCGAATTAATGATGTAAGACTGAAGTGCAAACTCAGGAATATCCTGCGATTCAGTCTGAAAGAAGGATTCATTCATAATGGAGATGGCATGCAGCACCCCAATTCACAAGAATCTTTAAAAAGGGGATTTATTGCTGAGTGTGGCGGAGCATGCCTGTAACCCCAGTGACTCAGGAGGCTGAGGTAGGAGGATGGCAACTTGGAGGCCAGCCTCTGCAAGTGAGTGAGGCTGTGCCTTCAAATAAAGTAAAAAGGCCTGGGGTGGGTGGCTCAGTGGAAGAGCTCCCCTGGAATCAATCCCCAAGACCAAAAAACCAAAAATAAATCCATAAATAAAATCAAGGTTGATGATTAGGCATTCTGAAGAGTAAGGAGAGTCAAAGTGGGTGGAACTGTCCCTGGTCTCACCGCTGGGCAGCGGAGTGTTTGCTTTGATGCTTTTCACACTCCTCACAAGGGAGGCCTCTGCCAGGAGCCAGCATGGAGGTGAGTAGCCAGCGTTCCCTGGACGTGGTGCTGAACGCCATGTCTCAGTGATGAGAGTCTCACAGCAGACCTCCCGACCACCTGCTCCTCCAGCAGGAGCTGGGTGGCCCCAGGAAGGCAGGATGAATTCCTGGTCAGACAGTGCAGTCCTGGGTGACCACTGGAGAGCACAAGCCGGTCACCTGGACACCACTCCACACCACGGGAGGGGAGAGATGAGAAGATATTCATCCACCCAAAGCAAGCAGCAGAGGAGGACAGAACAAGCCAAGGGGCCTGCCCAGTGCCCTGTGTCACCCCTGGCTGCAGACGCCCCAGGGCACCTGGAGAGGCTTCGGGGTCTCCTCTGCGTGTGGGCAGCCACAGGAAAGCGATCAAGCAAAGCAAAAGCCCTGTCGGCCGCTCTTCCCCGTAGGAGAGCCCCGTGATGAGACGTGTGCAAACCAGGCCACAGAAGGGCCCAAACCACCTGGGGTCCTATTTGTCCACGTGAAGCCCAGGGGTGTGGCATTCTGCTTTGTGAATGTGGAACTAGGGACATATCCACAATGATGGGGACACTGAACACGTTCCGTTACGTGGGTATCGAGTTGCTTTCACATAAGAAATGGAACCCCATCCAGGCCTGGCTGAGGTACAGACTGTGTTTCCTGTGCAGTTAACAGAAGGGTGCACTGAGCCAGGGAGGGCTGTGCTGCTGTGCTGTGGCCCTGTGCAGTGTGGTCTGTGGGTGTGCACGGGAGCCCGAGCACCGAGAGCTGCTGCCACGCCCGGCAGGTCTGCTCAGACCATAGAACACCAACCAGGTCACAATCAGGATGACTCCCAGGTCTTGGTGGAAACTGTGGCAAAACAAAAACAAACAAGCAAAATGTGAACCCAGTGTTGCCCAAAGTGCCTGACAGAGTGATGGCACTGAGGAGGCCCCTGTGTGGGAATAGAGGTGACCCCAGGGGGTGAGCTGGAGGGACACACCAAAACCATGAAAGGAAAAGCCCCTGGATCCAACTGTACCTGCATCCCTAACCACCACACTCCCAAGTGGCTTAGCTACATCAGCCAACAGCCCCCCACTTTTTGTCTTAAGTCAAATATTTAACATCTTTCCTTAAAAGAGAAACCTAGCTGATGTTGCCCATGAGATCAAGACCTCATATAATTTGTTTTGGTCTTCTTGGTGCTTAGCTCAGTGTCTGACATTCATGTAGTACAGTCAAAAGAAATGCTCAAAGAGACACAGGAAGGACAGGAAGGAAGGATGTCCATGCCACGCCTTGGCTGAAGGCCAGCTGGGGAGGAGGGAGGTCTGGCGCTGTTGGTTGGACTACATCCATGGAAAATCCTGTTCCAACCCAGATAATGTCACCTTAAGGGGCAGGTCACACTTTCTGGAAGCCTCCTTTTCTACCCAACAGCTGCCCACTCAGCAATCAAGCCCTCCCAAACCCAGCTATTAGTTTAAATTATGTGGTTCAACGACTTTGGTAGCAAACTTTGCTCTGAACCAATGCTCTAGGCAAACCTTCTCTAAAACCAATTAACAATGAATTAACTTCTGGGCTTTGAGAAAACATTGGGTTGAATTCTCAGATGGGCCTCAGCATGAGCAATGTTACAACCTACATGTGCCCCCCATGAACAATGCATGGACTCCCCACCCCATTTTGCGCCCCCTCTAACCATGGTGGGGGGGGAGAAGCATTCTGCTTACGCACAGAGGCAGAACTTCTTTTAGAAAACCATGAAATGCTTCGATCTTCCTTGTTCTTGGAACAGCCGTTTTGAAGGAACACGGCCCTGGACAGAGGTGAATGCAGGCCGTAGGTTTCCAATGTGAATAGGAGAAACACGTGGCCCCGTTTGCAATTGAAAGTGGTCTGGGCTGTCAGTTCTCAACACAGGGCACTCTCCCAACGTGTGGCTGGACCTGACAAGATGAGCTGACCTGTGGTGGTCCAACCCATTGCCCATCCTCCCTGGTGCACAGGTGTCCCCCACAGTTGACAGAGGCAGGTCACGGGGTTTGCCCCCTGGGATGTGCAGACCGTGAGCAGCACTTCCAGCCATGCCCATGCACACGTCCCTCAGCCCTCTCTGCTCCCCATGACCCTGCAGGACCCAGCGGAGGGTCTTCAGTACCAGGACAATGAAGACAGAAGAGGAAGTTTGCAACCCTGGGAGGCTGTGGGGCAGAATCCCTCCCCTGCCACTGGACCCCTCTGCACTGAACCCTTGATGGAAGGTGGGTTTGGACCTGCAGCTCACACGGCTTCCAACCAGAGTACCAGGCACTGTGCCTTGGAGTGTGACTCAAAGCCCCATTCTTAAAAATGTCAGGCATCTTTAAAAGAATAATTGCCATCACACCCCAGTTATTGGCTGGGAGACCTATTTGTGGTTTGTTTTCACCCCAACACACCAAATATTTATGAAAATTCCCTGCTACGTAGAGTAACTCACCCAATAAACAGGCGTCTGAACGTAATAGAGTAAAACGTTGAACACCACACACCACCCAAAGTCCTTTTAAAACCTTGTAAAACCTCTGTCAAGAAAAGGCACCAAACTTACTTGATGACCTGCTCTATTAGGTATCAAAATGTTTGCAAATATAAAAGCTTTCATGGTAGGAAAAAAATCATTTCTTTTTCTTTATGGGTCATTTACCTGTCAGCATGTTAAATTAACTTGGAAGGGGGGGTGTGATATTTACTCTGCTGTTTGATATAAATATGTATAAGGCTGAGATGTTCTTGCCATGCATACAGGATGTTAGAATGCAGAGCTTCTGCCCCGGGGGCCCCAGCAAAGCCTGGCGTAATAGCTACACTATTGACCCTTCTTCTGGAGGAAACTTAGGTTCTGTTGTTCTCCATGAGGTCACCCAGTGTCACAGTTTGGATATGAGGCCTCTCCCTAAAGCTCTTGTGCAAGACAATGCAAGACTGTTCAGAGGTGAAATGAGTACATTATAAAAGCTCCAATCAAATCCATGGATACGGATTCACTGAGTGGTACCTGTGGGCAGGTAGGGCATGGCTGGAGGAGGAGGGTCACAGGGGAGGTGCCTTTGGGTTTACATTTTGTCTCTGGTGAGCAGAGCTTTGTCTGCCTCCTAGTGGCCACAACCTGAGCTGCGTTCCCCCACCATTCCCTGCCGCCATGGTATCCTGCCTCACTCTGGGCCCAGACCTATGGAGCCGACTGACCATGGACTGAAACTCTGAAACCATGAGCCAAGATAAACCTTTTCTCTTTTCCATTGGTCTTCTCTGGTAACTTGGCTACAACAATGAAAACTTAACCAAACATCTAAATACTAATCTCTTACCATGTTTGAAGAACCAAAAAGAACATCTTTGTAAGTTTGTAAAAATGTGAACAAGATCACACATGTAATAATGTGAATGATGATTTTATTGCTTGGATCCTTTATTCACTAGGAAAAAGCTGACTAATTGTCTTTAATCTTCTAATCTCTGATCCTCTGTGCTTGGGTGGAAAGGGAAGAGGTGACATCTTAAGTCTACATGACAGCCAGTCATTAGATAACCTCAGGCTCAAGATCTCCAGCCTGGATTTAGAAAGTTTGGATATAAATCCTGACCTTACAAACTCACTTGCCCTCAAACCAGGGAACTTCCTTGCCCTTTCCCAGCCTCAGTGCCCTCGTCTGGAAAATAGGAAAACCAAGGACCACTGAGTGGATCCCAAAGACAAGGTAGAAAGAACACTCAGGTCAATATACTTTTTTGTTTGATTGTGTTGGCACTGGGGGTGAAACCAGGGGCTCTTAAACACTGAGCTGTATCCGCAAGCGTTCGTATTTTGGTAATGAGTGGAGAGAACACCCTGCCTCCTCCTCCCCCCAGAATAACACCTGAAGTAACTGGGGCTCATTTCCTAAAAGCTGAAGGTTCATACAGTTGGAGTTGGGGGCTTCTCAGGTTTTATAATAACCAGACAAGTGATAAGTTGTCAACTAGTTGTCACACTCTACTGATGACGAAATGGGCAATTGGGAATGGGCTTATGAAATTGTTCTGTTTATGTCCAAAAAGACACTTACTAAGACAGGGCAATTTTTTTTATCACAGGCAGGTGATTTTAGACCCCCATATTTTTTCAAAGAGTGCAGTTTCTCTCAATTATGAACATCAAGTACCAGGCATCCAATGTCGGATTCCCCCACAAGAATCATCACATATGGCTTCCAGCTCATGAACTGCATGCCTCGTGATCTTAAAGACACCTAAACTGCATCCCCCAGAGAGCAGAATTTAAAATCTGAACCCATGGAGACAAAAACAAGACCATTGAAAGAGACTGAAGTTGGATTTGCAGCCCACATGTTAAGATGCCCATGCTGGGGACTCACAGAACCCTGGCCTCAAATAGCACTAACACTGGACAAGTGCTTCTGAGACCTGGTGATGACATTGAGTAGAGCAGGCAGGAACACCATACACCATTATTGCCTTCTGTTTTATGTTATGATCGTTTCAATATTATTTATAAGCCAACAAATCAAATTTTCCCAAGGGTTGATTATATTAAATTAGTTTAAACATCCATAATCTTCATTTCTTGGCTCAATCAAATCTTTTCCTCTTACACTTGGCAAAATGTGTATTGACCCCAGATCATATTAATTGACTAGGAATTGTGCATGAACAATGGCTGGAATTACTGCTAGTTAATTAGATTTGCAACTGTTCTCAGGGCTGTGAGGATGCAGCACCACAAGTGGTTGATGCCCCTACAACTCCTTACTTCCCAGCTCTGCCTAGTCCCTGAGACTGAAGGCACGGGCTGTGTCCTTGGCCCTGCTCCACACGGCAGGCCAAATGGGAGAGGCTGACTGTACAGAGTAGACAGTTGGATCTGGGGGGTTGGGGGCTAGAAGAGCAGGAGCTGGTCCCACCTTCCTCACTCCTCAAGTTCAAGATCATGTGATCCTCAAACCCCCTCTTGAGTGCTCCTTCCCAGTGGGCATGAGGCAAAATTTCAGTTTCACAACACTCTTCACACCATCAAGCCCAGAGTGCTAAGCCTCCTCCCACCTGGGAAGTCCCCTTCCTTGGCTTCAGAGTACCCAGTGTTATTTCCATAAGGTCTTATAGCCACCATCTTGCTTCCTAGAAATCAGTGTAAGGTCACCCAGACGGCAGGCTGTGAACCTGTCACTTGAATTAACTGTGGTCCTGGAGCCCCAGGGTTGGAAATCTTGCTGCTCAAGGCATTTTCCTCTAACAGCTCTGTAAAGTGGGCAGCAAAATTAATAGCTGGTAGTAAAATGGTCATTTACGGGTTACTGGATGTAGCCAAATGAAGGCTGATGGTACCAGGGATCTGCTGCAGGAGGAAGAAAGTATTTCTCAGCAGGACCCAGTGGCTGCCCCAGAGCTCACTGCATGCAAGGAGTGACTCTTGGGCAAAGTCCAGTGAGGGGCCACATCTAAGCCTGACTGTGAGTGACATGAGTGAGCTCCCAGCATTGTGTCAAACCCACCCTCCAGAGGTTGATGGAGAACCTGCTCTGTTTGGGGCCTTGTTCCAGACATGCAGATACAGATGAAAACCCCTGCCTTCAGAGCTTGTGCTTGACAGGAAGGACACAGAAAATCTAACAGGAAGAAAAATATATATAAACAAAGTAAGAAGGCCGTTAGGAAGTCTGGGTGGAGATGGAAATGCTAATAAGGGAAATAGGAGACTCTTCTCCAGGAAGGAGGCTACAGAGCGCTGAATGCTGTGTCCTCCCCATCATCTGTTGGAATTCTGGCCCCACTGTGATGGTTTGGAGTGGGGATGTGGAGGTGAACAGATAGACCTTCCTGATAAGCATAGCACCTTCATAAGGAGAGGCAGAGAGCCGGTTCACCCTCTTTCCTCCATGGGAGGACACAGCAAGAAGAAGCTTACCACCTAGAAAAGTGCCGCAGTCCGGTTGCAGCAAAATAACCGGGGGGTGATGAATAACTTGTGTACGCTGATACAGCAGGAGTGGAAGCCGTTTATTGTAGGACAACAGAGGTATTTATACATTTCACACAGCTTATCTTAATTAGCATAAACTAGATACATCAGTCAACCAATAAGAAATCTCCACACTTAATGGCTCACTGGAGTTACTTCACAAACCACTCCCTCTGGCATTTTGCCAGGCACCATCCAGACTTGTTTACAGACTCTAACATTTCTCTGGCAAAATGCCAGGTGTTATTTTGACTTGTTTATAGACTCTAACAGAAAAGAGCACTCACCACGGCTGAACCACGATGGCAGCCTGGCCTCATATTTCCAGCTTCCAGAAAGAAAAGAAGTGTTCATCATTTCAGCCACCAAGTCTACAGTGTTTTGTCATGGCAGCATGAACTAGGACAGTATCATTTTAACAATTTAGTGTAGTAACTCTGAGAAGGAGAAAAACAAACATGATGATGGCAATAATGGTGGTGGTAGTGATGATCATGATGGTGGTGGTGATGATGATAGTGATGGTAATATTGATGATCATATGGTGGTGGTAGTGATGATCATGATGGTGGTGATTATGATGGTGGTGGTGATGATGATGGTGATGGTGGTGGTGATGATGGTGGTGGTGATGATGGTGATGGTAATGATGGTGGTGGTGATGATGATGTGATGGTGATGATCATGATGATACTAGTGGTGGTAGTCGTGATGGTGATGGTGACAATGATGTAGTCCTTACTATGTGACAGGTATTCACAGTTGATCTCAATGATTCTTCATTTACAGGTGATAAACTAAGCAATGAGTGATAGACAGGTATTGGCCTAGCAGTCTGCTCCAGCATCCAAGCCCAAGTACAAGGTCAGGTTTTCTTCCAAGAAGAGAGAAGGGTCTATATTTGACTGCCTGGAAATATGTGAACAGGGCTCAGGAGTCCCTCTGTGGCCTGGTGGCCACGTGGCATGAGGAGTCATGAAGATTTTCCTGCTTCTTTGTCAGTATCTGGGGGAAACAGAATTACTGCTTTGCAGGGCTGTTTCCGTGTTAAGATGGAATGTGTAAGTACAAAGCTCTTAGAGGAATTCCTGCACATGGTAACTACTAACTACTCAGTAAACTACTCATTATGAGCATTGCCTTTTAAATTGTTGTCAGGATATAGGGGAGAATAAGCAGAGCCATCCTTGGAGGAGAGAGGTCAGGAACCACATACGTGTCATCTCCAAGGAAACTCTCACAAGCTCATCTACCACATTTCTCAGGTTTGCAGCCAATGAATGTGTGCAGGGAAAACAGCCCTTCTCTTGCTCCCATCACCAGGGAGTGACGGCATGCACAGACAGGAGGCAAAAGAACAATAATGGAATCCTGTGGTTGTCCCAAAGAGTCCTATGGGGAGAAGCATGCATCCCTGTGATCCATCCTGTGGGCAGGGGGAGGTAGGGGTTCAGGTGATGAATCTGCTGCTAGGTCCCAGGAAGCTGTGAATGGTCACTGTCTAGACATCTCCATGAAAGTTCTTGTCATTGTCATCATCCTTCCTGATTTAACATTCATTTTGTTTTTTTCAGTTCTTAATTCACTACTAAATTACAAGGACTCTTGTGGAAGCATGGGTCATGCAATGCCTGTCTTGGAAACATCAGAGTTAATTGCACACATCTACTGGCTAATACTTAATGTTTGAGGTGAATGCAATTTCCATACTAAAGATTATTCGTGTGCATGTGTATACACATTTATGTGTAGATTCCATTTTTATTTGTAAAAGTTGTTAATTCTTCTTAACTCTGCTACGTAAGCTGAAAATTATTAAAGTTCTTCATTCTATTATTGTCTCTGTTTTTGTTTTTCAGTGCTAGGTATAGCTCTCAGGGCCTCACGCATGCGAGGCAACTGCTCAACTACTGAGCTTCATCTTCTGGCTCCTGCCATTACCAACTCTTTCTAGAACACATCAAAGAGTAGTCCTAAGAGAAAACTTCTGAATCCATCAACAAGTATTTAAAAGCACTTCCATTTTATCAGGGGAAACTTAGAAAAGTGCTATTTTAAAAAATGCTTTAGAATTCAATTTCCCACAATGTCCTGTGATTACTTTCAGGATCCAACCACAGGGAAAGATAAATAGGAAAAGAAAGAGAGAAATGGGGCAATGAGAGAAAAGAAAAGTGGTTCCAACCAACAAAGTATTGTCTTTGCATCTTATAAGAAATAAGTAATTTAAAAGCACATTATTTTCGGTGATAAATTGCCAAGTTAATGCAGTCACATAGAGACACAAGGACACCTACTGAGGTTAGTAAGATGGCCATACAGACTGCAAGAGAGCTACATGCTGCAAGTCCCTGTTTTTTTTTTTTGTTGTTGTTGTTGCTGTTGTTTGTTTGTTTTGTTTTTTAATATTTTTTAGTGTTGATGGACCTTTATTTTATTTATTTATTTATATGTGGTGTTGAGAATTGAACCCAATGCCTCACACATGTGAGGCAAGCACTCTACCACTGAGCCACAATGGCATCTCAGGGGAAAAAAAGAAGATGTAAATTAAACATGAAAAAAGCAACTCTGCAGGTGAGGTCAAAGGTGAGCAACCTGCATTGTGTGATCAGAGGCCATGGGTTCCGTGTTTGGGTGACTGCCCTTCCTGTTTGCCTTAGCATCTTGACACAGCACACATTTGGCTTCTTGGGTTGGTGATCAAACACAGACTGCTTTCTGGAGCTCTTCTGACTTCAGGGCTCTGGAGGCAAAGCCATGCCACTGACTGTGGGTCAAATCTCACCTGAAGGGTCACCAAAATCACTCAGTATTACAGTGGGCTCCTTTACCACAGGCTGTTGCCCCGAGGACCTCAGTTCCCCATCACCTATGGCCTGGAAACCTCCTTGGGCTCAGAGACTCTTGCTCTCTCCGCAGTGCAGCTCACAACCCGGCATCCGGATTTCCTCAGAGTGAGCAACTGAAGGAATGAGCCCTCAAAACAGAAACCACAGTATTTTTATATCCATGTCAGAAGTGATGTTCTATTACTTCCACTGTATCGCATTCATTAGAAAAAGTCAGTAAGTTCAACCCACAAGATTCAATCTAACTGCTTTGAAAAGATTTTTTTTCAATGAGTCTTAGGATATGTTATATAATACAATTATCTGGAGATTGAAAGCAATTCTCCTACACATGAAGAAGCCTGATTTGAGGTCTGACAAGGAAGGGACTTTATTAGAGAAGAATGAGTTATCAGAGAGAACCTTGTCCCAAGTCACCTTATTGCTCAGGAACTAATTACGGAGTGTCTCAACTAGCCACATCCACTCTGTTCCATAAAATGCTGGCATCGCAGTGCTGTGGAGTGTGTGAGCAGTTCCAGTTGCTATCACAGTCCATGACTTTTTAAAAAGTGACTCATTAGGCGATTTCCCTAGCAGCTCCCTTTCAATGACTCCTGGGACTCCAAGGAGAAAGCCTTTTGATTCCAGTGCTACCTCTGTAAAGCCTCTCTTCCACTAGAAAATCTTCAATTCAGCAAAGGGAAAGCAGGTCACAGGCTGAGGCCTTCCGCAGGCAACCAGATCTGAATAGGGTTTAGTATTATCTAAGGGAGAGATTTAATAATTTTCTGGGATGGGTTGCTTCTGTGGGTGAGATACTAAGTTTGCTTTTTCTGGTAGTGAAAGAAAGTTTCCTTTTATATATATTTACTTAAGGGAAACCATGAAGCATAGGCCGCGATTGCTTTCTTTCATTGAATACTGCATTTATAATAGACTCACGTTATTAGGGTAAAATGGAGAGCTGCCTCTGGGAGACACGGTCTACCTGTAGCGGGCTGCTACCCACCTGTCCCCAGTGGGTGGCACTTCGGAGCACTTCTGGAAGCATCAGTGTGGGCCCCATGGAGAATCTGCCATTATGGACCTGAGTCTTAGGGACTGAGAAGATTGGGAAGCTGGACACTGAGGTAGCCGAGATCTTCCAGTTCCCTCCCTTAGGGACATGTCATAACATCTCTGGCTTGGGAGGCTAACGGGGTCTTCCACCTGCAGCCTCCTTAGGTAATCACTTGGTAAGTGGTTGCAGAAGGAAAACACTGGTCTACAATGAAGTCAGAAATCAAAAGAACACACGCTACAGAGATTTACCTTTATTTTTAGCATTACAGAACCACAAGAAGATCTATCTTACTTCCCAGAATAATATGCCTGACTTCACCTTCTGATGCTCTCAAGTTGCCCCTGGTTGGAGGGAAATCCCTTCTAGAGAAAATCAAACTCTGTGGCTTACAGGCAAATTGAGAAGTGCCTCAAGTTCCAGGGGAAGTGAAGAATCCTGGCCCTGGATGAGGGAATGTGCTCTCCAGGTGGGCCGGTGGGGTCTTTGTGAACTGAAAACCATTTTTTTTTAACTTTACATGTTCTCATTTCCATTCTGTGTGCCTTCTAGAAACAGACTCTGTTATCTGAGCCCATTATCTATGCAGATGCCTCTCTTGGGCAAATTCTGACTTAATTTCCACCAGGGATGACATGTGGCCATGTCCACAGGCCCATCGGGCCCATCACATCTGAATAATGTGGTTGGACAGATGTGAGGTGACTCAGTCCCAGATGCTCCTCTAAGTGCTATTGTGCATGTGGAAACATTATCGATTGTACTTTTAATGTTCAGCAAATTGCCTCCAAATTTGCCCCAAGGCACACATGTGGGTCCAGTCAGTGGCTGTCAGGCATTCCAATCTTAGCACAAAAGTGAAATTTTAGCCTCCTTGTAGATTAACTGGGGGACTCTGGAAATATCTCATCGTATCTGTCATCCACGTCAGTTCACCAATGACCACAAAGAAGCCTAGAACAGTTTCAATACACAAACCCAGAGGCCAGGGCATCAGGTCTACCAGTTTTCTCCCTCTAGCTCAGCACACCATAGGGTCCATTTGTAGTGTGGCTGTGGCTCATGCAGATAAAACTTATGTCTTGCTATTGGAGTCAGTTGCATTTGACTGGATCCATCACATTATTGTTCTGAGGCTAAAATATCTCTGACTCATAACTTCGCTTTTGTTTCCCATGTTAAATGAGTGCAATGTTTATTTCTAGCCCTGTGCTGGTAGAATCCTCCCAGCAATATCAGAAGATGGAAGAAATGAGAGGCAGCCAGCCCAGCACTCCCCTGACGTCCCTTCTCATTTCACCAGCCATGCTGCAGGAGCAGAACAAACCCTGCAGCCTAGTTTCCATCTCTAACTAACCTGATAAATGATAGGAGCCTCCCATCCCCAGCAGTTCTCATTTAGGATGGGTCTCGTTTCTGATACATTTCCCCCAAAATTCTTTGTGTTGTTGATCCACCAATGCAGACACCTTTGCAAGTCTGAGATGTGTCGGGTGCTATCCTCCATTTACAGCAGAGAAACTATCGGCTCCTGAGTCTCCGTCCTGCCCATTCAATCCGAACATAAATACAGGTATTGGCTGCAGCAGGCAGTTATGGGAAACCACAAAACTGTCAAAACAAACCAGCAGCCCTGTCTGGGAATTGTGTCCACGTCCCTTCTTGTTTAGCCTCAATTTTCTGCATTCGCACAGCCCAGAGAAGTGCCCCAGCCAATAACCTCCTTTCTTCCCCAAAGGAAACAAAACCTAGAGAAAAGGTCAGCCAGTCCTACAAACAATCATGAAAACACAGAGGCAGAGCTTCTTAAATGGTTGCTCCTCTGGACCACACTGCTCCTGGTGGTCGAAACAGACTCTGGACTCATGGAGAGAGTCCCGGGTGATCACCTGCCTGCAGGTTTGGTTGCCTCCATCCACGGGTCCTGATGGTTAGCTCACTGCCGTGTCCTTTTTTGCCCACTGGGGAGGGACTCCTGCCTCTGAAGCCCCATCTGGAAAAGGAGCGAGGCTATAATGGAGCTGTCAGGAGACGAGGGTCACAGCTGCCGCTTCTGTCCTGCCCTGTCCCTTCCTTTTCAAACTTCTTATATTCTGTGCCATCCTTGTCCAAGCCCCCTCTTAGCTGGAGCTGTTTAAATCTAATAAGACAGGCCTTTGCACAGTGAGTAGTTGTCACTTTCTTTCTTCTCCATGGGGGAAAGGGACCATCCACATCAGCAGCAGGGGCAGGAAGGTACAATGACAGCCTCTACAGACCATAGCAAAGATCATATCTGGCTTGTAGCTGTTGTATCCCCAAACCAAGTGGTGATTTAGGCAGAGTAGGCGATCAGTAGGTATTTCATGAATGAATGAATGGAATGGAACGGCAGACATTTCCTAAGCAAGTCCTGCAGCCTTAGGAATCATCAGTGTTTGTTTAGTAAGATGTTGGAGGTGAGTTCCATATTGGTTTAGAAAGTCAGAGGTGTCACCAAAGTCCCAGGCTGTCTCCACCCTTCCAGCCCTCCAACCTCAGCACAGTGCTTACTCAGAAACAGTGCTTACTCAGAGGACCATGATGGCTGCCAGGATTCCAGGCATCACCTCCTTACCATGCAGACTTAAAGAAGGTAGAATGAAGAAAGCACAGTCTTCCTGCCATTGCCTTTGCTTTTATTCTGGAATAAAAAGCTTGCAACAACTCCCAGAGGGCCTCTCCATGTTTCTCAGTGGCCAGAGCTGGGATCTGTGCTCCATCCCTACCCTGATCACTTACCCAGGGGGATGAGATCCTATGATCATTTTGATTAATCATGACCAATTTCTTGGGGCTGATGCTGCTCACCCCGTGGGCATCCAGTGATGTCAGAAACAAAGCATGGGATGCTGCTCCTGGGGCTGCTCGCGGTAAGGCAAATGGTTCTCTGTGTGCTTGAACTGAAGCTGGTAACATCAGGAGAGCAGCCATGAAGTGGCTATTTTCAGATATACAATGGGCAAGTCTCAGTGTGCTCCTCCTGACACTCACCTCCCTTATACTGAGAGGAAGCAGTCAGAGGAATTTTAGCCTCAGAACAGGTATTTCTGCTCTGAAGCCTCAAGTAGACAGTAGAATCTATGTTCAAAAAATTTTAAACATAACTATCACATGATCCAGCAATCCCACTCTGCGGCATCCATACAAAGGATACGCCGTCAGCACATCAAAGAGACGTTCCTACCCCCATGTTTACTGCGACACTATTCAGGTCAGCCAACAAATGGAATCCCCTAGATGTCCACCGACAGGTGAATGGAAGGGAAACATGATACAGATACACAACAGAATACTAGTTACCAATAAAGGAGAGTAGAATCCTATCATCTGCAGCAATTTGGATCATAAGGCTCCATGAAATAAACCAGATGCAGAGGCAAATACTGCTTGCTTTTAATCCTACTTGGACTCTGAGAAATCTAAGTCATATAAGCACAGGGCAGAACAGTGGTTACTATAAGCTGGGAAGATTGTGGGTCAGGGAAAGACATAGAGACAGGAGTTCACAGCACAGAGACACGGCTTGCACTGGGATACCATGGTGCTTATAGTTAGCAGCACCCTATGCTACCAATCAGAGCATTGGGAGGGTGGGATTTCCAAAGTCCTCCTCACAAGCCCAGGATAAATTGGTGATGGATGACCTAAAGGTCCTGAGTCCATCGTTGCACAGAATATACACATGCCAAATTGTCACCCTGACCCCATGAATAGGTACCATTATTATTTGTCAATCAGAAAATAAATGCAAAATTTAAACTAATCAGAATACAACGCTTTTATACCAGAGTTGCTTTTATGTCATACTTCTCCTCTTACAGAAGTGTTAATGGCTGGTAATTTGCAGTGTAGATGTAATTTTCTCTTAAAATATATGCATTTAAGCAAAGTGGGTGTATTAGGGGATAATTTGAATTAACGTAAACATTCTATATTGTAATGTGGTATTATGATGGATATAGCAAAAGTCATTAGTGTTTTTTAAAATGCTAACGATTAGTAAATGCCACGTGGAGGAAGGAGGGAGAGACAGTGTGGGGATGCAGGCTTCTAGAATGTTCTAGGACCTACAGGAGAGACCTGAAAGCTACCTCCAGGATAATCCCCAGGAAGCCATGGGAGGGAAGTCTGAGCTCCTGGGGTGGACACTCTTCCCCTGACATCTCCAAGCCAGTCTGAAGAAGACCCCAGAGTCCCCAGCGGTGGCAGGTCTGGCTCACAGGCCTTGGTTTGTCACCGTTGCTCAGCGTCACCTGGAACACCTCCTGGAGGCTCTGCTGCCTGCTGCGGTACTGACTTTGGTTTAGGAGACGGTTGAGATGTTGGAGGCTGTGATTAAGGACATACGGATTTCTTGACTTAAAATGTGTTGCTAAAGGGACAGAGGACCCCACAGTGTGAGCCTGTGGCACAGGTTGGTGGCTACTAGACCTCCAGTTCACTATTTCATGGGGGTTGCAGCAACAGCCCCTCAAACTTACTGTTTTGGCCTAAAACACTCATATGACCTTGGTGTTATGAAAAAAAAAAAGTCAGTTCCGTTCATTGTACATAATACCAGCCCAAATGTGAGGACTCTATGTGGCCATGTGCCACCAGAGTGGTGTTCCCAGGTCCTCGGAATTCCAGGTGAGGAACTTCATTTCCTTCTCAGTTCTTTCTCAGTCCTTCCCATTAACTAGGAGAACAATTTCATTTTGAGGAGATGAAGTTTTGCAGTTCCAGCATTTACCCAGGGAAACTGGGTCTCCACACCAGAATGGGGAGCAGGTATCAGAGTCTGACGGTAAAGACAGGTGTGCGCTGGCTGCAGCTGTACTTTGGGCAGCAATGTTGGGAGAAGGCCACCAGAGAGCCCCAGCCACAGAGGCTCAGCTGTCCCCCCTGAGGAGCAGCCTGCAGGGGCAGCTTGGGTTTTCCAGCTGGGGGACCAAGTCACAGGGTCTCTGTGACTCTGCAGTTGTGCTAGCCTTTCCCAGGCAGCTGTGAAATGGGGATTCAAACATCAGACCCTGAGACTTCAGCCTCCCAGGCAGGAAAGGAGGTGGGCATGCTGCATGGGCAGGGGTGAGCCTCAGGTGTGCGTGCACATGCGCATTCCCGCCTCCACGCAGGCAAGTGCACACAGAGGGCATAGGACCTCATAGTCCCCTTGCTGTTTTGGAGGTCGAGGCTCCAAGAAAAGAGAGCCAGTCCTTCTGGAAGGGACACCAGCTCCAAGCACCTCAGAGGACAACAAGCACCAGCTGACCAGGAGGAAGCTGAGCCCCTGTGCTTGCAGCCTGGCCCACGTCCTGGCCAAAGAGGTCCCGGGGGCTGGCCAGTCAGCCAAGTTCTTCAGGAACAACGGGACCCAGAGTGTATTTATTAAAGTTTGAACTATTAAATTTTGAAAAGAAATGTGATTTTTACCATCTTGTAGCTATGATAATTTAAATAAGATTGACGGAGGCTAGAAGCCAATTCCCTCAGTGACTTGATAATGAAGAACCTTCATTATCTTCTGGGTGGACACAAGTGGGGACCTGGTTTTATGTTTGTCCCTGTGTTTATTTTGCTTTAAGACACTGTAATGTTCTAGTTCTCTGCTCCTGCTCACTTGGATCTGCTCACCACATATTTAGTCAGCGAACTTAAAACACGACCCTCTTAACTCTCTTATGTTGGACATCAGGACACATGAACTGATGGGCTGATAATGTGAAGAGAGATGCGGCCACCCCAGGCTATGAGGAGACCACAAGTCATCATGACCATGAGATGGACACTGCTCCTGCTCTCCACACAGTGGGTGCCCTTTGGCCAGGACACCCTGCACCAGATTCTGATGCCCTTCACCCTCCAGAACAGAACTGATGGGGACACTGGGATCCCCTACCCTTCAGGGGCCTCACCTACATGTCTGAGCTCAGAGCCTGAAACCCATGTTGACTCTGTCCCTGGCACAGGTTCTGGGCAGCACCGGGGGGCCAAGGGCCACACTGTGGGGCCCTGAGTCCTCCTCAGGGAAATGGACGTGGATCAACTTCCCCACCCCTCCGCCTCCTCATCTTTAAAATGGGGACCAGGAAGGCCCACCCACAGGGTCACTGGGATCAATGCTGAGGTCAAAGAATGTCACAGGGCATGGCACAAATGTCACTGATGTTGATTTTGAGGGCAGTGTCACTTTCTTCCCTGGCCCAGAGACTGAGAGTTCCCCCAGCAGTGGAGAGCCAGGATCCTGGCTGGGCTCCCCGGGGCCTGCTCCAAATGCCCCTCCTGCCTCCTCCTTCCTGTTCATGGAGGGTTTATCCAGCCCACAGCTGCACCCCACAGGGAGCCAGGCCAGCCTGAGTTTCAGGACCAGAAGACGAAGAGCTGAGGAGCAGGCGTGGGTCTCCCCGAGTCCAGGCGCTGCTGAACATCCCCTGGTGCTGCCCCAGGATGCCACCCCCTGTCTCCTGCCTCCTCTATTTATCAAATATCAATCTGGATTCTCTAATTGTGGGATTGCTCCTGATAAGTTCAAGTGAATGTTTTCAAGACCATTTTTGTACCTGCCGAGCAGAGCAGGCCTGTGTGCTGGATGGGGGACAGTCTTGAGCAGCAATTCTGCAACTCCTCTTCCTCCCATCCAGCAGCTGAAGAGCCTGGCCTTGCATCCCCTCACCCTTTGTTGTTTTACTGCTCCCAATACCTTCCCCCACCCTTTCAGAACCTCAGATGCTTCCAGAAGGAAGTTGTTGGAGTAAATTCACAGCGGAGATGTTGACTGATGCAATTTAATCGATGATCTCTCTCTGGAGAGACCAGGATTAAAAGGTCTTTCCCAGGGCCTGCCACAGGCCCCTTGTCCTTGGTGACACATCCCACATCCCATAATAGTTGTTGAATATAGATGTCAATGACATGTGACCTAATGTGACTGAAGAAGACACTGATGGAGGATTCTATAAAGTTTTACACACACACACAAAATAAAGGGAACAAAGTAAAATATTGTCTTCATTTTCTGCCTCAGAATGTAAATAGGTGAGAATGTGATGTGAGGAGCTTTGACAGCCATCTTATGACCGTGAGGAGAGAAGATAATAGTAGAAGGACGAGAAGAGCTGGAGTCCTTGGGGACCTGGGAAACTGAACCAAACCAGAAACTGTCCAGCCTTCTTGGCATGTAAAATAATAACCTTTCTTGCTGAAAACCTTCCAGTTGAATATTCTGTTATCAAAAGGCAGGATGGGAGGGAGGGTTTCACAAAGGAGCTGAGATTTGAAGTGTGAAAATTTAAAATCTTTAAAATGGGTGGAGAAGATAGACAAGGCTGAGATGAACTTCCTCAAGATCCTAAAAGTGCAAAACCCAGAGCATTGCCCACTAGCGTACACATTGAGTTGTCTTTCCAGGATGGGAAGGTGGACAGTTCAAATGAAAGGCCACCAGAAGCAGACATGACCACAGATGAGCAAAAATGAATGGCTGACTTCTTCCCCTTCCTGTGGCAGGAGAGGTTGATCTAGGCCACCATGGGCTGGAGGTTCATATGGAGAACATACCAGAAATGTCAGCACCTCCTTGTCAACTTGGGAAATGGCCCTGTGAAAGCTCCAAGCTTCCTTCACTAAGTGTAAGTACAAATAACTGTTTTCCAGCCCAGAGACATCCCTCCGTCCCCAGCACCCCTGCTAATGTCAGCGCCCAGACCATTCCCGTGTTATACCCATAGCCCTGCCGAGTGGCCACTCACCCAGGGGGAGCAATGCACTGTGACGACTCGGCCCCTGGTGGCTTCACTGCGTGCCCAGCGCAGGGATCACATTAAACCATCGCTCCATGACAGATGGAGAGCACATAATTTAGGACCATCAAATGGTCCAGATTTTACATGCCTCTTGGGTTTAGTAGAGTAGAGGGAAGGACGGGCATGGCTGACCCCAGGCATTGCTCACTGGAGCAGCTGACAGCCACCCCCACACTGCTTCCCATGTAGTGTCTCCCCCAGTCACAGGGAATTAAAATGGCACTCTGGCTTCCTCCCAGAGACGACCCAGGCCACTGCCACCAGCACTGGGCAGGATGGAGCTTCGCTTGCTGGAGGCAGACTTGAGAACCAACCACCTCATTTCTCAGATGAAGTTCTAATGTCTTCTTCACTGGCTTGTGAGAGTGCGCTCCCCTGCTCTCCCTCCTCCAGCTCGTGGCCATCTGACACCGTTGCTGGGACGGAGACTCCTGAGTGTGGGAGGGTTTCAGGACCTGCCTGGGCATCTCAGCTCCCTTTTCCCACCCAGTCCCTCTTCTCCTCCCTCCTCGGTGGGGGGCAGATGTGAGGGTCTTCGCATCAACTTTCATACTTGTACAGAAGGGTCTCGGCACTTCAGCTTTGAGGTTTGAATCAATTTTAACATTTAAAATGGCCCCAGCCCCTCCTCCAGCCAGTGTTTTGTGGGTGACATAAAGAGATGCTGAGTCACCTGTCTCTAAACCCCACAGCACAGCAGCCCCATCCTCCATGTCCAGGTCACAGCCAGTGGTCATCGCCTTTGGGTCAGTGGAGACAGCAGCGCCTGGGGGCCAGAGGGCTGGAGTACTGGTCACGGGTCTCCACAAGCCCATGGGAGACATGGTCTAGGCACACCTGCGTGACCCCTGCATCATCAAGCAAGTGCCAGCTGCAGCATCACCTTCCCTAGGGACTTCCCTAGGAACAGGCCAAGGAGACAGGGGAGGAGGGGTCTAAACATGCTAAGCAGGAGCTGGCTCCCCCCACCTCCGACCTCCAAGGGACCATGCTCCTGTGACTGCTCAGTTACAGGGACACATGATAAAGTGGGGGCAATCTCAGCTGGGGACAGGAAGGGCCAGAGAGGACACATGTGACAATCACAGCCTCTCTCCCGTGACCCCTTTCCAGGGTATCCTCATGGGGCTGTTTCTCCCTGACCTGCTGGCCTAGGTTAGCACAGTCCCTGGTCTGTTCCCACTAACAGGCAAGATTCCACCATAAAACTGTAGATCACAGTTGAAAACTGGGCCACACACACATAAACCAAAGCAGAGAACTTTAGAGAAGATATCATCATATCCTTCCGGACCACCCTGTCCCTGCAGGGCTCCCCCAGTGGCTTCCTGGAGTCCCGACCTCCCCCTAGGTCACCTCAGGAACACCTGGACATGCCCCACCTCTTGCTCCTTCCATGCCGCCCACCCGCATCTATCTGGGGTCAGCACCAGAGGCCACCCAGGGCTACACACTGAACCAGAGGCCCAGGGAGGGAGATTCTGACCTGGCACAATGAGTGTGGTCAGAAGGACACAGGAGAGGGACCTGGGAGCCTGGCCCCTTCCTCTCAGCACAGACAGCTCAAGGTGCGCTTCCCCCTGGCAGCCTCTCCAGGAAAACATGAGGGTCCAGCTGCTGCCCACTGTGTCTCCCACACACTGCTGTGACTAGTGGACACCAAGTCACACCAAGACAAGGTGTGAGGGACACTCAGTGTCACACCTGGCACTCAGGCCAAGACAACACAGCAAGGTCTGGGGCAGTGGGGATGAGCAGCCAGGCCCAGGCCCCAGAGTAAAAGGCGTGTCAAAAACTCACTCATCTAGATAAACAATACCATTATATAGTAGGTTAAAAATCAAATTAGATGAACAATTATCTTGGAAGAACAAAATCTCAAAAATGTAGGCAAGGGCAGAATCTGACCCTGTGCTTGGCCTCACCCTAAGCCCAGCTTTGCTTGGCCTGTACACACCCAGACACACACCCATCTGGATGACCATGACCAGCTGGGGAGGGACCTTCTTGGGCATCACCAAGAGTAGCATTCTGCTCCTGAAGAGCAGTATGAACTTTCTATTAAAGCAAACAATGGGGTTTGCACTGCTCATCAGCCTGTATATTATTCCATTATCAGTGCATGATTAGAACTACCTGTTGGCCTAGTTATCAGGTCTACCATCAACAAGAGCCTTCCTGGAGGGGCTTTGACATCCCCCTGGTGGGAAAGAGGCAGCAGCACAGGTGGGAGAATCTCTGAGGGGACCTAGGAGGGTAGAACCTGGCAGCATGAAAGAGGTTGCTGATTCCTGACCAAAGACAGGAGGGGGCTTGCATTTGTACAGAGGAAGTTATGCACAATGTTGCATTTGTGGTCTCTGGGTATCTTGTAGCTATGAGTTTCAATATGGTTAAAAATACACTTGTGTGTGTTTGCAACTCACCAGCAGTCATTGTCACTCTGTTGCAGACGGGGTCATCCATTTGTCTTCTAATGATGAGTGTATGGGGTTTGGGTAGCTGCCAGCTGAAATGAGGTGTTTTTGATCAATGCTGGAGATGAGGTTAATACTGGGAGTTAAAAGGAAGTAGAGAAGAGTGTGGGTATTAATAGCCTCAAGTGCAGTGCCCTTGTACATTAGCATTTAGTAAAATACATGTCCACACATTGATATGGTTGGATGGCCTGGTTGTGCATCATTGGAGAATGTTTTTAAAGATATTAAGTATTTATTTGTGGGGGAGGAAAACATAAGAAGCTGAAGGAAGCATAGCTGTGTTCATAAGCAGCATGAACCACACTTGCTGTTTAAAATCCCCATTTTCCACTCCATAGGTAAAAACATAAACTCTGACTTTTCCACCTTAAATCCTAAATTCACTGTTCAAAACATGGTGTTACTGTTTTGAACAGAGAATTTAAGATTTAAGATGTGCATGCAAGGTTTGCAAAAGCAGAGCAGTCAACTTTTGCTTTTCAAAGTTCACCAGTGAGAGAAGGCAAATTAAACTCAGCCACAAATCTAATATAGGATGGAGACATATGATCTAAGCCACACGGAGTGCCAGAGGAAAGAAGCAAGTGCCGAGGTTTTGTGAAAAATGGTGGCATTTGAGACAACGGTTAAGGAACGGTAAAGGTTATCAGAAAAGCTACCCTTGGAAATGAATGTGATTTAGAGAAAAAGAGCGGTTACTATTGTTAGGAGTCGCCCAGCTCCAAAGATTAACTTCCCCATCCCCCGAGAACAGCTGTCCAATGGTAAGCCCTGCTGGCTCACATGATCCTTACCCACCAATCAGACTAGCCCTGCTGACTCACATGATCCTTACCCACCAATCAGACTAGCCCTGCTGGCTCACATGATCCTTATCCACCAATCAGACTAGCCCTGCTGGCTCACATGATCCTTACCCACCAATCAGAAAGCACCCCATGTCAACTGTCAAACCATTAAACTGTTAAACTGTCATAACTGTCAAACCACCCCCAGCTCTATAAATAAGCAGAGCTGTTCCTCAATAAACGTGCAAGCCTTGTTCGTTCTTTCAACTATAGTATCTTCTTCCACTGAGGAAATGGTGAGAAGATGAAAGTGGTGATAGTGATGGTAATGATGGTATTGGGGATCATGAAGGTTATAGTGATGATAGTGATGATGGTGATAGGATGGTGGTGGTGAGGATGATGGTGATAGTGTGGTGATGATGGTCATGGTCATGATGGTGATGGTGATGATGGTGGTGAGGATGATGGTGATATTGGAGATTAAGGTGGTGATGATAATGATGGTGATGGGGATGATGGTGATGAGGATGATGGAATGGTGGTGATTATGATGGTGAAGTTAATGGTGATGATGGTGGTGATGACAGTGAAGCTAATGATTGATTGTTAACTACCATGGGTAGTTAGATTATTTGTTCTTGGCAGCAGACAGCACATACATTTCACCCCATTGACTTTGGACTTGATGCCTTCCCTCATTGTGATTAGATGTGGCCATGGGATGCAGGTCCAGGTGGAATGGCCACATTCCAAGCAAAACCTTCAGGGTGTGGGGCTTGTTATCTGCCACAGTCTGGCTGGGCACACAATCACGAGCCACCACACAGCTTGTAGATTCAAACAGCAACTCTTTATTCCCGAACTCACACCAGCTGTCTACAATCACGTTCTGGGGAAATCCACGTTCTCTGCCCAAATCCACGTTCTCTTTCCAAATCCACCTCCACTGGGCTTCTATCTCCAAAATATACTGTCTGAATCCCGTGAGAACTCAAGGGGAACTCAGGCAGCTGGATACGCCCTATTCCCAGCAGGAATAATCTTAAACCTTAAACCTGGAACCAAAACTGGGAATGCCCTAAACCGGATTATCTTAAACCAGGAACACCCTAATCTGCCTTGGTCCTTGAGCAAGGTCACCTATATTCAATGTCACTGCAAAATGTCAGCAACATGGGGTACGCTGGCAAGGAAATTGTCATACCTACTTGGCTAATGGCTCCCAGCAGTTATCTTTTAGCACCTTTTTGAATGTCCTTCACTGAGCAAAAAGTTAGACCTCAGACCAAGATAAAGACAAGTTGTTGCTAAGCAACCACCAAAAAGGCAAGGGAGGGTTGTCCCTACTTTTGAAATGTTAATTTTTGCCCTTTATACCCCACTTCCCACATGAAATAAAAGGAGAAAGCATTAAATAGTATGTCTACAAAGGATTCTCATAAAAGCTGATATATTTTTTGCTAGTGAATTTGAGTAAAAAGAAAGGAACCCAATCCAGATTAAATACTGAGTGATCCCACCCTGCTTGACATCCTTCCTCGGGTTTGATCTTCAAGAGATGCCCCAGCTCTCTGCCCAGACCCACCATGGAATGGTGGGGCAGGAAGACATCTAGCCCAAGGTTACATTGAAACTCCGCTGGGCTCCCTTGTGCCTGCCTAGCTTCTTGTCCCTTTAAGTCACTGAGCCTTCTCCAGGGGACAGAAGTAACAACCTATTTTTCCCAATTCTTTTCCTTATTTGTTCTTATGGGCAACGATCTGGTTTCCTTAAGGGAGACTGTTCTTACTTTGGTTCTGCTGTCAGTTACCCCCACTCCTCCTCCAGCCCTTTAGCTTTTCGTCTCAGCTTGAGATCAACATGCTGAAGTTTTCAGGTGCTTTGGGCAGTGTCTCCTCCATTCAGTCCTGGCCAGTCTCTGCATTTGATGGATTTCCAGAGTTTTCACACATGCTGCTGGCAGAGGCTAGCATCCCCAAATTTTCTAGTAAACTTTGCATCTCATTTTCAAAACAGAACTTTTCTGATTATAAAATTCTACCTTGGGTTAGATATTTTATTGGGAAATCTAAGTGGTTTTTTTTCAAGCAAAATTTAACCATATAATGTAAACATAGATATATCTGAATGTACATGTACATAGATGTCGATCTATTAATATATAATAATATAACATAATAGGAAATGTAATACAATTTTCTATCATTCTGTTACAGAACATTGCTTTTTGTTATCAATTCTTGTGCTCTTGCATGAAAAAAATTAGGCAAGACTTAAAACTTAGTAAAAGTCTAGCAAAGTTTATCTCAAGGGTGAGAGTGGATCCTCTCAGAGAGGAAGGTGACCACATGGTCCCTAGTTTTCCTAGTTGTGTTGAGGGTATGAGGGAAGTTTCCAGAGGGTCCCACCCAGGTACAACCTCTTTTGGTTGACAGCAGGACTGCATCCAATGTTAGGGTCAGTGGTCTTTGCTTTTAATTATCCTGTCTTCTGAGTCCTGGAGTCTTTGGCCTGTGTAAAGTCACAAAAGCCCCACTTCAGGGTAATTTGGGTTCTTCTCATGGGCATGGAGGCCCTGGGGATAGCCCTGCAGAAAACAGGGGGTTTGGGCAAGGAAGGTAGCACATCCTGTTGATGTTAGCCAGGAGAGGGACAGAGTGGCCTTATTGAAATTGCTTGCTTTTTTTTCAGAGAAAGCATGAAGAGGGGGCAATGCAGTCAGGCCAGGACAGCATCCTGTCCCAGCGTCCAATGGCTAGTGTCCATCTGCTACTATCCTTTCTGCTTCCACTGTTTTTAATCAAGTGATCACCTTAGCAACAGAAATCGGCTTTTTCCAAAGCTGCTCTTGACTGATTATCCAGCTACTGGACATTTTCTGATCCACTCTTTGTATTCAGTTCTTAGCTGTGACCCAGGATCCACATTGATACTGGTCTTAAAAATGAGAATCAGGTCCTCATTTCCCTGGTGTTGAAGGTTAAACACCCAAGGCATGCAGAGGCAAGAGAAAAAGGTAAATTTTATTTAAGAAACAGAACAGGTGAGGGGCGGAGAACTCCTCCTGAGGGGAGGAAACTCACAGAGCTGGTGCTCAGGGGAGTGGGGGTGTCTTATCCATTTATAGATTTTAGGTTTTCTTTCTTCTATTCCTACGTGACCAGAAGTGACCAGAACCAGGAAGAGAGCCATGCTCGGCATGATTGCTCGTGTTGTGTCTTGGGGAGTGTTATCTACCATTCCCTTTTCTTTGGTCATCAGCTACCTGTCTTTTGCCCTGGTCTCAGTTTTACTTGCTGAAAGATAGAGGGCAAACCTGTCACTGCAGCAAGGTTTCCACAAGGGACGCTAACCCTTTAAGAAGCAGGGTTCTTTCCTGGGAGCGGGGGAGTGATGAGGAGTCCCCCTTCTGCTCATTCGGGCCCTTGGGGGCTCCCCTATTCTTCAGCTCTTAGGCTCACTCTGGGATTTCCCTAAATGAAAGAGCTCCATGCAGCACTTTCCTGGGGACCCCACCCTTGTTTTCCTTCCTGCCTCTTGCCACTTTTAATGGATTTGCGGCTCTACACACTTGGAATTAGAGAGCTCTATTTTTCTTAATCCTCTAATGAGTGAATCACACTTTGAATGTAAGACGTAAGAGCACCTTGAACAGAAGTCTAACTCTCTGGAGGGACCTCGTGGAGCTTCTGACTTCTTGAGATCCAGAAGGCTCTGTGCAGGCAACCCGAGGCCTCCTTGCACCTCTGTGGCCATGATAAATAATCTGGTGTAAATCTCACAGTGTTCTCCACCCAGGCAGAAAATCGTTGGGCTGCCTCTTTTTCACATCTTAAATCATATTTACCTCTTAGTATAAAAACAATCATACGAGCACCTACAGCTGTCTCCCAAGGAAAGCCAGAAACTTGGCTCAAGTCCCTGCTAACCCAATCCACTTCCTGCCTATTTCCCTGGGATGAACCAGGAGTGCAATGTTCAGACCCGAAGCCCCCCGCAGGCCCACCTCTAGGTGCTAGGCCTCTGTGAGTCACAACAGACTGTGAGGATGCTGGTGGAATGTTCTACTCAGAATCAGCACAGGAGCCTGGCAACCAGGGAGGACCCTCAGTGGGGGCAGGAGGGAGGAGACCAGCTTCGCTAAGAAAGGGTCATGCAATTCTTCTCTGTCTAGCCACATGAAAATAGTACTGCTGTGGCACATGGAAAAAGAGGCATGAAGCCATTTGCAGCCAAATGTAGCAACCCAGGAACTGGGTCTGGCCACCCCTGCCCCAGCTGGCCCCATGTGAAACCAAGGGTACCAAAGCCACAGCTTTTCCCATGCCTGGCACGTAAGCCTGCCAACACCTCAACCATGGCCACCCTGCAGTGGCAGGAATATAATCCATGCTGGTGTCTGGCCCTGCTCCTCCTGCATTAAACCCATTTTCTTAGTCTGTCACCACCCACCTTGCCTGCAGTGGTCATTGGACTCCCCTCTCCACAAAGCTGGCCTGTTTCTAGTTCAGGTACAGGAAAAGATAAGTTCCTCCTGATGTCATCTTTCTATTTGAGAATTGGAGGATATAATTGTGTAGTGAGAGACAGGGACCTTTTCGTAGTGTTCAGTGAATGTTGGAAGGGTGTGTGGTCTAACTCACACCTTATCCCACCATGGCTATTGTCATGCCCAGCAAGGTGAAACTATGCCAGTGGATCCTTGCGCAGGATTCTCTTCCTCTAATAGCAACTGATTCCTCTCTATCACGTGGGAGTCGCACTTGGCCATCTGCTGGTGCTCAACAGTAGCATCACTACATGTGTCTTGTGAGCAGGTCTCCAAAGTCATCCCCTTTCTGCCTGGCTCTCTGGGGTTGCTCATTCTGGGAAAAGCCAACTGCTTTGGGGTGAGCATGCACCAACATCCCCCCAGGGAGGAACTGGGTTCTCCCACCACATTGCCAGTTTGGAAGTATATTCTTCAGCTCTTGATCCAACTTCAGTGACTGCAGCCTGGGTTGACAATATTCCTGCAGCCTTGTGTGTGGCAACCAGGGAGAGATGCTTCCAAATCCCTGGGCCATGAAAGCAACCATTTATTTTGTGGTTATTCTTAGAAGTCACTCGAATGTTGCAAAATGTCTTGGGATCATTTGTTATGCAGCAGGAGATAACTGATACATCTTATCAGCAGCCCATCTGTTTACTTAATGTTTAGCAGTATACTCCACATCCGTTCTATGCCATAATTTTTTATTACTTGATACTGTCATGATTCCTTAGGCTCTTCTTTCTTGGGGTATTACAGATGTAGCTGATCTGAACATTCTTGCATAGGTCTTCCAATAAACGTGCTTTCATTTTTTGGGGGGTAAATACCTGGGAATACAATTATAGGATCAGAAACTCATTGTATATTTAATATTGTAAGAAACTCTTCAGTGGCTTTCTTCAAACCAGGGATGCCCTGTTACCCCTGGTTCCAGGTACTAGACACCTCAGCAGCGTCCTGATTCTATCTGTCCTCATCTTATTCACCCTGGTGGGAATGCAGTGCCATTTCATATTTTCAGTACAGATTTTTTCTAATGAATAATGTTGAAACATTTTCTTCTGTTTTCTACAATTTTTATATTTTTCTTTTGGGCAACATTTTTTTCTAAACATTGGATGGTTAATATTTTGTTATTGGGTTAAAGAAGTTAATTTGTATCTGAATAGAATCCCTTTGTCAGGTATATGCCTTGCAAATAAATTTTCCACATCAGTGCTTTGCCTGCTTATTTGCATACTAATGTACTTCATGGAGCAGAATATTTAAAGATTTTATGAAATTCGATGTATTTTTTTCTTTTATAGTTACTGATTTTGTGTGCTGGTAGAACCTCTTTGCTAGCCCCGGAATTACAGAGAGAACCTCCATATTTTGCTCTAGGAACTTTATTCTAGTTTCATATTTTACCTTTATCTCTTGCATCATCTCAAATTAATATTTTGGTAAATGAGCCGTGCAGTATGGTTGCTGTTCATATCAGCCCTATGGATATTGTGATCCTAGTACCATTTTGTGATAATATGCCCCATTTCTGCACCAAATGGCTTCCATGCCACTTTTCTTTTAAATCGACCATGTTGTTGTGGGTCTATTCCAAGATGCTCAATCCAGTGTCATTTCTCCATTTGATTTTTACCATACACCACAGGTTGTATTGTTACCCTGTTTATCTCAATATCAGCTCTCTTCTAATTTTTTCTTCCTTGATATTGTTTAGGTTACTCTAGTTCTACTAAATTTTGGTGTTGGGGCTGAGTGTAGCTCAGTGGCAGAGTATTTGGTGAGTGCGTACAAGGCCCCACGATTGATGCCCAATGCATGTGTGTGTGTTTGTGTGTGTGCGCACACACACACACATAAAGTGTATATTTCTATGTAAGCTTCTTAATCAGCTTGTTTATCACTATGAAATAAAAGTACTATGGAATATTTATTGTGAGTACAGAGATAAATTTCAGAATAATTCATTTCTTAATAGGTTGGGACTTCCTATCCGTGAACATGGTTTCACATCTTTTCATTTCTTAAGGTTTTATTTAATATCTCTAAAAATAATTTGCAATTTTCCACGTAATGTTCTATGGTTTTCTCTTTGACAACTTGTAATTGTTTTATTTTTTAACAAAAGCAGATATAGAAGCAAACACAAATCCCATTTTGGGTTCAACAAGTTATTATAAAATGAGCCCCAGCATGGTCAAGCTAGTAGAATTTTTCCAGTCACTCATAAGCCCCATACATTTGCAAAATTTCCACAAAAATAAAGCCATTACTATCTTGAGATTTATGAACCACTTCCTTGAATCTTTTTTTTTTTGCAATTATAGCACTCACTATAAATATCTATTCAAAATAGCAACATCCTGTCTACTATTCATGAAACACAGAAGGACAAAAAAAAAATTAATCAATAATTTCTCCTTAATCCCTTTAATTTCCTTAAATCTATCTGTCTAAAAACCCTGAGCTCTTTGGCTTGTAGGATACTCCTCAGCTGGAACCTGCCATTTCTCTGACTTTGGTATTTTTCACAATCGGGCAGGAGATTCTGGAAATTAGATGTGATTCAGGTTCAATCCCTCTCGTATGATAGCTACTGTTTGGTAAGAATGAAAATTCAGCTCTATCTTCTTTTTTTTTTAAACAACCAGTGATGCTTAATGTGAAGATTTATTCATCCATCAAATGTATACACACTATATATATGTATATACACAATATATATATATATATATATATATATATATATATATATATATATATATATATGTGTGTGTGTGTGTGTACACACACACACAATAATGGGTATAGCACAAAACATGTTTATATTCACATATATCATAGAGTATACATTAATACAGAATCTATAGTATACACGTAAATATATATAATATGTAGAAATATATTACTTTTTTGGTAAAATTAAACATCACAATGTTATTTCAGAAAGTATTATATAATGAGAAGCTGGGAACAGAGTAGTGGGCCCATGGGGGTTGGGGATAGTCCTGGGGAGGCCTCAGGACACTTAGCACCTGAGCTGAACTGAAGTGACAGACAGGAATCAGTTATGCAAAGACCAGGAAGAGGGTGCCCAAAGCAAATAAGGTGTCAAATGACAAGATCCTCCATGAGAGTCAATCTTTTAAGACCCCAGCTAAGACACAGACACAGGACTAGGCAAGGTCAGGATGGCTTTCACATGATGAGAGGAAAGAAATAGTAGACCGGAGGTTTGCCTGCTCCAGGTGACTCCTGGTGGGTCATGGTTGCTGTAAACGCCGCCAGTAGCAGAGTCAGCCTGGAGCCACCACCCCCAGCCCCTGCCACCCATATGCTCTCATTTAAAGATGCTTCGGCCCCAGGCCTCACCCAGTGAATCCACGCATTCCCTATTATGTACAGGAAAACCTCTAATTTAAGAGCCATTCATGCTGTGTCTATGCTGAGGATGAAGAATGGAAGTTTTACTGGGATGGAGGAAAAAACCTCATGTCCATCCCATCAAGTCCAGATGAAAGGAGTCCACGTGTTGGATGACCTTGAAGTAAGTCCTCTTCTCCAAAGGCTCCACCCTCGCTGTGGTCCTAGCAAGCCATGCAGAAAGAGGAAAGAAGCCTTTTACATCTCTGTGGCTTGCCAAACATGCCATTCACCCCAGAAAAGAAGGACTTCCAGAGTTTTCTCTTCTGGTCTTTTCTCAAGTTTCATGTAGCTGTGAGTTTAAAGTCTGGCTCTCACCTTGGACTTCTGCCACCCCATGCATACACCTGGACTCTCAAACCACAACCTGGGCCATGGAAACTGCCCACCTTGTGCCACAGTTAGGGTCCTGTGTCTGTATAATGTCACTACCCACCCTTTGAGATAAGGAGCCACAGGCTTGGTTTCCTCTGGAGGGAGAGAGTCTAGAACCTACTTCAGGATTAGCCCAAGACTGTGGTGAAGAAAGTGATTTCATCTACCTGTTGTAGGAGAGCAAACTGGTTTTTCCAATTAATAATTGATCAACTCAGCCACTAAAATTCTGAACACACTTAAGGGGATAAAGATCCCTGACTTCCAGAGAAGGGGCCTCAAGAAGTTGATTTAGATCTTCTCCAGCATTGGGGTAGATTTTGCACAGTACAGTTCTTGTTTGCTTTAAATTGACTCTTTGGGGGAAAAAAAGAACAAGGGATGGATTCAAGTCTGGTCCTAATTAGCTGGAAACAATCAGAGCATATCAACCGGCAGGGGCTCCCTGCTTGGGCGACACTGTCCATGCTGAAGCTAAGGACCAGTTACGTCACCTTGCCTGCTGCTGAGGGGCCTCCACCTCTTCACTGTGAAGAGTCAAATGTGACCTGTAGAAACAGTTCTGGAGAGACCTTGTCACGTGGCAACCCTGAGCTCACTTCCTGCACCACCTGGTTGTCATGGCAACAGCAGCAGACTACCCTTCCTTCCTCCAATGGGTCCCCAGCCCCAGGTAATTCTGGCTGCCTCCTCCTTCAGTGCTGCCCAGGGGAGGGGACCTGCTCACTGTCCTTGAGTGACTCGCCCTGTTTTCCTTAGTTCTTTGATTTCAGAAATGGATTTCCATAGCACCTTTACCAGCTGTCCAGGGTCCAAGTGGAGAAAAATCAAGAAGACCTTTTGACAAGGTCAAGTGGAATAATGGCATTTGAATAGCTGCTGCTCCCTGGGCCCGTCCCAGCTGGCTCTGCCAACCTCTCTGGTTTGGAAAAGCACCGTGATCTGCCTTCATTCTCTAGACTAGGGTTTCTCAGGACATCTGGGGCCAGGAACTCCTCCTTTGGGGGATGGGGGTCTATGATGAAGCAGTTGGTGTACTGTAAGACATACAGCAGCCCCCTCACCCTCACCCCATGAAAGGTACATCCAGGTATTGCCAAGGTCCCCTGGGAGGTGAAACATCTGAAGTCAGACCACTGCTCTGGGTCAACTGAAAATGCATTAGTTTTCTCTACCTCAGTTTCCATCCCAGTGGTGACACTGCGGGGCCAATAGAACACAAGCCCACACCTGATGATTTTTACCCAGCTCCCACATGGTAATTCCACAAACCTTAGAAAGAGGAAGAACTTCTTGTCTTTTTAGTACAATAAAACTCAGGAGGGTGCTAAGGGCTGGAAGGTAAGAGGGTGGCTGAGCTGCTCTGAATGGCCCTTGGCCATGTGGAGTCACAGGACACTGATGCCACCCCATCTGCTTGCTGGGCACTGACACTTCCCCTTGCTTCCTCATACTCTGCTTCTCTGAGCTGCCAAAGGCTCACCAGAGCCCCTGATGAGCTGCTCTCAGCCAGCAGTGGTTTGAGAGACTCCCTGATTATAAGCCATGGGTGTGTTTTACCACCTCCTTAATCTGGAATCCCTCACTGTGTTTCAGACCACGTAGGTTATTCTTGCATAAATAATTTTACTTTGTTACAGGCACCCTGAATTTTCTCTTCCTCTTGCATTCTGACTTTTCATTCTTTTATATTTTCCACAACAGCTGCACCTTGCCTTTTAAAGGAGGCATTTCTGTTTTGTGACTTTCCAAAATACCCATCGGTTTTATCCCTCGATGTGCACCTGAGCAGGTTTTGTCTTTTCCAGAATCATCATGGTGATCATTTGACAGATGGATTGCTACACACAGGGAAATAGAAATCATCATTCTTTGTTTCTGGGATGTTGACAACATTGACATGAAGTGTTTCCGAGGGAATTTCTCTTTCATGCCCATCAGTGGTAATTTCCAGGTTTGGTTTGGTTAATAAGATATGTTGACTATAAAGCTGTTGCATAAATTCCGATGTTTCAGTAGAAGATGTTTACTCCTCTCAGGAAAAGGCTCTACTATTTCCTTAAGCTTCCAACTGTCAGAGGACAAAAATAAGCCAACAGGTGGTTCACAGCCATTCTTCAGACAGACAAAAAGGATTTGCAAAAAGACTGTCCTAATTAACAATTAATGGTTAGACTAATTACTTGTTTAAGAGAATCCCCCCAGAGATGTAAGAAGCACAGACTCTAGCAAATAATCTTCTATTTTTATAAGCCACTGATACGTGTTTACTGGGAATTCTTTGCATATGGTTATCTTGTGACTACGCTCCAAGCATCCCATGCTGGCATGAGAGACACACTAGTTGCTCATGCCCACATGAGGTAGAATGAGCAGAGGCTTCTGCTAAGACTTTGCACAAGCTTCTGACTCATTAAATCTCTATGATGTTAATTTTACAATTTCTACAAGTGATGTTTAAAATTATACCTCTTTTGTACTTAACAGTGGCTGAAAAGTGCTTAAAGAATTCTATGTGCTTCAGTTTGACCCATGGATGATTGTTTGACAGAATCTGCTCCCATGCTCTGCCATCTGTGTCCCCAGCCACGGGCAGCTAGGCGAGGCTTCCCAAGACCATTAATTACTGCAGCAACGCTGTCTTGAGAATATGTTGCAATTTTATTTATGATTAAATATGAAGACTTTTTTTTTAATGCCACAGTCTAGTGACTCAAGACTCTCCAGGGGAAAAGAAGACAAGTTCCTCTTGAAGACAAGCTTTCTAGATCTAGTCCCCAAACATTGAAGTGTTAAAAAGAGGGGCATCCTACATGGTAAATTCCACAGGACAAGCTGCATAAGTTAATTAAAGCAACGTCTGAGAAAAAGCTCTTTATTTTCCCCCTTTGTATTTAAAAAGGGATGCCAGAGGCCCAAAGAGCCAGGGTTTGCCACCAGATAAGACAATAGAGAGCTTCTTGGCACTCAAGGCATTCCAAGAAGTACATAATGACAGACAGTTATGCTCCAAGACACAGGGACCAGCAGGTTTTCTATAATTGTTTCTCGCATTTTTATAGATAGAGAAAATTTGGGTGTTAACAATTATGACACTAAACCTATAGCCATTTGGAGCTATATATATATATTTGTTCAAGTAGGTAAAATTGAATTTTCCCAGTATCAAAAATACTTGCTTTGACAAAAGTGGAAAACCGTAATCCTTTGGTCATAGCCCAGCAGCAGATGGAGCCTAGCTTAGAAAGTTCTGCTAGAAAGCCAATGATGTGGTGGCCTATGGTTGGTGGATGAGAGCACGGGAAAGGGGAGCTGCCCGCACCACTGTGCCACCTCTCTGGACAGCATTGGCTGGGAAGAAGTAAGAAGGTTCTGGAATCACCAGACCTACCCACAAGAGCTCAGTTCCTCCCGTCTTAAGCTGCTATAACCAAGGGAGAGAAAGTAGTGTTTTCTCAATTATTCAGAAACAAAGAGCTTTGGAGAGGGGCTTCAGGTGGCCCCAGGGAGCCTCCTGAGTAATGGACAACTTCAGAAAATTTGAAAGGACAAGTAAATAACATTTTCTCTATTGCTTTGGAGAGCCCAGTCCAGAGGCAAAGCTCCGCCAGGAGAAATGGTGTCAGAGGTGGGAAGGCAAATAAAAATCTCTGTAAGACCAGGAGCCAGGAATATTGCCTACCCTACCTGGGAATTGCCATCACCAAGAGATGCAGCAATCTCCCTCCAAGCCGCTTGGGTTCACGTCCAGCTCCACACCTTGCAACCAAGGAACTGGGCCAAATATTTGAGAGATCATGCCCCAGAGACTCATCTGGAAAATGAGGCTAATGCAATAGTTACTGCCTACGTTTGCCAACTGTGTTTATAATTATATACAAGGACATGATTTTTTTTTTAATGTCACTGTCCAGTGATTCAAAAGACTAGGTGATCAATAAGTTAAGACAAATAGAATCCTAGAAAGAGGCACATGGTCCATGTGCCTTGGGAAAGTCCCAGATTTCTCACTCCTGGTTCCATAGCACTCCCAAAGGTGACAGAATCATCCCAGAAAAAAGGCAGGAAGCCCATTGCAGAAGACTTGGGGAGGCCTGATAGGTGATCCCATCTCTTCTGTCTTTTGTAATCTGAGAAGCTGCTGAGCTGGGAGATGAACAGAGGGCCATTAGCAGCAAACTCCATCTTCTCAGATAATGCCAACCCAATGTGGAGTCAGAAGACATTATTCAACATAAAAGCTTCCCATCTAATCTGCTGAGCAGCTGCACCGTGGGAGAAGGGATTCTGCCCTGGTCCCCACTTGTGTCTGCCTTGAAATTCACCCCCAAGGCAGCCAGCCATCCTCCCCTCATGGCGCCCCCATGCTGGGGATTCATCCCCTCAAGACACTTGATTTCTTGAGCAAATAATGGTTCCCAAAACTCAGGAGAGAAAACACTTCTGCCGTGTTTGCAGACTTCTCTCTTTTACTCCTGAAGTGTTTACAGGCACCTCTCTTTTATAGACTCTCTGATAGCACTAGTTGTGGAAATGGTGTCATCAAAGAGAATCGGAGTTGCTGCAAACAGCTTCGTGGCAAGTCTGGAAACCACAAATCTCGAGTCCCGCTTCCTGATGGGAGAGAAGCTCCTGGCTGACTGTTCCCTGCAGCTTGGCTGCGTCTTTCCCTGTGCCAGGCTCCTTTGGTTTCAGGCACAGTCATCATGTTCCCTAAGCCCTTCCACTGGCAGGAAACACAATGACTGCATGGGTCTCCTTTCTGAGGCTCTGTCCACCTCCCTCTGCATCGGCGTCCATCCTGACCCACTTCCTTCCAGGCCGGGAATCGGAACCTTTCGCATAAACTCTTGGGAGCAAATGCAGGGATGGGTGCAGACCAGCAAATCCATGCCTAGGGCTGAAGGTGTATTGGAAAAGAACATTTCTGACATTGGTGAGGACATTATTAGTGATGAATTTCCCTTGTAGAAGTCTCAGACAGGCCCTGGTGCCTGGAGCAGAGGAGGAGGCCGTAGTTATTCACTGGTTATTCCTAGGGATGTAGGTTTGCTCTTAGAAATAGATGACTGTATTTATAGCTGGATGGATGAGAGAAAGGATGCAGGAAAATAAAAAGGAAAATAAAAATAAAGACGGCGTGAGCTAGAGCACAGGAATGTCAGCCACAGGAAAATAGTACTGTAACACATCAAAAAAAAAAAAAAAAAAAAAAAAGGCAGGGGAGGCATTCATTTCTTTTCTAAAAGCTGTGAAAGAGGCTGTTGGCCCTGGAGACAGCATTCTGTGGTGGAGCATGGAGACAGTTCCCTCATTCAAAATGCAGCTTCAGGCAGATTATGGATAATTCCATATGGATAATATTATGGATGATTTCCAAGCTTATCATCACCAGGGGATGTTCCAAAGAACGATTCATGTCCAGGGTTCCACCTCTGACTAATTAATTCACACTGACTAGGGACACATCTAATTTAATTATAATAAAATTTCTCAAACAAAAAAGTGCTTTCTGGTGGCTGCAATTCAGAAGGCTGGTTGCTGCAGTCTGGCTGCAGCAAAATAACCGGGGGGTGACGAGCAACTTGTGTAGATTGATACAGCAGGAGCGGAAGCCGTTTATTGTAGGACAACAGAGGTATTTATACATTCCACACAGCTTATCTTAATTAATATAAACTAGATACAGCAGTCAACCAATAAGGAATCTCCACACTTAATGGCTTGCTGGAGTTACTTCACAAACCACTCCCTCTGGCATTTTGTCAGGCGCCATCTTGACTTGTTTACAGACCATAACATTTCTCTGGCAAAATGCCAGGGGCCATCCAGACTTGTTTACAGACTCTAACAGCTGGTCTAGTTGATACAACCTAAGATTCGGAAATGAAGAACATGTTTGGGTTCGTGTGTCCATCACCGAGTCCTGGAAGGCCTGGCTGAGGGGGGCCAGAGAGTGCACCCACTGAAACTGCAATTTCTATGTCTTCTTGAAGAAGAGATCACGAGGACTGCCCCTTGCCCATTTCACACCTGTCACCTGGAGGGAATAAGTCACAGTGTGTGAAGTCTCTTGGTGAATTGCAAATGGAAGGAGAGTGCTGCAGTCAGTGGCATGGGGGTGGGTGGGGACAAGTCTTAGTCACACAGGAGTCAGCCCCATCATCCTCTAGTGGCTGGTGGACAGAGGAGAGGGAAGAGAAGGTCCACAGGGAGGGACGTTCCCCTCAGGGAAGCTCCGGTTTGATTGTGCAGTTGCTCTTGGCTCCTTGATCGCGGGCTCTAGTGAGCAGCAGTCACCTCCCCTTAAGCCAGGCACGTGCTCAGCAGGCCGCTCTGTGTCCTGCCCAGAGCCCCTCTGCATGTCTTCCTTCTGACTCCATCACTTTCCCCCATCTCCTTCTGTTTGTGGTCTTCTGAGTTGACCTAACCCCCCCCCCTGGAGTGTTCCTCTTTCTGGGGGACAAGTTTTCCTTAAATTAAGGCACGACTAGCCAGGGCCTCTTGTCCAGTATTACAGAACCCCTGGACTCGTGAATCTTCTCAGGGTTGTCCCTACCTTCTGTTCCACTGAGTCGTGTTTTAGCTCTAGAGAAATAGCCACCTCTGACCTGACCTTTCAGTTCTTCAAGGTCACAAATCACATCACATTCCATCTTAAAATTCTCCCCTGGAAACGACCAAGGAAGCTGTCCCTGGCGTCCAGCCTCCTCCTTCGGCCTGGAGAGGCGGCCTCCTCCCACCCCAGGAGGATTGCCACCCTCCCCCTCAGCCCACAAGAGGCTCTGTCCTACTCTTCTGGACACTAACTCTACAGGTGTCCCTTCCACATGTGGCTGACCAGCATGCCCCCCACAGGCCCTTGTCTGCTGACTGGCTGGTCTGATGATGGCAGTGGCTCCCGATTCATACCTGAGATAAAAAGGCCATGGCCACTTGGTGTCTTACAAGCTAGATCCCATCTTTGCTGTGCGTCACACTGAGAACATTGATTGACCACAGACTGTGAGCCAGCTAAAGTGCTCAGCTCATCTGACATTTACCCAGGGTGTAATTAAGTAGGTACCATCAATATCCTGCCTGTACAGAAGAGGAATCCAAGGCACAGAGAGGTGGGGTGGCTCCCCAGAGGCCACACAGTGTTCTGCAGAGGAGGGATTCAAGTCCAGGCTGTCTTTCCCACTTTGTCACCCCCCTTTCCATGGCTTTGCTGTCTTGATCCCCTCGATGTCCCTGAAGTGCATATCATCCTCTCACCGCATGAGACACAGACTCAAGTGGTAAATGGGGTGAACCATCTGGCATGTGGGACTTTCAAACCACCTGCTTTATGTCAAAAGACTCTGAAAGGACTCACAGCCACTCACACCTTCACATGGCACCTGGTCAAGCACAGGAATGGCATCCGGGGTTCCCTACTTGGGGGACAATAAGTGCTGACATGAGGACCCAGGGTTAAATAGCACCCACAGTGTTGGTCACTCCTGTTTCTATTTTCCTTCCATCCACCTGGTTTTCAGGACCACTCTTGGGTTCCAGGGTCCTTGGCTGCCTCCCTGGTCCTTGGCCCTTAGGGGGACCTGCAGCCATAGGGGCTATAGTATATAGAGGGAGTCTAATCAGGGGTGGGCTTCTTTGTTTCAGCTTTGTGTTAGCTTCTTGCTCATTCATGGAAAAAATCAGACTGTTGTCAGTTGGTGGTTATCAGAATATTTCCTTTGAAAATATTTATTAAAATTAGAGAAGTCACAAAGTATTTCAGAACACAGATGAATCTGCCTGCATATGGCAACATCCCACAAGTGAGTTTAAGAACATTTGGAGATGCGGTGTGGATGGGTGTAGGACAGGGCAAGTGTCACTGATCTTTGAATCTTTGGTGTGGCCACAGATGATGGTAGGTGTCAGCCCTTTAACATGCCACCAAGTCCAGGACAAACACTGCCTGGTATCTGAGAGGTACTCAAAACTGCCTCCAATTTATTAATTAACTAACCTGCATTGCTTGTGTATTGAGATCTCAAAGGCAAGTAGCAGGTCCCACCAGCACTTGAAGCAGGCTAAGAAGTTGCCACCACAAAGGAGCTGAGATGCCTGGAAGCCCAACCCCCATGTCCCCAAGAACAGGGCACAGCACAGCTCCACGGGAGTCTCCATCATGTCAGTGCCACATGGTGGAGTGGACGTGGCCATTGGCGCTTATCTTTACAGAGCTGCTGCAAGCTGCCAAGCAGGGGACCTTGGAAAGGGTGAATTGTTGAGCACACATCCAGCACATTCTGCTTGGAGCATGGAAATCAGGATCACGTTGTGTTGACATAAGAGTATCAACACTCCAGGAGCCAGCCCTGCCACACCCGACCCCTAGACACTGTGGCCTTGGTGAGAACAAAGACTTCCTGGGTACACTGGGAAAGAAACCAGAAAAGTGGAGAAGAGGGCACAGGCTGCCACATTTTATATAATAGCTAGGGTTGGGATATAAGATCATATATACTCCTGTTTATTTATTGTATTATTTTGGGGTGCTGGGATTAAACCATGGGGTACTTAATCATTGAGCCACATCGCCATTTTTTTTTATATTTTTTATTTTGAGACAGGGTTTCTCTATGTTGCTTAGGGCCTTGCTAAGTTGCGGAGCCTGGCTTGGAAGTTGTAATCCTCCTGCCTCTACCTCCCAAGCTGCAGGCATTACAGGTCTGCTCCTGTGGGCCTAGCTCTCCCATTTATTTTTATTTGCAAAAGGACCATTTGGAAATTGATGCATTTATTTTATTTTTAATGATAATTTAAGTCCAGCCTTAAAATCTTTGAGAATTTTTCTAATCCCTTCCTTTCCTCCTCCAGGCCACAGATGGTGTTCTTAAACATCCAGTGTCAGGACACACTGCAGAGAACTACTGCAGAGAGAATTTACTCTCCTGGCCTCGTTAGGATAAGTGGAAATGAAGACGACTCTTTTCTAGTGAGATGGAGCCTGTTTACCTAAGCGCTCTGCTGAAGGTTTCTCTTCAAGGAAAAAATGCATGCGTCTCTGGTTCAAGTAACAGGCATATTTTCTTGAGGCTGTCTGAAGCACTTTGCCTGAGGTGGAGCTGCTGGGCAATTCCAAGTGCTCTGGAGACTCTACCTGGCACCTCCCTTTCTTCCTCTCCTCCCCAGCCCTGCAGTTTGCAGGTGATTCTCACACCTGGCCAAAAGGATCATGCTGTACTTTCTTTTGGTTTTTAGTTTCCTATCTCTCTAGGAAAAATATACAGCTAAAAACATTCCAGTGGTCTCTGCACACATGGAAGGGCTTTGCAGCCACATGCTCCACGGGGTTTGTGGCCCTTTGAGGTGTTCTAAGTCATAGCTTGGAGGTTGGCTCATCTTATCTGTCCCAGAAGCTCATTGGACCAGAAGAGGTCCTGGAGCACTGGTCGCATCCCCATGGCCCAACACAGCAGCACAGTTTTCCAATAAAGACCATCTCGTCTTAGAATCATGGATAAGGAAGGGAATGGTGCAAGAGACCAGCTCTCTACCAGAGTCACGACCCGTCCTGCAGAATGGCTGACAGGGGCTGAGCTCTAAGTGGCAATAGGAATGCAAAGGTCTTCAGAGGCCCAACCCATACCCAAGATTTCTGTCTGCAGGGGAGTCTGCGCAGCCAATAGTGACCCCCACCTTGGAGGAGAAATGCTGATGGGTGAAGTTCACTGTTCCCACTTTGCTCATCACAAAGGTGGATTCCCAAACCTCTGGAGAGGAGGCAGAACCTTGAGATATATCCAAGAAAATCCACAAGTGCACTTAGATAAACTTCAGCCTATTTCTTGTTTTTTCCTTAACATACCTGTTCAGATAGCCATGATCAGAAACCTATGTGCATCACATCTTATTCATATTTAAAGTTGCATAAACATTGACCCTATAATTCTAAAAACTTGCTTTATTCCAAACATAAAGACAAATCTTAAAAATATGCAGAACTCTCAGGCTTTGGGAGGGAGTCACATCCTGATAGACAAAGTGCTAAGAGATGCACAAAAACAAGAGTGTAACTATAGTTATCGCCTCGAATTGTGATTTTGCAAAGCAGAAGGGAGACTATGTTGCTCTCATTGTGATCTTCTGCTTCTTCTCGGGGAAGGGCTAAGAGGCAAAGTTGAACAGGTTCAGACTGGACAACAGAAATCCTCTTTCTGAAGTCATATCACTTCATGTGCAGGAGACACAAGACCAACATCAGCTAGGTGTACAGTCCCCAGAATGCAGGTGCCCACATCCTCATGCACAGAGAAGAAACCAGGACCAGATCAGCTGGGGCTGAACCAAGACACACAACACCTACAGTGGCCTGGGCTGCTGGTGGGGATCCCCACCTTATGGAACACACCACACAGCTCATTTTGCAAGCACAAACCCCAGGACGCGCACTCTCACTCATCACAATTCATACGTGGACAACAGTCTTCCCTGACACCTGATGGGAAAGGCCAACACTCACGACCTCGCACCATCTCCAATCTAGCTGGTGACTTACATGCCAGACAACAGTGATGCATACCCAGTCCCTCCCTTTCACTGGTCCCCCACACCCAGTCCCCTCCAGTCCTCTTGATTTTACTCTAGGTCCCTCTTTCTATCTTCAGTCGTACCAGGCACAGCTCCAGCCACTGCACCAGATCCCACTAAATTGATCAGAAAATTTATGTAAGATATTGACATTGACAGCTAACTCCTCACAAAAATGATGCTCAAGTCACAAAGATGTGCTCCCTAGGGGAACACACACGCACATTTGGTGGGCATTGAGACATCCCACTTTTTGTCAAAAAACGCTTAATCTCTTGATAACCAAAGGGATGCACTTTGGAGGCTATTGACATGCTATTTATCAAATTGATGATAAAATTATTTTTTAATAAAAGAGAGATTAGAGATAGTGGGGAAAAAACTGGATGAACAGGAAAAAAATAATCTGGAGGAAAATTTAGCAGCTTATTTCAAAAGCCTGATAGACAAACTTATCCTTTTAGCTTAATTCCACACATAAAAATCAATCCTAAAATTTCCTTTGGAAATGAAGAATACCTATGTACAATAAACAGGGGCCACGGGACAACTTCCACAGTGCCAATAGTCAAGCCAAGGGGTGTGCCCACAGACATATCAAAATTGTGATAATTTATCAAGTTATGTCCTTAAAATTCTAGCAGTTTCAAAAAGAATGTAATAAAAACACATTGACAGAGACGCAAAGAGTGCCGCCTAAGGAAACAGAAATGGATTTGTGCAAAATGGAGCGACAGGGATATTTATCAAGGCACTGTTTTCAGTGAGAAAAAATAAACTGGAAACAACCGAAATGTCGAGCATATTGAGAGGTGATAAAAGCAACTAAGTAAAATTTTAAAATAGGCTCACCATAAATAATCTAAGTCGCAGAAATATATTTTTTATTAAAATATATATTAATTGTTGATGGACATTTATTTTATTTGTATGTGGTGCTGAGAATCGAACCCAGTGCCTCACACATGCTAGGCAAGTGCTTTTGCACTGAGCTACAACCCCAGCCCCAGAAATATCTTCTTGATGTTTCTCTTGAGGTAGGGTCCCAGGTAAGGTTTATTATAAATGCAGGATGCTTTATTATCATTTTAATGATAAAAAATAATCAGAGTTTTCTCCTCTGGAACTCTGCCCAACCCTCCAGGCAGCCAAGCCCTCTGTGATCCCAGAGGTATTTTTCAGGGTAGCCCTTTCCCACTTTGATGCTTCCCTGGTTTACTGTTCTACTTCCCTAAGAGAGTTTTGCAAGTAGAGCTTTATCTACAACATACTCCAGCAGACCCTAGAAGAAGGCAGGTGCTTGGTACCCTGTAGAATGCAAAGCTAAATGGAGAACCCAAGTCATTGGGTCCACTCTGTTCACAGCCACCCCCAACGCGGAAGACTTCTCCGACCGACCTTACCTCGGGGAACCTCACCTTGAGGCTGGGGGATCCCAAAAGCAAGTCTGCTGTGTCCTGAGCTCAGTGCAGACTCCAGGTCCAGCCCACTCCGGTCAAGTGCTGGGAAGATCCACCCGAGAGTGGTCTAATGTGACAGAGGTGATTATCCTGTCCTGGCTTCCTAGCCCAGGCTCTCCAAAAATGCAGAGCATCTTGTCAATCAATAATAATAAGGAGGGCAGAAGGAAACTTAGGAGCCTGGGAGGATTCATGGCACAGACTGCAATGATGGTCTCATGACCACCATGCTCACCAGGTGGAACGCATTACACAGGTGCGGCTCTTTGTATGTTAATGGTACCTCAATAAAATGGTTTTTAATGAATGGAAGCAATTCCTTGGCGATTCAGTGTCTCTGAATATTACCAGAGATTACTGTTAAGGTTTGGATCCAGAATGTCCCCCCAAATCCTCATGTGATGGAGGTATGACCCTTGCAACACAGCAAGGTTCCAAGGCGGGGCTTTTAGGCAATGAGTGCCTCCTAAGTGCTCTGACCTTGTCCGTGAATTAATCCAGAATGAATTGATCCATTGATAGCTGATGGACTCCTGGAGGTGGGACCTAGTTAGAGGAGGTAGGTCACTGAGCTGTTCCTGAGGCTCCATGTCTCTCTCATTCTCTGCTTCCCAGCTGCATTGAGATGACGGCCTTCCTCTGCCAAGTCCCACTGCCAAGTCCCTCTGCCAAGCCCCTCTCTCACGCCCCAGGCCACACCCACATGCCACGCCCACCTGCCAGGCCCTTTGGCCCACCCCTGTCTCTCTGCCACTCCCCTGGCCACGCCCACCTGTCAAGCCCTTTGGTCACACCCTGACCACACCCCTGTCGATCTGCCAGGCCCCGGCCACACCCATCTGCCACGCCCCTGCCTCCACCTTCTGCCTCACCCAGGCCCAGAGCAGCGGAGCCAGCTGGCCATGGACTGAGAGCGCTGAAACCATGAGCCAAAATAAGTCCATGCCCCTCCAAGCTGTCCTCGTCGGGTGTTTCAGGCAAGGTGACATAAAGCCGGCTACCACAGCCACCCAAGGGAGAACTCAATCCCCTCTGGAGGAAGAAGGGCTCCAAGGTGGAGGACGGGATCCAGCACCGCAGCCCCGTGGCGACCACATAGAGCCTCGTCTGGTCATTTAACAGCTGTCCAGTGGGCACCGAGGGCCACTGGGGCTCCTCATCCCTCTCTTTGATGGCTGTCATTTACAAAGGGAGAAGACAAACGACCGATCCCCTAAATCACACGGAGCTGAAAAGGTCACACTAACAGGGCCCCTGGCTGCCTTTCACAGCGCGGGTGAAGGATTTAAAACCTCTTTACTGTGTCCAGGATCATAAAGGGGGAAAGAGAAGCAGGAATCACCGTAAGATCGGAAAAGAGAAGCAACCGCAACTCCTCCTTACATGAAAAGTCTCTGATGCAGCCTGGGTCCTCTGTAGAGGGACAGCGGACACCGCGACCAGGAGCCCCCTCCAGAGCCCTGACCCAAGCGGGCAGCGCTGGAAACAAGAGCCAACCAAGGCCAGGGAGGGAAGAGAGCCAGTGCTCGCCTCCGGGTGGAAAAAGTAGGTGGGTCTCATGCAAACGCTGAAATTCAATGTGGCCATGCAGGTTCTGCACCATTCCACCTCGATTTCTGCTGGTTTTCCCTTCTACAGCCCCAAGTGACACTCTCAGCTTGCTCTGTTCCAAGAGGGCTCTGATTCTTGTTCTCTACCACGTGTCCCTGTCTGCTTGAGCCCCTGAATTCCCAGTTCAAGACACTTGAGTCTGAGCTCATCACGAGGATTGGAACCAGTGCCTGAACTCTTCTGACTCCAACCATGTATAAGGACATGGAAAACCTTGTTGTAAGATGTCATGTTGAACATCTTTGGCCTTGAGAAAGACTGGAGTAGAATCCAGACTCAAAATTCTTGTTCTGCATGGCCCAAGGAGTCACCCTCCCAGGAGGAACCTTAAACATCCCTTAATTCAAAATGTTCCCATATGTAAAAACCTAAATTTTCATAAGAAAAAAAAATTATCATAATTTTATCCAATATTCCATAACACAATATAGTTTACTTGATGCCATTTTATGTGATTTTTTTTTCCATAATGACTTTCTAGGAATATTTCATGAACTACTATCAGGATCAAGGAGCAGGAACCAAAGTTTTAAAATTAAATGTATGAAATTCTGCAGGTGGAGGCAGGTAAGGTGGATGACTGAAGTAGCTATGGCATATACATGATCATCCTCCATGTCCACAGTCCACCCAGCCACCAACCTCACCCAACAATATTTGGAGAAAAATCAAGAGTGTCTGTAACATGTTGGAGCCCCTTTCCCTGCTGTGACTCCCTGGGCAGTGCAGTCTAACGGCACGCACATAGCCCAGACACTGTGCTCAGTGTTGTGGGACCTGTAGAGAGGATCTCAAGCTTCAGAGGAAGTGAAGAGGGTCTATGCAAATGTAGTCTTTTGCATTCAGGGCTTGATCACTGAGAGCTCTGGTTCCAGATGGGTTCCCAAGACCCATCCCCAGGGACACCAAGGAGGGACTGTGACAGGAATACCATCAACTGTGGCCAACCCCAGTGAACGTTCCCCAGCCAGACAATCAGCCACTGGTCAGGTGGGCTTGACTGTTGCCAGTGGGAATGTCGACACAGTGTTTAGTGGTTTCCAGATTTGCCAAGAAGCTTATGTAGAATCTCTTAGTTTTTTTTTTTTTTTTTTTTTTAAATGTGGGTAAATAATTAATCATTTTAAAGGCAAACAAAGCATGTCTGAGAGCTTTATTAGGCCCCAAGAGCCAATATTTTTAACCTCCAGCCTGAGGCACCCTCATCACATGATTCCAGTCTCTCTGGAAAGAGAAAAGTGGCTGTATTTTGTTTAAATGTAAAGAGCATTGTGAAACAGATCTTGGCCTCATTAGCATCATGTTCTGATCCTCACTAAAACCTCTTCCAGTTCCCCTGACTCTGCTAGAAGTAGGAAATGTCGCCTCAATGACTATTTCTAAGCATTCCAACTAGGCAGCAAGAGAGAGCCGAGAAGAAAGAGGCTTGAGCAGGAAGAAGTGCTGGGATCGGCTAGTGATGTCTGCCATGGGCACATGCAGCTGGGTGGTAACGCGTGTTTCTCATCTCTACCATCTGGAGTCCATATTCCAGTCTACATGTCAAAGTTTCTGCAGACCCTGCTCATACTTACAGCCTCATTCACGGCCACCTCCTTTTCCCCAGTAGGCCCTTTACACAAGACCCCCTTCCCTGAGTAAATCTGCAAGGAGGCACCTCTTGCACTTCATGTTCTTGCATCTCCAATCTCTCCACAAGTCCCACTCCCTGACCTGCCATCCTTGCTCTCATATGGCTAGTGAACTCTCACTAAATCCAACATCCATCTCCAACATCACCTCCTCTGTGTTTTTTTCCTGAATCTCAGGCCTCAATTCTTTTATGTTCCTTTAGAGTTTGTATCCACATTTATGGGAAAGATTTTCAAACTGTGTTGCCTCCCCTGACACCATAGGAGCCATTCCAGGTCACAGATTATGCCTTACCCATCAGTGCCTCCCCCAGAATGTGGCCAGGAGCAGATCTTGTGTTGGATGAATGAATGTCGGGTGAACAGAGCCCTTGCCTTCTACTACACAGAAATTAAATCAGCAGCATCTCTTGGGTCACATTTCCCCAAGCATCAGTTACTCCTGTGAAACTTTCACTGTTTCTGTCATGTCCACATTTCAAAAATGAATTAAGATTTTTCTAGGAGTCACTAGAAAGAACACAGCCTAGCAAGGCACTTTAAAATCAGAAACTCAGAAGCCATCTTGGTGATTTGTCTGATCTGACCTCTCCATACTTCTAGCCCCCAGGCAATGTTCCCTTGCTAAATCTTTCTATTCCCAGGCATGGCTGACCACGCAGCTATCACTCAAACAACAACCCCTGCTCCCACTGGCTTCTTGTCATTCTTACATTATTTTCCAGTGCACCTTCAACTAAATTTATAAGTGTTTATACAATTTTTAAAAAGTTTGTTCTTTACAACCAGAAACCAATCCACAAATCTTGAGGCACCTGGGCTACCCTTGAGGAACTGTAATTTAAGAGATGTTCTTCCTGAAAACTCACGATGTGTTCATTTGCAAAGCTTTGTGGCACATCCCCTGGCTGATTCGTTGGTCACTGAGAAGAGGCTGTTGACTCGAGGATTTCTGTCTTCCAGATGATCAAACAGAGCCCCAGGAACACAGCAGTGCATCATGAAGGCCCTCAGATGGATATCCTGGCACACATTGCTGTGACCTAAATCCCTGTCACCGACACTCCACCCCTGCAGGTCTACTTCAGCCAGTCCACAGCCTATAGAAGGCTCCCTGTGTCCTTTACAATAGAATTAGATATTGATTCTCCTCTTTCTGACAGAGAAGTGTAAGAGAAAATCATTTTCAACACACGGACATTATGCCTAGTGCTCCCTGACACTAACATTGCTGCCACAGAGGAACCAGTTGCCCAACTAAATGCCAGGCAGCAGGTGGGCTGGACACTTGAAGATCAGAAGAGGCCTAACAGCACACAAGGGCAGTGTGTGCCTGGGAAGCCAGGGGCTGGTCCTCAGCCTGGACTTCACACACACAGATTCTAAGGGTCACCATGGACCACTTCCTTTACCCAGCAGAATACATGTCACAGTTCCAAAAGGCCCCCAAGGAAACACAGCCAGGAAGGGCAGACATTCTGCAACTTCTTAGACTTCCTCAGTGCCAACCCTGAGTTCACCCCTCAATCCCCAGACTGCTGCCAGGCACTGAGACTTCGGTGGCCTTGCTCATTTATTTTTCCGTATCTCTATATAAGGAGTGTAATTAAGACAATATGGAAATGCCATCCTCCACACAAGTTGTCACATTTTCTCCCATATAATTATGTCAGTGATTCCCAGTCCTTAGTCACTTGGGCACTATATCCAAGATGGTGGACAAATCCACATACCAGGGTTAATCTTAGTTAATGCTTTTAAGAAGCTCTTTTAAATCAGTTTGACTCTTTTCTATTTGACAAAATGTTAATGCAGTCTATGAATGTGCACATTTTATATGATTGCTTTATAGTTTCCACATATAGATATAATATATAATAGTTGATATATAGACTATATATTAACTTTATATAGATAATACACATACATATTATATATATATGTAAACTACAAATTAATTATAAAACATGTGAGTGTATATAAAATATATAAAATATATTCATATAAGATATATGAATATATATGTAAATAATACCCAAGATTTACACTTAAGAAAGCTTATCTTGGAGCCTTCTAAATTAAATCTCACCTCACTTGAGAGAACAATGAATTACCTAATTTAACTATGAGAGAGATGTTTGAGACTTATGCTATTCATTTCCTCTCATCTTCAAATTCACCCTTTTTTTTTCTTTTTTTTTAATTGGTTGTTCAAAACATTACAAAGCTCTTGACATATCATATTTCATGCATTAGATTCAAGTTGGTTATGAACTCCCAATTTTACCCCAAATACAGATTGCAGAATCACATCGGTTACACATCCACATTTTTATAATGCCCTATTAGTAACTGTTGTATTCTGCTACCTTTCCTATCCTCAATTATCCCCCCTCCGCTCCCCTCCCATCTTCTCTCTCTACCCCATCTACTGTAATTCATTTCTCTCCTTGTTTATTTTCCCATTCCCCTCACAACCTCTTATATGTAATTTTGTATAACAATGAGGGTCTCCCTCCATTACCATGCAATTTCCCTTTTCTCTCCCTTTCCCTCCCTCCTCATGTCTCTGTTTAATGTTAATCTTTTCTTCCTGCTCTTCCTCCCTGCTCTGTTCTTAGTTGCTCTCATTATATCAAAGAAGACATTTGGTATTTGTTTTTTAGGGATTGGCTAGCTTCACTAAGCATAATCTGCTCTAGTGCCATCCATTTCCCTGCAAATTCCATGATTTTGTCATTTTTTAGTGCTGCGTAATGCTCCATGGTGTATAAATGCCACATTTTTTTTTTATCCATTCATCTATTGAAGGGCATCTGGGTTGGTTCCACAGTCTAGCAATTGTGAATTGTGCTGCTATGAACATCGATGTGGCAGTATCCCTGTAGTACGCTCTTTTAAGGTCTTCAGGGAATAGTCTGAGAAGGGCAATAGCTGGGTCAAATGGTGGTTCCATTCCCAGCTTTCCAAGAAATCTCCATCCTGCTTTCCAAATTGGCCACACCAGTTTGCAGTCCCACCAGCAATGTACAAGAGTACCCTTTTCGCCACATCCTCGCCAGCACTTGTTGTTGTTTGACTTCATAATGGCTGCCAATCTTACTGGAGTGAGATGGTATCTTAGGGTGGTTTTGATTTGCATTTCTCTGACTGCTAGAGATGGTGAGCATTTTTTCATGTACTTGTTGATTGATTGTATGTCCTCCTCTGAGAAGTGTCTGTTCAGGTCCTTGGCCCATTTGTTGACTGGGTTATTTGATATCTTATTGTCTAATTTTTTGAGTTCTTTGTATACTCTGGATATTAGGGCTCTATCTGAAGTGTGAGGAGTAAAGATTTGATCCCAGGGTGTAGGCTCCCTATTTACCTCTCTTATTGTTTCTCTTGCTGAGAAAAAACTTTTCAGTTTAAGTAAGTCCCATTTGTTGACTCTTGTTATTAACTCTTGTGCTATGGGTATCCTATTAAGGAATTTGGAGCCCGACCCCACAATATGTAGATCGGAGCCAACTTTTTCTTCTATCAGACGCAGAGTCTCTGATTTGATATCTAGCTCCTTGATCCACTTTGAGTTAACTTTTGTGCATGGCGAGAGGAGGGGATTCAGTGTCATTTTGCTGCATATGAATTTCCAGTTTTCCCAGCACCATTTGTTGAAGATGCTATCCTTCCTCCATTGCATGCTTTTAGCTCCTTTATCAAATATAAGATAGTTGTAGCTTTGTGGATTAGTCTCTGTGTCCTCTATTCTTTACCATTGGTCCACCCGCCTGTTTTGGTACCAGTACCATGCTGTTTTTGTTACCATTGCTCTGTAATATAGTTTGAAATCTGGTATCGCTATACTGCCTGATTCATACTTCCTGCTTAGAATTGCTTTTGCTATTCTGGGTCTTTTACTTTTCCATATGAATTTCATGATTGCTTTCTCTATTTCTACAAGAAATGCCGTTGGGATTTTGATTGGCATTGCATTAAACCTATAGAGAACTTTTGGTAATATCTCCATTTTGATGATGTTAGTTCTGCCTATCCATGAACAGGGTATATTTTTCCATCTTCTAAGATCTTCTTCTACTTCTCTTTTTAGGGTTCTGTAGTTTTCATTGTATAGATCTTTCACCTCTTTTGTTAGGTTGATTCCCAAGTATTTTATTTTTTTTTGAGGATATTGTGAATGGAGTGTTTTTCCTCATTTCCCTTTCAGAAGTTTTGTCGCTGATATACAGACATGCCTTTGATTTATGCATGTTGCTTTTATATCCTGCCACTTTGCTGAATTCATTTGTTAGTTCTAGTTTTTTTGTAGACCCTTTTGGGTCTGTGTGGAATGTATAAATACTTCTGTTGTCCTACAATAAACGGCTTCCACTCCTGCTGTATCAATCTACACAAGTTGGGTCTTCTAGGTATAGAATCATGTCATCTGCAAATAGTGATAATTTAAGTTCTTCTTTTCCTATTTTTATGCCTTTAAATTCTTTCGTCTGTCTAATTGCTCTGGCCAGTGTTTCGAGAATTATATTGAATAGAAGTGGTGATAGAGGGCATCCCTGTCTTGTTCCAGATTTTAAAGGGAATGCCTTCAATTTTTCTCCATTCAGAATGATGCTAGCCTGAGGCTTAGCATATATAGCTTTTACTATGTCGAGGTAAGTTCCTGTTATCCCTAGTTTTTCTAATGTTTTGAACATAAAGGGATGCTGTACTTTGTCAAAAGCTTTTTCTGCGTCTATCGAGATCATCATATGGTTCTTATCTTTAAGTCTATTGATGTGGTGTATAACATTTATTGATTTCCGTATATTGAACTATCCTTGCATCCCAGGTATGAATCCTACTTGATCATGGTGCACAATTTTTTTGATGCGCCTTTGTATCCGATTCGCCAGAATTTTATTGAGGATTTTTGCATCTAGGTTCATCAGAGATATTGGTCTGTAGTTTTCTTTCTTTGAGGTGTCTTTGTCTGGTTTTGGAATCAGGGTGATGTTGGCCTCATAGAATGAATTTGGCAGAGCTCCCTCTTTTTCTATTTCCTGAAATAACTTGAAAAGTATTGGTAATAATTCTTCTTTAAAGGTTTTGTAAAACTCCGCTCTATACCCATCTGGTCCTGGGCTTTTCTTGGTTGGTAGTCTTTTGATTGCTTCTTCTATTTCATCCATTGTTATAGGTCTGTTTAAGTTGTGAGTATCCTCCTGACTCAGTCTGGGCAAATCATATGACTTAAGAAATTTATCGATGTCTTCACTATCTTCTATTTTATTGGAACCAAATAATGGTGCTGCGACGTTCATAAAACAAATTCTCCTCAAGTTCAGGAATCAAATAGACCACAACATAATAATTATGGGTGACTTCAACACACCTCTCTCACCATTGGACAGATCCTCCAAACAAAAGTTGAATAAAGAAACTATAGAACTCAATATCACAATCAATAACCTTGACTTAACTGACATATATAGAATATATCAACCATCATCAAGTGGATATACTTTTTTCTCAACAGTACATGGATCCTTCTCAAAAATAGACCATATATTATGCCATAGGGCAACCCTCAGTAAATATAAAGGGGTGGAGATAATACCATGCATTTTATCTGATCATAATGGAATGAAACTGGAAATCAATGATAAAAGAAGGAAGGAAAAATCCTACATCACATGGAAAATGAACAATATGTTACTGAATGATCAATGGGTTACAGAAGACATAAAGGAGGAAATCAAAAAATTCTTAGAGATAAATGAAAATACAGACACAACATATCGGAATCTATGGGACACAATGAAAGCAGTTTTAAGAGGGAAATTCATCGCCTGGAGGTCATTCCTCAAAAAAAGGCAAAACCAACAAATAAATGAGTTCACACTTCATCTCAAAGCCCTAGAAAAGGAAGAGCAAAACAACAGCAAATGTAGCAGAAGGCAAGAAATAATTAAAATCAGAGCGGAAATCAACGAAATTGAAACAAAAGAAACTATTGAAAAAATTAACAAAACTAAAAGTTGGTTCTTCGAAAAAATAAATAAGATCGACAGACCCTTAGCCATGCTAATGAAGAGAAGAAGAGAGAGAACTCAAATTACTAACATACGGGATGAAAAAGGCAATATCACAACAGATGCTACAGAAATACAGAAGACAATTAGAAATTATTTTGAAAACCAAATTCACCCTTTATCACCTGCATTGAAAAAATGGATATGGGCTCCTTTCACTGATTTTCCAATACTGAACTTCATCAGTAGAGGGCACTAGAGAGCCAGGCATTCCACTCCCTGGTTCAATTTCCTACCTGCAGACTCCAAGCCTCTGAGCTCAGCTCATGAGCAGCCTGCAGCTTCTCCAGCACCCAACCCCCTGCAGGGTAGACAACTTCTGCAGCCCCAGTCTTGCAGGGAGCATGGTGGCCAGTAACATCTGTCAGCTGCAGTTTCTCCCACTAAACTCTACGAGGTAATTTGCAGTAGACTGCCTCTGATGGGACCTTCCCCAAGAGCAGGTTTCTGTGCCCCTAGAGAGGGTAGATGATTTCCAGGAATCTTCCCATGGTGGATTCTGGGTCACAATACTACAGTGACTTCTCTGTTTTTTACTGAGTTACAGCCACTTTCTCTCGAGTAAGGACGCAGGGTCCAAGCTTAGGGTAATCTGTCTTCACCCTGGAGACACTGGCTGCTCCTTGTATCTTCTGATCTGATAATCTGTGATGCTCTCCTTAGTAAGTAAACCCTCATTACTCCAATCCCCTGTTGCAGCCAATAATCTTCCTGAACTTTCCCAACTTAAATCACCTTTCGTTATTGTTCTTTCCTGATGAGACCCTGGCTCACACAAGGAGAAACAATTAACTGTAAGCCTGGCTGTGGAGGGATGCATAGGTGGGGCCAGGTGCCTTCAGCCAGAGATGCCCAGTGTCCATCCCGAGGGCTCAGAAGGCACCCTGATGTTCCCCACAGAAGTCTGCCCCTCTCATGCACCCTCTGGGTGTCTGCAAGCCAACTCCAGATTCAGTGGCTTCAATCAGTCAGCACATCCCTCCTCCTGACCACGTGATCAGTCCAGAGACAGTCAGGAGGTGAAACATACGAAGCCGAGACTTGCAAGGACTGAGCTGATCGGTCGGTGGTCACCTCGCTGCCTGGAGGCCCTGGACAAAAAGCTTCTGAGTCTTGTAGAACAGGGGTGGGGGTGAGTGGAGCTCTGAGCACTGATGGAAAAAGAGTGTCTCCTGTGCCCCCCCCCCCGCCCCAGGAGGCCATGGGAGAGCTGCCTGATGAGGAGGCTCCTGCCTGGGAGGAGAGTGGATGTGCTCGGTCACAACAGAAGTACCGAGTCAAGAGGGCATCCCTGTACACAGCCCGCAGTGACCTGGCTGTGACCACAGCTACCATGGGAAGACAGCTGTTCCCCATGGGTCCAGCAGGGAGAGCTCTGAAGTTGCCTGTGGTCAGGCTAGAAAGCAAGCATGTGAGCTCTTGTCCAGGAGCCAGACTCCAGAGATGTCTCTGAGGGCATCAGGAAAGGGAGCTCCCTCTGTGTCCTTCCATGGGGAGGACAATGAGATGTCCCTGTGACCTGTCCTGAGGCCTGCAGCAAACTGCATAAGTCCAAGGGAAGAAAAGAGCCACTTCTGCAGGGAAAGTGCCTAATACGAAGATTTAGTCCTGATGGAACCCACCTCTTTGCACTAGTTGGAGAATATTCAGTGAACTCATTTAATAATTACATTATTGTTTAAGCCATTTGATTGAAGCATTTTAATATCTTGCATCTGGAATTCATGTGTGCAATACCAACTCATTCTTTTGTAAAATAAACATGGAGCCAAAATAAAATAAAGACCAAAACACACATAGAAGCACATCTGTCTTAATCAATGCAAGTGCTATAATAAAATACTGTTAAATGAGTGGCTTATAAACAACAAAAATCCCTCGCTCTCCTAGAAGCTGGAAAGTTGGAGATGAAGGTGCAGACAGATGGAGCATCTGGTGAAGCTGCTTCCTGGGTCCTATGTGAAGTGGTCATGCTGGTCACACGGTAAAAGAAAGTTCCCTGGGGCCTTTTTGTAAGGGCGCTAAGGCATTTATGAGGGTTTCACCCTCATGAGCTAAGTCACCTCTGAAATTCCCCACCTCTAATACCATGGACTTGATGGTTAGGTTTCAATATAAGGATACTGGAGAACAAAACGTTAAGACCACAACATGTGTGCACACACAGAGACACACCAAGAAGAAAAAAACACACCTTGCCAATAACAACAAAGTCTACAAAATAACCTATGGAACTCGTCAGCATCTTTTACCTTCAAAGACATGAGGTTGTCCTCTATCTCGTTAAAAAAAATAAAAAGTCCACAACAACTTTACAAGACTACAAGGATTTCTCTGCAAACCTATTGATCATGAAGCTGATTATAAATTATTAATCTATATGCCATAGGAAAGAGCAGAAGCCACCAGATTGGATTGTTTCTTGCCATAAGCAACTTCCCCCCAAGTCCAGCATTAGCACAATCATTAGAGATGCTAGAACATTCCTCCCAAAGTTCTAACATTAAAGTCCTCCTGACCTCTAACACGGACCTTCAACTGGTCTTTAATGCCCTGTATCCCTGACTCTTCTCTAGGGAAAATTCTTTTCCCTGCTCCAATCATGTGGCTTTTGGGGGGCTGCCAATAACAAAAAGTTCTAGCAACAGGTAAAAGGCACCTGGGCAGGTGTTCAACTCAAGAGCAGAGTTGTCTGTGGAATTAATCCATTTAATGGGTTAATACTTTGAATGGACTACAGGGTGGTACCTGAGGCAGGTGGGGGCTGGCGGGCATGGCCTCAGGGCTACATCTCTCCCTGTCCCCCTCCTGTCTGTCTCTGCTTCCTGGCTGGTGTGAGCTGAGCAGCTTCCTCTACCATGTCCTTCCACCACAGTGACCTGCCTCACTTCAGGCCCAGAGCAATGGAGCTGGCTGAACGTGGACTGAGACCTCTAAAACCCTGAGCCCAAATAAGCTTTTTGTCCTCTAAATTGTCATTATCGGGTCTTTTGGTCACAGCAGCACAAAACTGACTAACCCACCAAGGCTTTATGTGCACACAGCTCCAGGTACACACAGGTACCCACACACCCTCTTTCTGCATTTAAAGAGCAAAATATAATTCTTTCTTCTTTGCTGATGCTAGTTGAATTTCTAATCTGTACAACAAAAAAATCTTATCGTCCCCTTCTTTCTTTTATTCAGAAATCAGCTACTTGCATACTTTATTTTCTGATAGACAAATTCTTGTAGTAACAATGACTTTTCTAGAATTGGTTCAGAATCTGCACATTCCCCGTTGCACACAGGGCAATGGCCCTTGGTCACTGTATCTTCCTTGGCCGCCCACTTTCTTCCCTCCCAGTGCAGGTCAGAATCTATGACATTTGATAGGTACCATCCTCCCTGACTTGCCTGTGTCCCCTGCCTCAACTCCCAAGGAAGGTCCATGGATCTCAGAACACAGAGCCATCTATGCATGTGCGGTCCCCTTCTGTGAGCCCTGGTCTGTCTGGCTGCATCCTGCCTAGTGGAGAATTGCCCTGGGGAATGGAAACACTCAAAACATAAAACCAGAGACTTGTCTCCTGGCTTAGTCTGGTAATCATGAACCCCACCTTTTGGAATTTGCTTTGGCCTGGATGGATTCCGCCATGCCTGCTTATTTGGGAGGAATGTAGGTTAGGGCAAACTTGCCACTTAGTGCCTGGAAACAACACTTGTCTCTTTGCCTCTAGGTCATACCCTGAGGCCACACACCATGACTGAGCTCTCTGCTCTCCCTGCTGAGGGAAGTAAACATTGAACAGAAAATGTGTGGACACCAAAGGAGTCCCTGCTTCCTGGGGGAGGTGCTGCAGGTGTCCTGACTTTGGCCACGCCCACCCTGGAGTAGATGTCAAATGCACTGCCTTCAGCCATCCACTCATCCACTGGGCTCTCACACTTACAGCCCTTGCAGCCCCGTCTTTATAGCTTAATCTTAGTGCCACAGGGCCCATTAGACTGACTGAAGGACATAACTCTATTAAGGATCCATGTTTTATTCAGGCTAGAAATGTGGGCCTATTGATTTAACTTAAGTAGCATATCATTCTGCCGCAGTCTGGCTGGGCACAATTCAGGAGCCACTTGTCAAAAGAAACAAACTTTATTTTTAGAACACACACACCACACTACACAGCTCCTCAGGAAAAACCCTCAGAGCCCAACTGCCACCACAGGCTTCCCACAAGCCTCTCAACCTCCCCCACTCCTCCTGATCTTGAGGCCAATTGGCTGGGTTGCATGGACGGAGCCAAAAAAGTCCCCCAATGAGCAGCTCCATGGTCTGAAAGGGCAGGGAAATAGCCCAATGAGCATAACTGCAGAGGTGCCAATCAGTTGGCAGCTAGAAGTTTGCTGGGGCCATTGTGAGCCAATCATCAGCTGGCAGCTGGAAGTTTGCTAGCAGCTGGAAGTTTGCTGGCACCTGGAAGTTTGCTGGGGCCCCTTTCGGCTGTGGCTCTCAACGTCATTCGATTAGAGACGATGTTTACTTTTCTCTAATTTGCAGCAGTGTGGGTCTAAGAGGCCTTGTTCACCAGAGTGCTATAGATTGGTGCAAATCACTGATTTTTCAGTGAACTGGTGAGCAGGGCAGAACAGACTTGGCCTGGTGGGTTATCTTCTTCAGCAAGGAAAAAAACTCAAGGGTTTTGTTGTTGGGTTTATTTTGCCTGTATGCTACTCCAACTTCAGTAAAATATGGGGAAAGGCAGAGGATTGGGAACATTTAAGCAAATCAGCCTTATTAAGGAAACAGATTGCCACAGGAATCATGAGTTTCCAAGTGGACCACAGGGCCCTTGCTCTTTGCTACAGGGGGTGGGAGAGTTGGTGGGATCCTCCTCTGGTCAGAGGATGCTGCCCCAGGGATGTGCCAATATAATGGCTTCTCTGCAACCACACAAAGCCATCTATGCATGCATGGTGACATGAGTCCTCCTGGGAGTTCTGAATGTGATTCCAGGTCACAGAATCCATAGAAGTTGGACCACAAGCTGCGACAGCTCATGAGAACAAACTGAAGGCAGAGCTGCTAAGTGATTTGCTGATCACATGTAGCACCAAAGGGGCAAAGCTCCTGACACCCTGTTGTCCATTCCTCCATCTCTTTAGGAAGAAAAGCCATATTTAACTACAATTACGATGATCAACACTTACTAATGGCTCGCCACCGTCTAGACCCTGTCATAGGGTTTACATAGGCTGCTTTCTTTTCACTACCCCATTATATAGTCAGAAACCTCCTGTACAGACCCCGCGTGCTGGACCAATGGACCATCTGGCCCAGCTGGGAGATGGTAAAAGCACAGAAGAACCAGGGCTTCCAGACTTGCAGGTTTTCTAAACATTGTTATCACCAACCCTCAGGCCTGTCAATAAACAGTGCAGGGAAATACACAAACCCACAAGTGAATTTTAAGAAAGCTCAGCCAATGGACATGTAATATGTGTTTACACATATGGACCCCAAAGAAATGAGATCAGGTCTGTGGCTACATATTCTTTGAATGATGCAGTTCAAAGGAGGTTGGGTAACATTTGATTGACAGGAGTCTCTCCTTCTCTGTGGTTTCACTTTATGCAGTTCCAGTTACCGTTGATCAATTTCTGAAAATTCTGAATGAAAAATTTCAGAAATACTAATTCTTAAATCTTCAATTGTGCTATATTTTGAACAGAGTGATTCCTTATGTGTGTCCCATTAAGTCTTGCTGAGATGAAAATCATTCCTTTGTCCACTGTACCCATGCTGTATAAGCTACCTGCCCATTAATCCAGGGTATTAGAGCTACTGCTGCAGGGTAATGGTGCTTCTGTTCAAGTTACCTTATTTTACTTAATAGTGACCCCAAAATGCAAGAATTGTGATGTCAACTATTGAGATAATCGAAAGGGAAGCCACAAAGTCCTTCCTTTAAGTAAAAAATACATTAGTTAAGGTAATAGGAGGAAAATCAGTAAACAGGAGCAAGCAGATTGGAGAGAGGAAGGAGGGAAGAGAAAGGGCACTGGGGTATTAGGTGGATCAGTGAGGCCCTGGGTAATTAGATGGATCAGTTATGTTCTGTGCATGTGCAAATATGGATAATGAGCCCACTATCATGTAAAATGCACCCACAAAAACATAAAGAAAAGAAGAAAGAGGAATTTTATCACAGATACACATATATAGAAAAGAACTTAGTACATACACCCGTTCTATACTTCCATGAGTTCCAAGTATCCACGAGGGGTCCGGGAACACAGCCTCTTGGATATGGGAGGTTGTGTGTTTGTCCTTCTGGGTTTGGTAACATCTTCACCAGGAAATTAGGAGGTTGAAGCCCTTGGTTTAATAAGAAGGGCAGCTGGCAGACTGAAGCCTCCCCAGTTGATTTTTATTAGCCCATGCTTGGGCTCTGCTGCTTTCATTTGAAAAGTAAAATCTCATGGGACTTGGAACACTTGGCTTTAGAAGTAGTCAATAACATAAAGACACTTTACTAGTTAATTTATTTATTCGAGATGGGTGCTCTTTAAGGAGGTTAACACAATACTTCAAATGGCATTATGTAAAAATGTGAATGTGTAACTGATGTGATTCTGCAATTTGTATTTGGGGTAAAAATGGGAGTTCATAACCCACTTGAATCAAATGTATGAAAGAAGATATGTCATGAGCTTTGTAATGTTTTGAACAACCAATAAAAAAAAAAAAAAAAAAAAAAAGAGGCAGAGAACCTAAAGCCACTCACTGGAATCCTTGTTATTTTCTTATCATGGTAGCTTTGTCCGTAAGTGGTGGTGCTTTTTCAATAGCAAATTAAATCCAAACAGCAGTTTAGATGATGTAATTAGGAAAGAAAAGAAGAAAGGGTGGGAAGAGAATAGAGCAATCATTTTCTGCTGGTGGCCTGCTCACTTGACAATAGAACTGACAAAATTTCCTACCTGTTTGATGAGCGCACTTTATGATCCCACCATATCTCCCTCAGCTCTGATTTACATTTCCTTCAGCTTCCAAAGCCAGGAAAACCTTCTGAGTGCCCACATTATCTAAGCAACCGGCATCATTAAAAAGCCAGGAAATCACTAAATTCCTTGGGTATTTATACTCATGCTATTTTTCCAAATAGCATGACTTACTCAGAAGAGTTCTCCCTCATTTCTTCCTCTGTTGATGCAAATGTATTTGGGCCAAAAAAAATAAAAAAGGATTTTAGGTTTTTCTTTTTCAGCATTTCTTAGTGGAATCCTTAATTCTTAATATAAGCAGATTTATATTCAGCCATTTTCAATGTGTTAGCAAAAAAAATTAAAAAAGGACACATCTTCACCACTGACAGGTGATAACTGTAAACTCTTGGGTCTTAAAACAAGTCACAACCAATGGATGATCTGAAAAGTTCGGGCGAACATCAGAGGAAAAGACCGCCAAGAGACAGTCTCATGCAACAGCAAAGGGTTTACTGGGGGTCCAGCATGCTGGGGCTCAGAGCTCACTTCAGAAGAGCAGAGAACAAAGAGCCCCGAGAACAACTTGAGCAGAGTTGTTCTACAACAACAACCATTGTTGTATATATTGTTATATACATTCTTTAGAGAGGGCAGGGACTTTACATACATCACACCCTTCCTTAGCAAATCATCATATACAGCGGGAAAATCAAATAACAACTCTAAAACATGATTAGCGTATTCATTGGCGGGAATAGGTCGGGCAGGGGTGATTGGTCAGTCCTATGGAGGGGTATACATTCAAACTGATTGGTTTAAGCACTGAGGTGTATATGTGCTGAACTTCATGGTCTCGGGGAGGGGGTGGTTAAGCAACTAGGTGGTCAGGGGAGATTTCAACACACATCTAATGGGCAGTTCCGGGAATTGTCTTAACTGCCATAGGAATTTCAGGTTCTGAGTGCAGCTTAGAAACTTTACAAAACTTGGTCCTTCACATTTCAATTTCGATTTCTTTTATCCTTTCAGATCAAGAGCAGAAGAATAAAAAATAAATAAATAAAAGTGTCCCTGAAATAGCCAAGCTCACTGTTCACACGGTATGTGCTCAATGGGAAACTGGAGCACTCTATTCATTTGGCAGAGAGAGTACAGCTTCTGGGATTCAAACCCCAGCCCTGCCCCCCACCCTCCTGCTTCCCAGGGACAAACCACTTCCCTGGACTTTCGATTTCCCCACTTGTAAAATGGGATCACATCAGGATTCACCTCAAGGTATTGTCATGAGGATGAAGCATGGCACGTTGGCCCCCGAGTGCCCAATCCATGCAAGCCAGCACGGGCACATCAAGCACAAAGACTGACCTGCAGCTCACCAGGCTCAGAACGTCGTCACACAAGATCCCTCAGAGAGGGGTCACAGAGTCAGCTCCAGAGCTGAAGTCAACCTAACTCAAAACCTCACCCTCTTCCCTCGCCTAAGGGGTCACATCCCGGGGATAAACACCCTTCCCCAGAGTATAACATTGACTCTTCAGGGCAGGGACCTGATCTGTACCTGGACCTGATTTAGACCCCAACATTCTGATGCTATAAGAGGAGGAGGTCTTCAGGAGATCTGGGGAGAGGGTCTGTATGTTTATATATGGATAGAACAGGCACACTCTGTGACCCACAGGAGGGCGGGGTGGACTTACAACCAACTGACCAGAAGTAGAATATGTCAGAAATTGTGGCAGCTTTGAAATAGGATATAAAGTCATTGCATAGTGCTCTCTCTCTCTCTCTCTCTCTCTCTCTCTCTCTCTCTCTCCTCTTCTTTGGGGAACACAAGCTCTCATGTCATACACACTCCCAAGTAGCCCTGTGGAGGCCCACTGTTGAGGAGCTGTGGCCTGCAGATGGCGTGAACTTACCTCTGGGACTGAGCCACATGAAAAGTGGATTTTTCCAGCCCCAGACAAGTTGTGACAGCGGCAGCCTCCTGAGCATCTTAACTGCACCCTCATGAGCTATCCAAGCCAGAGCCTGCAGTCAAACCTTCCTTCAATTCCTGACTCAGGGAAACTCTCTTTTCATAAATGCTTATTTTTCACGGATGCTACAGTATGGGTGATTTGTTACATTGCCACAGGTAACTAAGACATTTAGATCCTCAGTAGATAGCTGGTGTCATAGGAGCTCCTTGAGATTTGCCATGGTGGCCCTCGTGTGATAGGTTTTCTATGAATACTCAGGGACTGATCATGCTCTTCCTAAAAGAACGTGGGGGACCTTGTTTTCTCAGTTCTCCTGAGAATGAGGAACACTGGCCACTGGCCTGTTCCCCTTTATGTTCTCAGAAATGGGCACTTGACCCAGGTCTGTTTCCTCAAGGGTCCTTGGGGAAGGGAGAAAACCAAACATCAGCTTCCCACTGGCCTATGATCTCTGAGCCTGCTGGACACCACACTGACAGAGGCTGCCTGGGAGTGCAGGTGACACCAAGGGCTCGGGTCTGAGAACTACCAAGGTCCCAGAGTCCCAGAGAAGTCCTCAATCCAACCTTGCAACAAACTTTAATTGCTCTTCTCAAGTACATACCCCAGTTGCTGCTCTATTTGGCCTTTGAGTTTTTATCACTTGTAAACAGGGAAGTCTACTTGCAGCAGAGAGGCTTTTTAGACAAGCCTGACCTCCTACCCGACCCGTCCACATCGTCCCTGCATGGATTTTCCCAGCTGAATTTGGCTTGGTTGGTGTGACTCAGTGTCCTCTACAGAGGACCCCCTTAAGGAAACACACCAACTTCCGTCTCTCCCTCTCTTCCAGGGTGACCCTTCAGGAGATCTTGGTCAGTTGAGCCCTGGGGGCCCTGCAGACGCTGTTTCAAAGCCAGTGTTTCTCTCTTCTAAGCAAGCAGCAAGGCAGCTTTAAAATGTTACGTGACAGCTTATCCATCAGGAGACACAGGCCCTGAGCACTCCTAGTCAGGTTCCAAAACAAAGTGCTTCCCTGGGGTAGGACAGACTTAAACATACTAGCATCTTTTTATTAGCTCTTCAGCATCTCATTATTGCCCACTCTAGCTTCCGCCAGAAGTCTGGACATTTAATTACTGCCGAGAGAAGTCAGTGGGCACTCCTCCAGGCCAGCATAAATTTATTTATATTTCTTTTTCAAAGAAAAAAAAAGTACCTGCTAATGATGTGTAACAGGCTTCTGGGCCCTGGAGGCCACAATTCATGGACAAACAATAGAATTACTCACCCATAAAACCGTCAATCCATCCCTTCATCCCGAAGAGAGTCCTGAAAAGATCAACCATCTGGAAATTGGCTCTGTAATATCTCCTATGAGAGAAGACCCTCAAAGAAACTCAGCAAAGAGAAGACACCTGCCTTCAGGGATGTGGAAGAAAACAGTAGCATGCTATATGGACTTTGAAAGGATTTCTTGTCAACCAGCTGCTCACCCCCATATGAGTCGGTAGCATGGCCACTTGTGGCTGCTCATGAGACCCACCACACCCTTCTGCACAGCCTCCAAAGACAGCTGAGAAGTTGGGCTCAGGGTGGAGCGTGGGCTCAGAGCCACCTTCTGGGTGGGCACCCTCCTCCTATGCCCACCAGCTGGGTGAGTTTGCAGGTCCTTACCCTCTTCACACCTCTCATTCTTCTCCTATAGAAATGAGGTAATGACATTGTATATCTAAGGTTTGTACAGGCATAAACCAGTCCATCCTGCTAATATAACAAAACATTAACTATCACATTCATTATTTCTATCATAAAACCACAAAGGGCAGAAGCCACAGACATTCCATTTTTGTATACCACTCTGTAACTTTATCAGCATTACCCTGGACAAAAGTCAATGTTCAGCAAATATGTGTGTAAAAAAATACATATGAGAACAGAAAAGAACTTAGATAATAGCGTCTGAGTACTCAAGTCAAAATCTCCACCTAATAAAACCCACTTTAACTGTAGAAGGTCCCTCTGCCTTTGATTACCTCCAGTGTAAGGGAGTCTACAGGAGAGTTTCCAGAAGACATCAAGCAGGGACCCACTCTGAAACCACATTTCCCACTGCATTCACTGTACCCTACAGCATTCCAGGTGCTCCCCTAGGCAATGGGAAACCCGTTGTCTACTGAGGCAGTCCTAGGGCCCATGAAGCTGTCAATCATATGTGCACATAGAGGTACTTAGAAATGCTAGCTTAGGTATACTAAAAGAGTGAGGAAAAGACAAAACCACTCTGTCATGGCTTTGATACCTCTTTCAAACTAGACTCTGACCTATAAGGACCCAGAGAAGTTAGCAAGGACCAAATTCAGGAGGAAAAAAAAAAATTAATTCTTGAATTTTGAGATCTAAAAACTCACATTCTTGCGATTTAAGATTAAGCGAAAGAATTTCAAAGGGTCATTTGTATCATTGTCAATTTTTGCCTTAGAACTCTCTGATTTAGAAATAGCCTTTGCATAAGGTAAATCCCCCAGACCCTTACCATCTCCATATTCCACACAGGAGAAACAGGAAAGGAAGGTGACTCAGTCATCTTTTCAGTCCCTGTGACCAAAGGACCTGACAAGAAAAACATAGGAGAGGAGACATGTGTCTTGACTCATGGTTCCAGAGGTTCAGTCGGCCAACTTCATTGCTGTGGGCCCAAGTTGAGGCAGGACATCCTGCTGCAAGAGTATTGCTGAGGAAAGGAGCTCAGGACATCACAACCAGGAAGGAAAGAGCGCTCTGCTCACCAGGTTCAGAATATAAACATCAGAGACAAGTCCCTAGTGATCCACCTCCTCCGGCCACACCCTATCTGCCCACAGTAACCACCCATTGAATCCACACCTCTGGGTGCATCTGCCGATTAGGTTGAGGCTCTCATAACCTAATCATGTCACTTCTGAGCATTTTTGCATCATCTCACACACGAACTTTTGGGGTACACCTTGTATTCAAACTATAACAACAGGTTGCCATAACTCGCCCAAGTTCAAAGAGCTAAAAACGGATGCAGCCACATTTGGATTAAAGTCTGAAAAACTTGGAACTGACTCTGAAATCTTGCTCTCTTCATGTGAGCTGCGGTTTCCACTTTAGAGGTTGAGATATAAGAAACAAATCCATTCATGGATCCTCGCAGTGGCCCTTTTGGTACTTTAAGAAAAGCCGCCATCCCTGCCCCCAGCCCTCACATCAAGCCTGGGTCCTCTTTCTGTCTCATCCCGCGGCTGAGCCCTGGCATTTTCTTCAATTGTTCCTTCTGTAATGTGATTTCAAGGGCCCTCTGCACCCTGAACACTTTCTCTGGCAGAACATGTGCCAGTTCCCAGTGTTACCCCTTGGCCTTGAGTGCAACAGAATTTGGGGACATGGTGACAGGGTCAGGTCCATCATTTGTTGCCTGATATTCATGGAGACCAGCAGACACTAATCTTCCACTTCTTAAGTGAACGCTAGTAGAAAGCAGTGGCATAATGGGGTGAGAACCAGCCCATGCCCCGCACTCAGGAGAGGAAGGGACCCAGGCTGATTGGAGATCCCAGATGCATCCAGGTTTCAGACAATCAGTAGCTGCTTGGGCCCAGGTGATGTTCCCAGGCAGGAGCCTGGCTCTCTCTTCAAGAGAAAGAGAAATCCAATTTCCTACTTGAAATGATGCATTTAAAAATACTTTATGCCAGCCCCTCATTTAATTTTGATATTCAATTCCCAACATCAAATTAAATCAAACAAAGTATCGGCCAACATTACTGTCAATCAAACTGCCTGCTGTATTTTGACAACTTTCTGGAAAACACGCCCCACTGGATGCAGTTGAGTGTTGTATGAGCCCCGCGGAGGCCTCCTTAAACAGTGGACATAGGCTGTTATGGGTTAGATCTGGAATGTACCCAAAAGACCTGGGTGCTGAAGGCTTGGTTCATGAAGCAGCTGTGTCCAGAGGTTGGAGAAGCGAGTGGACCATGAGGGCTCTTACCTCATCGGTGCATTGGAGATTCGATCGCAGTATTTGGAGGTGGGATCTCCTTGAAGAAGTAGGTCCTTAGGGGTGTGCTAGGGGACTCTATCCTGTCCCTGGCCAGCTCTTCCCTCTGTGCTTCCTGACTCCTATGAAGTCAGCAGCTTCCCTCTCCACACACTTCCACTTGGAGTCAGCTGACCCTGGACTGAAACTTCTAGAAGTTTATAAGCCAAAATCAATCTTTATTCCTAAGTATTTTTTTTCTCAGATATTTTGAACCAGGGACTAAAAAGTGACTAAGGCACAGGTGGAGTGGCTCTTGGTGAAGATGGCCATGGCCCTTCACCTAGACACACCATCCACTTGTGTTTCCTAGGCCTTGCCTTTATAACGGGGATTTGTCTGTTTACTTGTTTATTCCTGTTTGTGACTGCATTTTTTTTGAGAACTAAATATAGAACTTTGCACTTATTTCTTCTCCTTTTGTTGTATGAGCTCCAAAGTTCCAGCCCACTAACTCACTTTCCCCCTCCAGACGCCACGGTCATCCCCCACAGCGCACGCAATCCTGGGACACAAAGAAGGGAGCCTGTGTTATGGTGGCATTGTCATAGTTCACAGTTTCCTCCAGTTCACACCTTCCCAGGTAAGTGAGGGTCCCTGACACACAGGTGACTTCATGGGATACGCACTTTGTAGAGGCCCCATGAGAGTCTTGACTGCCCCCTGCACATCCCTCTTTGTGGATCACATGGCTTTCCGCATCCCCGTGGGAGCAGGGTCTTCACAGGCTGTGGTCTGTCTGCCAGGCATCATGAGACTTTTGCACCTTTGGAGAACCAAGGTGACACTCCTTGTGATAGGGGTTGAGAACAGTCATGCCAAGAGCCATCCATCTCAGGCTGCCAGGATGTGTGACACTAATGTGGAAACTGAACTGTGACCTTGGTGATGGCCCTCCCCTCTGGGCTGGCTGTGCAGTTCGGCTCTCCCTAGAAAAGGGTTAGAACTGCTGTAAGCTTGGTGAGCTGGGTCCGCCTGTACCTGACCTCGGCTTTCTTGGAGGAAAGGCTCTACCTTCACTCACAAGGGTAACCAGGGCACATCTAAGTGTCACCTCGCAGAGTGATCTAGCTCTGGAGCTGGGCCCAGGAGAGCTTTGGTACCTTTCTGTCATGGATTGCGACCATCCGTGGGTATGCACCTGCCTCTCGGGGTGGCTTCTCCAGGGCAGGTGGTGGGAGGTTCCGGTCGGCTGGGCTCCACTCCAGGTGCGTGGAAGGGAAACAAAGGGCACAGGGCACCACAGAGGTGAGTGTTCCTTGGGGCACTGTGGCTCCAGCACACAGGTGCTTTCTCTCTGGAAGCCATGGGCAGTCGCCCATAGGTACCCATGACGTGGGAATGACAAGTGACATCAATTGTCAAACAGCCAGTCCCTGCAAGATATCGTCACTGGTTCTGGTTTCTTTGCAAATGAGCTTTCACATTTGGGTTCAGATCTTTCTGAAGAGTGAATACTTAAGAAATTTTGATTTATTTAAAGAATTTGATTTATTTAAATTTTGATTTATTTAAAATTTGATTTATTTATTTAAAGAATATATTAATTTCAAGTAGGCTGGCCTGAGTTAGGAAAGAAAACACAGAAGGTCCCAGTTAAATGTGATTTGCATAAAAAACAACAAATGGTTTTTTAGTGTAATTACATCTCATGCAGTATTGGTAATGAAAAGGAAAAAAAAAATAAAACAAGAAATAAACACCAACACCAACAACATCGTTTCTTGAAATTCAAACTTAACCTGGCCCCAGGTGCCCTGTGCTTTTCCTGGAGATCCTAGTTAGGAAGCTGCCTCCACACCGTGATGCTATGCAGGTTACACAGTAACTCTCCTTTGGTCTTTAGCAAAATTTAATTTCCAAAGCCCAGACAATAGACCCTTTCAAATTGGGTTTTCTCAAAAACTTTTCTATTTTAAAGTGATGCTTCACAAAACTGTAATTTCTTCTTTATCAAAGCCATCTCAGGATTATGACTATAGTCAAAAATCTCCACCCTGAACATTAGGCTGAAACAAGAAGGGAGGTACTCCGCCCAGCCTCATCTGCCACGGGAGGAAACGGGGACTTTGGCTTCCACCTTAAAGACCCTGTGACTGACACAGACCTTGGCTTGGCCCCGAGGCTGGGGAAACAGCTTGGTGACGGAACACAGCCTCATCACTCCTTTCCCTAAAATGAATTGATAATTGCACTTTCGAGACTCTCTGAGTGACTTAGAGGAGGACAGAGGATGCTCGAGATTGAGCGCTGTCTCCCATGTCTCTCAAGAGTTCTGCAACAAAGCACAGCTCGAATTAGTACATTAATCATGCAGAACTAGAGGACTTGGAGCCCCACGGAGAGGGCCACAGAGGGGACGGGTCCTGCTGAGCTTATAGACTCAAATAGAATTAGAGGGAAAAACAAAAATCAAAACAAAGAACAGGAAAGATGCTCTTTAGAAGGTTTTCCCAACTGTGCAATATGTAGCACCAGCAATGGGTGATTGCATTTGGTATATAGATGGGTTTTATTTTTAAAAATGAAAATGTTTTGATGCATATTAAGAAATATAACACACATGAAACTCTTAATTTCCTGGAGTATAGACTTTGAGTGTAAAGTCTGTAACAGAACAGAGTGAAATGTTTATTTTTTTTTAAGTCTGAGAGATGAATTAATTTAAAGAAAAATAATAAATATATAAAAGCACAATTTTTATGTCCCTTTTGCAAAAAAATGCCAAAGGTGTGTGTGTGTGTGTGTACATGTTAGAAAATGCCCCATGAGCAGGTTATTTTTGCTGAAAATCAGCAGCAAGATGCCTCCTCTAAGGAAAGGGAATTGGCATCACCTGCTCAGACTCTGGCTGCTCCAGGTGACCCTGCTCTGTCGTGGCCTCCCTAGTGAGGTGCCACCCCTTTGCAGAGTCAAATGCTCAGACAGGACATGGCCTGCTCTAACTGCAAAAGCAACAATGGCAAAGTCTCTTAATGATCAAACCACTGCTTCCAGACAGCTTTCAGACAGAAATCCTGCATATCTACGGGGGCACTATGCCTACTCGGTCCTGGGTTGTACAATTTTAAGGTTTTACACACACACAAGAGAATCCCTGAGTAATCTTATGAAAGTTTAAACATGATCGTCTCACCTGCCTAGGATAAACTAACATGGAAATGTTAACTGATGCTAGAATGTGTCCTCAAACCATGCCAGGCCTCTCTAGCATTCAGTTTCCCATCAGCTTGCCCCTCTGTACAGTATGTAGCACTATTCTTGATGTCATCAGTGAGCTGTTCTGCTCGTGTGTGACTCACCTCTGCAACAGTGGTCCTTGGTCCTCACTCATCCCAGTGACCCCCAGGCTCCTTGCTTTGTATTTCAGCAGAAGGTTATTGACCTACGAAGTGTTCTTTTTAACATTTTGCCTTCCAGCTAAATATCTCTAACTCTCTCTCCCTATCCATCTATATTGCAAGCATGATTCACTGGGTTTTAATGAACTCTGGGTTTGCTTTTTTTTTTTTCTGGTTAAAAATATTTCTAAATTTAATCTCTTCAATTAAATTGGAAAAAGCAAGATTGAATGGAAAATGCAAGAGTCAATTTACCAAAGTTTTAGCTCTGGCAACTTTCAGCAATAGATTTAAAATATCACTAAGGATACCTTATTACGGCTGGTGCTGGGCTCATTAGTACTTGCTGGGGAAAAGAACACATGGACATCATTACTTAAGTAAGAATGAGACCGTGTCCACATGGTCAACCTCATTAAAATCGGTCAATTTCAGAATGTTGAATAGACTCCTATTTTATGGGGGAAAGGCCCTGGGAAATGACGAAGGTGTGAAAAAGTCCCAAATAAGATTTCTAGACCCTGCGCCAGCATAGTCGAGGGATGAGGTCACCCAGAGAACAGGTCACAGACAGCCACACACTGACCAGAAAGACCCTCAACTGCCATGATGGAGACCCTGTGTTGATTTCCCCAAAGGGATCCTTTTCCTCCTGTGCTGGTGTTGAACCCAGGGCCTCTGGCATGCAGGCAGTCACCCTGCCACTAAGGTTCATCCCAGTCTCAAAAGTAGTCTAGAAGGAGGGAGACTTTATGCTGTGAATATTAACAAAGTCTGGTCCAAGTCATGCATTTCTGACGTTTTTCTTTTCCACCAAGACTGTGACCTTGAGCTCCTACACTCTATTTCACCTGCCTTTTTGCATCTTCCACCCAAACCTCCCCCAGATCCCAAGGACAGCTCCTGTGTACCTTGGGCACCAACAGAATCATTTCTCCAAATTGGTTTCCATCTACATTGGCTGTTGTGCCTGAGACCTGTCCTGCATAGATGGACGCTGTTCATGCAGCTCTTTATTTGCACCAGTCTGAGTTTGATGTTCTCAAACATGTTTATGTTCATTTATGGAGACCAATTGCCACCAAGCCTTCTTTTCAGTCAGAGTGGCACCAGATGCACCTTTGGTTCTCCAAGGCCTGTGCAGCCCCAGGCAGAGGGCAGCAGGAAAGCGACTCCTTGGTTCAAACCATCAGTTCAGGTCCCTACAGAGAAGACAGGGAGCAAGCAACATGGCAATGGGATAAAATAGAGGAATTTTTCAGAATTAAAATGATCAGAGCTATTTGGCAGAATGACTTGAGTCACATCTGTGACCCACTCAAATTTTACCAAGGAAGCAATCAATGTCCTCCTTTATGAACACCAGGGTCCTGAGATGTGACCTCCAGCAACACTGAAGGTAAAGGTAGTGAAGTGATCGTAGTGAAGAATTCAGTGTTGCCCAGGAGAGATCTGGTCAGCCTCGTCCCTGGAAGGTAACCCACCTGCTCTCATGGAAACGCCCACTGGTTGCCTGGCAGCCATAGTGAGCTCAGGGCCCTGCCCACCTGGCTGCTAGTGACCTGCTTGTAGCTGAGCCCTGACAGGAGGCAGGCCCCTTAGCCCTTTCCTTGGAGAGTTTGGAAGGAAAGCAATGGATTCCAGCCGTGGCTCTGCTCTTGACAGAAAGAGAAGTCACTCAGGAATGTTGTATGGCCTTTGTCTTCCACATGGGCAAGGAAGTCTGGACGGCAGGAAAAGAGATGCAGGTGGGCAGGCAGAAACAGGACGAGAGGTAGACACAATGCCCGGGGACCTGCAGCAGCTGCTTCTCTGTCCTCAGGTTCCATGAGGCCTTGGGTTCATCATACCAACCCCGCTGTGCTCCAGCTGGCCAGTCAGCTCCTCTTATTTGTAGCCAGTAAAAGTCCCAACCAAAGGACTAAAAAAAAAAAAAAATTCTTTTGCAATCTGAGCTGAGAGATGTACTGGCCCAGAGGTAATATGTTCTTCACAGTCACCCCTAAATGCCAGCGGGGTCCTCACCTGCGCACAGGCTTCACTCTTTTGGTGACAGACAGCTGTTGGCCCTTACTCCACCACCTGCAGGATGCAAGGACTGGCTGTGAAGGTGGTCGGGAGGCTCGAGTCCTAGTTATGCCATCAACTTTCTGGTGACAAGGGACCAACAACCCATTAGTTCTATTTCTCATCCATTAAAGTAGAAATAGTAACACGAAGTCCACCAGCTCCTCAAAATGATATTATGGAAACAACATGATTAATAGAAAAAACATGGCGTCCATGGTGTGCTCAAGGGAGGGGAAGGCCAGTTTGAAGGTCCGAGGAAGGGGGGACACCAATATAGTTTTCACATGAGCCAGCAGGTGGAGAAGAGGATGAGACAGGTGGAAGAAGCCAAAGCAGAGACCTTGAGGTAGAACTGTCATTGGGGAACCCATATTTTCAGAGGAGAGCATGGAGACACGGTCATGTGCCCATTCCCAGGGGATGTCCAGAAAGCCTGAGGTGGGGGGGGATGTTTTCAGAGGGGACGTGAGCTACAGCCATGAGCTCAGGTGTGAACTGAGAGTTCTTGATGTGTGGCCTCTGAACAGAACCTTCTTGTTTGCAGGTGGAGAGAGAAGCCAAGGAAACACGCAAACCACATTCATGGCCCCATCTCAGTCTTTGATAAAGTCGAGGACCAGGAGAAGGACCAGCAATGGTCTCAGCACCCTGGTCTGCCGCAGTCTGGCTGGGCACAATCAGGAGCCACTTGTCAAAAGAAACTAACTTTATTTTTAGAACCACACACGCCAAACAAAACAGCCTCTCAGGAAAAACCCTGAGCCTCAACTGCCACCACCGGCTTTCCACAAGCCTCTCTCTCCCACACAAGCTTCTCCCCACCTCCCACAATCCTACTGCTCTTGAGGCCGATTGGCTGGGTCACGTGGGCGGAGCCAAAAAAGTACCCCAATGAGCAGCTCCGTGGTCTGAAAGGGCAGGGAAACAGCCCAATGAGCATCACCGCAGAGGAGCCAATCAGCTAGATGTTGCTGGGGCCGCTGTGAGCCAATCATCAGCCGGCAGCTGGAAGTTTGCTGGCAGCTGGAAGTTTGCTGGGGCCCCTTCGGCTGTGGCTCTCAACATCTCCCCCTCTCTGTTTAAACAACAAGCATGTGGCTTAGGGACCGTGTCTGTTAGGCAGTCCAATTCAACATATGGTCCTTACCCGTCATCGGATGAACTGACCTCTAGGCGTCAGCCTCCTGTCTTAGGTTGGTACCACTGCAATTGGATCATACCCGTCACTGACTACCGGTCCAGCATACAGCTATACTTGTGGATAGGTCTTTGCACCAGTGGGGGGGTGAGGTTCTTTGCCTCACCTCTGTTGGCCCCCAAATTTTAGACCATCACTAGTAGAGGAGGATGCAAAATGCCATGACATTAAGCCAATTGAGGGCTCCTTTGAAAAATTGTACCACCGGTGACATCATCAGCAAAAATACCCCAACACTACCACAAGTCGCTGCACCAACAGATAGTTCACAATGCATACAGGTGAGCTCACAATGTGTCCAGGCAAGTTCTGCAAGCAGTTCAGTGATGGCTATTGTAGAAGCTGTAGATTGGTTTTATCTTTGACTTCACCAGCACTGGGATGAAGATAGGAATTCTGGCAATAATGGCTAAAGAAAAAATTATGTAACATTACAGAAGGCACTAAAAGAAAACAATTTTCTTAACAATTTACATTGTCTTCACCGGCACTGGGATGAAGATAGGAATTCTGGCAATAATGGCTAAAGAAAAAATTATGTAACACTACAGAAGGCACTAAAAGAAAACAATTTTCTTAACAATTTACATTATCTTTAAGAGAATTATTAAATATAATGAAAAGGAAAGGTGAAAGTAAACAAACAGATCTGTTAACCTTCTTTTTTGTTTACATATTAAAACAATCCTCAACAGTTGTTTACCCAATTTAAATTAAACCATATAAATCACGTGAAAAAACAAAATATTTGGATCCATTTTATCATGAGCGCTCATCATATATGATATATGGACATACGTACATTCAAACATATAACACAAAACACAAGTGTGCACACATAATATAATACATACAACACATAACATTACAGTAAAGGCCTTATAACTTTTTACAGGTGAAATCTCCACTGCAATGTTTAAAAACTCTATAGTCAAAAAATAGAACTGATCAGCAAAACATTAACCTAGGTCTGTATGAGCTCAAAAAACAAAATAGAACTTCATGATATGGCAAAGGGCAATAATAAAATAGATATTGAAAAAAGCATCCTGGTTCTGTTGCAGATGTAAGAATAGCCAAACTGGAGTTTTGGATATCAGTTGTTATGGATTTGAGCCAAATCATCTTCTTTTTGGTCTGTAGAAATCGCTTTAGTTAATCTTTCTGGAATCCAAATCGGCTGCTGTTCTCCCTGTGGAAACACATAAACAGACCCCCGACTCCAGACAATCACTGGGTCAGGACCTTTCCATTGTCCTGTTAGAATATCCTTCCAAAGTACCTTGGGCTTATGCACATTTTTTGGACACATATGCCTTTCCGCAGCACTAAGTCCTGATGAATCCAAATTTAAAAAGTTTAGAGTAAAAAGGGTTATTTTAAGTTTATCTTTGGGGAATATATACCCCTTCCCAATTCCTTCTTTTTGCTTTAATAAGTAAATTTTAATAGTTTGATGAGCTCTTTCAACTATGCCTTGTCCCTGTGGATTGTATGGGATTCCTGTTATATGAGTAATGCCAAATGTTGAGCAAAATTGTTTAAAAGAGGTAGAAGTATAACCAGGGGCATTATCTGTTTTTAACTGTTTTGGAACACCCACAGTGGCAAAATTTTGTAAGCAATGAGCTATAACATCTTTAGTTTTTTCTCCAGCATGAAGGGAGCCCATCAAAAATCCAGAAGAAGTATCAACTGTAACATGCAAATATTTTAATTTTCCAAATTCTGGCAAGTGTGTGACGTCCATCTGCCAAATATGGTTAGGTATCAATCCTCTAGGATTGACTCCAAGATTAACTTGTGGTAAAAAGGTCACACAATTTTGACATTGTTTTATTATTTGTCTAGCTTGTTCCTTAGTTATTTTAAAACGCTTTTGTAAAGTATTAGCATTGACATGGAACTTTTTATGAAAATTTATAGCTTCTTCTAGTGTAGAGAAAATATGTATGTCATGTGTAGTTTTATCTGCTAAATCATTGCCCAAACTAAGGGCTCCAGGCAATCCTGTATGTGCCCTGATATGTCCTATAAAGAATGGATCTTTTCTGTCCCAGATTAGACTTTGTATAGTGGAAAGCAAAGAGAAAACAGTAGAGGAAGGGGAAATCCTACCAGCATCTTCAAGAGATACTATAGCATTAACTACATACTGACTATCAGAAAATAAATTAAATACAGAATCTTTAAACATCACAAAAGCTTGTAAAACTGCATTAAGCTCTACCTTTTGAGCTGATTGTTTGGGTACTAAAAATGTAAAAGTTTGATCAGGGGTAACTACTGCTCTGGCGGAGGCGCAGATGTCCAACCCTGCGCTCCCTCTGGTTTGTCTGATGAGGGATCTGATGGACAATGTGTCCTGGGCACTACCCTGATGGGGTTGCTGGGTTCCTCCAGTGCTCCGTATATTTGTGGTTTTGGGCCCCGGAGCATTGGGCCCCCCTGTCCATTTTTTGGCAATGGAGCCCGATGCCTTTCTCCACGATATCGTGGATAAACACCTGGTCCTTGTTCGTTTTTTGATAATGGAGTACCCTCTATGGTGGTTTGAGAACGGCATTCATTAGCCCAATGTCTCCCTCTACGGCATCGTGGGCAAATACCTGGTATTCTACTCCTTTGATACCTAGTTTTGTTAAACCCTCCTCCAATGGGGCAATTCCTTTTAAAATGTCCTGTTTGTTCACAATTGTAGCATGTTCTTGGCCTGGCATCTAAAGCCTGTTTTACTGCAGCTGCCACAATTTGCCCTTGTTCATTAATGTCTCTGGCATCTAAAGCCTGTTTTACTGCAGCTGCCACGACTTGCTCTTGTTCATTAATGTCTCTACATAATTTAATATATGTGTTTAAATCTTCATGTTTCCATGGTCTAATGATATCTCTGCACCAACGATTCGCTTGCTCATAAGCCAGGTGTTTTAGTAATGGCATTGCTTTTTCTGTATTCCCAAAAACTCTGGTAGCTGTTTGAATAAGCCTATCTACAAATTCAGCATAAGGTTCATTAGCTCCTTGTATTACCTTAGATAATTGACCTTGTAAACCTCCATGTCCTTGTAAAGTCTTCCATGCCTTAATTGCATCTGCAGCAATTTGTGCGTATACGCCAGGATCATATGCAATTTGTTGCTGCTGATCCTCATAAGGTCCCTTTCCTAACAACATATCTAGATTTCTCTGAGGATAACCAGCTGCTGCATTTCGCCAAGCCGTCTCCTTGCAAAATTCCTCATTGGCAACCTTCCATAACAGGTATTGTCCTCCATTTAGCACAGCTTTACACATATTAGCCCAATCTGCTGGCGTCATGTTCAAGTTGTTAATGGATTCGACCATGCTTACAGTGAAGGGTGCTTGAGGACCATAGGTTGTTACAGCCTCTTTTAGCTGCTTCACTGTTTTGAAATTTAAAACTTGGTAAAATCGCTGCCCTCCTGCCTCAAATACAGGGCATGTTAATATTTGAGATCTTGTCTCAGGATCCCAACTATCAACTGTGGGGGTTGGGGGCCTCCCAGCATATGGAGGTGGCGCTGTTGGTTGGACACTTACGCCCTCTGGTGATAGAAAGGTGTTAGTAGCAGTCTCCTGTAGAGGTGGTGCTGTTGGTTGGACACTTACACCCTCTGGTGATAGAAAGGTGTTAGTAGCAGTCTCCTGTTGTAACTTTCCCCCTGATGGCTTTTTCTGTTTTACACTTTCTTTCTCTGTCTGACTAGCTTGAGAGGCCTTCTCTTTTACTTGAATCTTTTCCTCTGTCTGACTAACTTGAGAGACCTTCTCTTTTACTTGAATCATTATGTCTTCTCCTTCCTCTACCATTGTCTGAACTGAAGGCTTTGGACTAAGCAAACAAGATATGAACGTCCACAATGGCAATGTGCCATCTGGCAGAGTCCCTGGGCTTTTCTTTTCTATTCTTTTTAAATCTTCACCATGATGGTTCCATTGTGATATATTTAACAACTCCTCCTTAAAAAGCCATGGGCTACATTTTTGTATTGTATCAACGTATGCCCTGATTGTTCTTGATTTTACTGAGATGCCTCCTTCCTCTAACAATTTACTTAACACTCTTTCAGTTTGTTTTTTACTAATTTCTGATCCCATATTTCTACTATAATACAACCCAACAAGTGAAGCAAAATAAAAGAGGAATCTTAAAATGGCTACCCATCCTCTCACCCTGCCCTCAGGGGCGAGCAGTTTCACTTACCCTCAGTCGTTCCCCGTACGGGCCACCAAATGCCGCAGTCTGGCTGGGCACAATCAGGAGCCACTTGTCAAAAGAAACTAACTTTATTTTTAGAACCACACACGCCAAACAAAACAGCCTCTCAGGAAAAACCCTGAGCCTCAACTGCCACCACCGGCTTTCCACAAGCCTCTCTCTCCCACACAAGCTTCTCCCCACCTCCCACAATCCTCCTGCTCTTGAGGCCGATTGGCTGGGTCATGTGGGTGGAGCCAAAAAAGTCCCCCAATGAGCAGCTCCGTGGTCTGAAAGGGCAGGGAAACAGCCCAATGAGCATCACCACAGAGGAGCCAATCAGCTAGATGTTGCTGGGGCCGCTGTGAGCCAATCATCAGCCGGCAGCTGGAAGTTTGCTGGCAGCTGGAAGTTTGCTGGGGCCCCTTTGGCTGTGGCTCTCAACACTGGTCTCCATCTTTTGAGACCGAGTCGAGGATCTCGAGTAGAGGTTTTTAGGTGTGAGGTGTCTCCCAAAGCTCATGTGTGTGATGATGCAAGAAATTTCAGAGGTGAAAGGATTAGATGATGAGAGCTGCAGTCTGGTGCTGCTATAAACATTGATGTGGTTATGTCACTGTAGCATGCTGTTTTAAATCCTTTGAATATATGCTGAGGAGCAGGATAACCAGTTCTAATGGTGGTTCCATTCCTAGTGTGTTGAGGAATTTTCCCTAGTGAGCAGAGCTCTCTCTCTGCTCTCTGATAATTCTATTCTGAGCTGCTTTTCTCTGCCACATCCTTCCACCATGATGTTCTGCCTCGTGTTGGGCCTGGCTAGGAGTTTGCCATCTATGAAACCATGAGTTGAAATAAACTTTTCCTTCTCTAAGTTGTTCTTGTCAGCTATTTTGGTCATGGTGATAAAAAAAAAAATCTGAGTGAAACAGACGCTATCCGAAGTTCCTGTCCACCCCTTAGAGATAGAAATGGCAGCTTTGTTTAAGATTAAGAGGGATAGATAAGGGTCCCTAGGCTGAGTTAGAAAGAGAGAAAAAAGGGAGAGGGAGAGACTGGAGTAAGTCAGAAAGACCCACAGCACAGGAGAGGACACACAGACCTCATGACACAGAGCCAGAGGGCAGCGAGAGGCCTCAGAGTGGGAAAGAGAGGAAAGAAGATTATCTTCCCCAGAGATGTCCAGGGAGCTGGAGGTTGAGAAAGCACGGCTCGGGACAGAGACAGGAGCAGAGACAGGAATGGGAAGGAGAGACAGAGGCACCGAGCAAGGTAAGGAACATGCAGGATTCAATAAAAACAGGCAGAAAAAGACGATATCCTCACACAGACAGGCAGAGAGCTCCTGGGGAGCAGGGGAGAGGAGATGGAGGGATGGAGAGAAGGAGACAGGAGCGAGGAGTCGGACGACTCAAGGCGGAGGCCCAATGTGGGGCTGGGGGCAGAGGTGGGGCTGCAGGCTCAGACCTGGCAGGGACCCTGTGATGGCCTGTCTGTGCTCCTCACAGCTCCTTGCTTGATGACCATGACGGGGTGCTCTCAGCTCCCACTCAGCGCTGCACCTGTCTCCCTGGAACCTCATCAACAGCTCCCCTTTGTTGTCTGGAGAAATGTCCTGCAGCTTGGTCCAGATGAAGGTTTAATAAACCTCGGGTTTCCACCAGACCAACAAGCAAGTGGCAGCTGTTACACTAAGACTCAGACTTGGCCTGACGGCACTCCAGAGAGAGCCACTTCAGAGGAGGATGTGGAGCTGTTAACCATCCAGCCTGCTAGAACAGCTTCACGTGAAGAGGAGCAAACCCTCCTGCACAGTGGAAATGCTGCCCAAAGCTCGGTCCTTGTCCCTGATGCCAGTCCAATAATGAGGACAGGGTTTTCAGAGGAAGGAAAAAGAGGGTTTATTGCTTTGCTAGCAAAGGAGAGACACGGAGACTCCTGTCCCAGAGGCTGGGATTGTGCCCATCAGCAGGAACAGGGGGCTTTTATAGAGGTGATTCAGAGAAGATGAGATTGGGGAGGAGAGAGCAGGAAGGAGAGGATCAGGGAGGAGGAGAAAGTTGGGAAAAAGAAAAAAAGAAACATGCAAGTTTCAAAGCCGCAAGGGACATAGTCAAAGCAACAAGTGAACCCCGGTTTCAGAAACTGCAGTCCCAGCCGTTCCAGCCACACAGGATCCAAGAGCTGCAGTCTTGGGTTGAATCTTCTGTCCTTCACACAGGTCACAACTCTGCCTGCCTCTTGGCTGGCCTGGGAGTTCCTTCGAGGCATAGAGCTGGTCTAGAACAATTCCCTAGATCCAAATTGCAACAGAGCATTAAAAAGAGTGTTTGTCAAAGCAAAACCCAAAATAACAAGGTGAAATCTCACCTCTCACAGAATCAGCCCTTGTGGTGCGAGGAGAAGATGACCTGGGGAAGGACAGTGCAGGCTGGACCCCCTTCTTTAACCCTGTGGTCAAAGATGCATCTTACGGAGCACATCTAGTTAAGACATATTGAAGAAATTTCCTACAGTTAAAGAAGGAAAAGAAAAAATGTCCAGGCACAATTCCCAGAGACCTATGACGCCCCTCCCAACCTTCCAAATCAATTTTGATTTATTTTGGATGAGAAAATAATAAGCATCAGAATTTTTTAAAAGTGTATTTGCATATGTAAATACATATATTTCTATATTATAGATTTTATGTTTATTTATTCCACATTAGATTCATCAAAAGGAAGCATGATATCCAGAGAAATCTGGGAGAGTCTACATCAGAAGGAGCTGGGTGAATTCTTCCAAGGTCTCACTTACAAAATAAAAATTATGAGGCCCATTAGGACAAGATTATTTTTTCATTTGACAAATTGTTCACCATTTTTGTGTTCAGATAGGAAAAAATTAATAAATTATAAAGCAAAATTAATTTATTAGCCTAGTAAAATGTATAAATCTGATGCTTTGCTAAATTATTATAATCCAAAGCAGTCTTGATGGGCCTTTCTAGCATTTATGCATAATATTTCAGGCTGTGAATATGTATTAATACATATTAATGAAACTGATTGCTGCAAAACTCTTCTTGTTTTCCTGCATTTCATCAAGCCCAGTTCTGTTATTTATGCACCTGGGTGTTAGAGTGGCACTGTGCACTGGAACTTTCTGCGATGACGAGAATATTCTGGAATCTGGGCTGGTGAGCACTTGACACTTGCCAGTACAAGTGAGGGGAAGAAATTTAAATTGTGCACATCTGAAGTCCCACTTGTGGCCAGCGATGGTGCCCCTGCACGGTTCATGCCCTAGGCTATGGGGAACAACACTGGATTTGACGTCCTTAGGAAAGCACACAAAGATGTCACATCACTATTATTGTTGAAAGGAAAACTCAGCTTGCAGATGGCTGAGCTCTGGTTCCATTTGCAAAAGCAAAAGGAGTCACCCACATTGGATGACCCACTGACCTTCAGATTCCTTGCACAGGTTCTTTCTAGATACCCAATCTCTGACTCAGACTTCTCTCGGCTTCTTTCACTCTCCTTTTTACCATTAAGGATGTAAATGTCAAGGAAGTAAACTGTCCTTTGCAAGGTCATAAATAAAGAAACCACAATAGGATTGGAATTTATGCGAAATTTGGAGGCTCAAGTGACTCTCAAGGGCTCCTCCTGTCACTAACATAGGAGCATCTGACTGTCAGGACATCTCCTCACCAATGCAGTAATAAAGAACTTTGCATGTTGTTATTTTACAAATTGTGGTAATTACATCTAAGCACACCCAGTCTCCTTTGTAATGCTATGAATCTCACTTTGCACATTTTAAACTAATGAGGTGAGCCAGGTGTGGTGGTGCAGGCTTCCAATCTCAGCTTATCAGGAGGTTGAGGCAGAAGGATCACAAGTTTGTGACCAGCCTCAGCAACTTACAAGACCTTGTCTCGAAAAAAAAAAAATACAAAGGGCTAGAAATGTGGCTCAGTAGCTCAGTGGTTAAGCACCTCTGGGTTCAATCTCTGGTTCCAAAAGAAAAAAAAAAAAAAAGAGTAATGAGGTGAGGTTAAATAACTTCCTAACAATCAGGCAGATGAATCTAAAGTGGAAGGCAAGACATTGGTCAGAACTGCAGGAGCCAGCTACGTTGGACAAACTAAAAAGGGCACAAGGATTGCCATCTATCAGGGTAATGGATGGGCTGCTGGTTCACATGAAGCAATATCAGGGGACCTTCAACATGTGCCATTATCAGAGTCTGGAAAAAAGAACTGAGCAGCTGACCTTAAAAGGAAACACTGGGAAAAGTCCATAGGAGTCCCAGCACCACCATCAGCAGCACCAACCCCATCATCACCAACACTGTGGTCATCACCACCACAACACCCTCACCATCGTCACCTTGTGATCATCATCACCATTGTCACATCACAACATTGTCTTTGTCAGAGTCCTTATCATCACTCCCTTCATCACATAAACCCAACCCTTGTCCATGGTTCTGTTTGAAGATCACCATGTCCACGATACACCAAGTCCACACCAACGCCTTGAGTAGGACTGCAGTTTGCTGAAATTTTCAGAAGAGAAAACCAGTGCACAGAGAGTGAGCCTCTCCAGGTCACACAGGGGAGCCAGAATTTGAACGCAATTCTGTTCAGCTTAACCTGTGGTCTCTAATATTCTGCTTGAAGGACTCTTGGCACAGGGCTGATCTCCATTCCCTGTCCCTAAACCAGCAACCCCCAATGTGCGTGCCATAGTTAGAGGAAGAGGAGATGGGCAATTAAACAACCACAAAATGCAAAAAAAAGTGTGTGTGTGTGTGTGTGTGTGTGTGTAGCAGGGAAGAAAAAATAGGGAAAGAAAAATCACCCTTATTTAGAAAGCTATGAATTGAAACTAAATCTGTAAGAGAATCTGAGATACAATTCCTCCCCTTCTTCCTGGTATATCTCCAAATACTTGCCCCCACCTGCACCTGAAAATTATACAGGGGGTAGAGCAGCATTGCATGGGCGTACACACACATACACACACACACACACACGTGCACACACACAGACACATACACTTGCACACAAACACATGTGCACACACACATACACATGCACACACAGAGACACACACATGTGCGCACACACACACACACACACTTCATTGCCTGGACGCTCAGGTGGGTCCTGAGCACCACACCCCGACTTCTCCGTGCACTCATCTCCTCCTTGTTCTTCCACACGCCACCCCCCCCCCAGCTCCTCTCCTAGGACCCCATCAGGACTCCTCCCTGTAGAGTCACCAGGACTCCTCTGTGCTCTTCCCACAGAGCTTGGCTCCTCCTTGGTGCCAGTGTTTCTAATCCGGGATTGAAACCTTCACTTTTTAAGCTGCTGCCTGCAACTGCCCTGGAGACTCCAGCCAGGAACAACCTGTCCAGCTTGCTTTCCTGAATGGCTCCGCCTCAGGGGAGGCACCCTGCACCTGGTCACCATGAGGCCACCTGCCCCCAGGGTATTACAGCCTTCTCCAGCAGAACAAGGGCCTCACCAGGGTGAGCACTGGTCCCCTCAGAGAAGCAGGATGTCCCCAGACCAAGGCCACCTCCCCTAGAACCCAGCAAGCCAAAGACTTGCCAAAGATGAGAGCCTCAAGAGTCAAGGGAGACTCAAGATGCTCTAAGGTGGCCAGAAGGATCCTCCTCCCTCTGTGCACAGATGCTTCCCCACAAACGCAGAATGTCCACCATTGGCTAAGTTTGCACCCAGAGTCTGTGAAGAGAGAGTGTTAAATTCATGCCAGATCCACAACTTCATGGAGGACACAGCTGGAGAAAGACAGATGTAAGTAAGCAGATAAACAGGGAATAGGATCATTTTTAAACTGTTGAGTAAAGGACAGAATGGAGTTTTGAAGTACAGAGAATAACTAAAAGGCAGAATAACTAACAGGCTACGGGTGAGGAATTAATGATGTGTATTGACTCCAGGATGACTGCAAGCCGAAGCCAGGCCTGGGGAAAAGGGCTTTGCTGGCAAGTGCAAAGGCCTGAGGTGGGAGCAAAACTGGGCTGTTCCTGGAAAAAAATCAAAAAGGAGGCTGGAGCACCTCAAGGTAAAGAGAGAGAGCAGCAAGAAATAAGGGCAGCGGGTGGCAGCGGCACATCAGTAGAGATTTAGAGGAACAGATGACAAATGTTGTTTACTTCTAACTGCTGGGGAAGTCAAAGGAGAATCTTCAGCAGGAGACTTAAAACATCTAGTGTCTGGCTTGAAAGAGTGACTGTGGCCACCTCTGGGGACCAGATCATCAGGAAGCTGGAAGGTGGCAGGAGTTGAAAGGTCCTGGAGTTGAGATGGGCCACCTGGGGAAGTGAGGCGGCTGGGGAAGGCAAGGGAGGTGAGTCCTGCCTGTACTGCATGCACTGGAGACTACAAGACCTGTGGGCGGGCCAGACATGGTGGGAGGTGGGAGGAGAGCCTGAGAGAAGCCCTGGTCTGTGTGTCCAGGGCATTTGCATGGATGGTGGTGCCATTTGCAATCATGGGGGAGATGAAGGAGGAGCACTGTTGACCCAGGGAGGGGACCTCCTGGACGTCCTCTGGAGGCCACAAAGCAGACCCGTTAAGGTGAAGCGCGGCCCCCACTCCAAGATGAACTCCACCCTGTGCTTCCCTGGGGTCAGGTGGCTGGAGTCTCCTTGCACAGAGGTTCATTGTCACAGTTACAGACGATGCCCTTGGAACCGAAGAGCCTGCAGGAATCACGGGGTCATCACCGTGGTTTGGGAGCAGAAGGGCTGAATCAATTGGCAGTGAAATGAGAAGGAGCCCTAGTGGGGACAAAGCGGGTTCCATGGAAATGACTCCCTAATTGTTAATCAATTGCAATCGACTTCCTAGTCCTTCACTAAGGATGGGCTGCGGGTCCTGCCTGAGCCTGGGCCAGTCATTGGCCATTTCACTCAAGCCAGCAAGGGCTTCTGAACCAAGTTCAGGTCCTCTGCTCTAGGAAGACAATTCCCAGGAAAGAGCAAAACTCGGAAGATGCGGGCACTCAGGTCAGCTCCATCCAAGAAATCTCTCTCTCCCTGAACCAGGGGAGATGGAGCAGGCTAAGTGACCACAGAAACATGGCTCCCCACAGCCAAGCATCCCCGGAAGGAGGAGCTCCAGGTGCCACCAAAATGGGCACAGTCTGCAAGATGGCAGTATGCAAGGCACAACTGCTGCAGCCAGAGGCCAAGGCCCGGTGCCAGCAAGAGCCAAGCCGCCTTGTGAGGACATCAGGTCTCCTGGTGGCTTCCAAGAGGCGCTGGAGAAGGGATGGCCTGAGCCATAAAAGGGAGGTAATCTCAGAGGCCCAGATGCCACCATCCTGTCCTAAGAGGCTACTGCTCCCTAACCTGCCTCCCTCTGCTCTGGAGGTTACTGTGGTCCATAATTAATGTTCAACATGTGTCCTTGTTGGCGTCACTGTCACTGTTAGCAAAGGGCGCACACCCAGTCTGGGGCAGCAACAGCTTCTCTGCTATGGTTAGCTGTGGCAGGGGCTCAACATGATGAGGCTGCACAGCTTCTAAATCCTCAAGTTGGAAATTTCCAGGTCAAGTGAAATCCCCAAGTTTTAATATTGTGAATGAATCGGCAGGATCAGAGATGTTGGATGAACCAAATAAGCACCTCTGCTGAGCACACCCTGCAGGCTGCACCTGCACCACGTCACCTGGGTGGGGCAGGCATGAGGTCTCAGAGCTCAGGGAGGCAGCAGATGCGTTCTTCTCCTGCCACTGTGCTTACTGAACACCAGGCACTGTGACAGACCCCTGGAGACAGTGTCCTGCCCCATCACAGAAGAGGACACAGAGGCTCGGTGGGGATGGATGGACTTGCCTGATGCTCACAGCCTATCAGAGGCACATCAGGGACCCAAGGCTAGTGTCCCCGGGATCCACAGACAGTGTTCTGAGCTGCTGTGCCCCATGCCTTCTGTTCTCCTCCATCACACATATCCAACAGCCTCCCTGCTCAAAGGCAGTGGCCGGCCACTGCAGCAACTGGACCAGACGCCTCCATCCAGGAGTGTGGGCTTCCCAACATGCTTCCCTCAGCCTTCAGCATGAGGCAAAGGCCAGGGAAGAAACAGCTGACCCTGTGACAACTGGCACTGGCCACACACTTGCTCAGCATTCAGTAGAAGCCACTGGTCCTCCCAGGACACCTGGGTTTGTAGACATCCACGTGTGGCCTACAGGGCTCATCTGTAAGTACCCAGTGAGCTGGCTGCAAGCCTCCCAGGGGACTGTGGTGTGACAGTCCCCATCATCTCCTATCCTCCCATGGGAACTTACCAGGAAAGTGCTTTCAGGGGAAGATCGTACTCATCTCATCCAAAGATGCGGTTAGATTTGGAAGGTACCAGGGCACCATCCCCTCTCTCTGTTCTTCATCGAGATTCCAACACGATCTTTGACCATGAGCATCATAAGACTCAAGGTCCCCAATGCAGGTCCCTGTTCCCGAGCTCATGGAGAGGGCACGATGTCTGGGTGGTACCCAGGGCTGCACTGGGGCACCGGGGTCTTCAGAGAGGCAGGGTAGGCAGTGGAGATGGAATGGATTCTGAGACAGAGGTGCAGGTCCCAATGACTTTTCTGCTATGATGTGATTTTGGGGGGTAAATCATATGGATTTGGATTCCTGCTTTGGTTTTGGTTTAAGGGATTTGACTGCTTAAACTCCACCTGCAGATTTCTTTTAAACTTCAGACTTTTTTTCTTCCAGTAAACCATGCACATGATAAATAAATTCAAAGAGAACTTAAAATTTTCCAGCATGATTAAGCTCATGTGTGCAGGAGGGATAATAACGAATCATCTGTGTCCCTTCAACATAGATTCAGGAGCAGAACACAAACGTGAAGCACTCCTGCTTTGAATCCCATTGTCACACTTGAACCCATTTCTCTGGTTTCTCTGTCTGCTCACAGATGAGGAGATGCCTCAAAACACACGTATTGACCCAGCCTTTTTACATAGCGGTGCTATATGATACCCGGATTCTGCATCGTGCCTTTCACATTGAACAGCGGAAGAGCTGGTCTCTGAAGCCTGATTTCAGGGTCTGTATGAAACTTCTGCTCAAAAAAGAAAAGGTCTGATCTTCACCAGGGGGATGAAGGATGTGTGGCGATGGTGTGGGCAGATGCGATCCAGCAGGACCACATGGGCAAACCAAAGCAACCAGACACCTGGGCCACTTTCCTGGAGAAGAGGGGTAATCCAGAGTGTCCACAATATCCCGTGGCCATGGGTCACACGGAGCAGGCTCTCTCCATGTTGTGTCTGTGGAGGTCATCCGCTGCACTGCAGGAAGTCACGCAGCCTGGCATCTTCACTGAAAGCCAGTAGCAATACTTCCACCCTCAACTGAGAAAGCAAAAATGTCCCCAGTCATTGCCTTTTGTCCCCTGGGTGCTCGTCACCCTATTGAGAATCACTGATTAAGGTTATCGAAGTTTATCAAACTGAAGGTTTACAGTTGGAGGAATTGTTGAAATCTGATACCAGGGACCCCTCTCCACACGTTGGGTCCCTCTTGTGACTTCCCACAACCAGGCTCAATGCTGAGCCACATGCCTGATGGGCAGGAAGGAGGCAGCCCCATCGACCAACCTTCTGTCAGCATCTCCTGAAGGACATTCTGGTATTCATGCCCGTCCCTTTCTTAGATTCAGAGATTGGTTCATGCTTCCTGGCCAGGAGAATGTGGGTGAGCCCGGCTTCCCTGTTTAATGTCTCAGTCGGTGAGGAAGACGGACTCGGATCCCACCAGCACGAGATTTCCAAAGCAACATGACAGAATCAGGCAACACAAACACTAACACTGCAAGAGCTCTGCCCCCTCCTGTGGGGACACTTCACCACCCACCCCCCATCTGACACCTCACCGAGGTGCTACCATGGCTGCATTGGAGTCTGCTCTGACCTTGACACGGGGGTCACTATCGACCAAGACCCCCCCCCCCATGAAGGCTGCAGATCTTCATTTTTGTTTGTTTTTTCCTTTGAACTAGTTTTATGTTATTTTTGAGACCACGCCACTGACATATGATTGGCATATAAAAACTGTAATATAGAATGTACACGTTGGTGGCTGTGGCAATGGAGTGTGCACCCATGAAATTGCTGCTACAGTGTGGAGAGCCATGACAGTGTCTGGGAGATTAGAGTCTGAGATTGGGGTCTCTGATGACTTCATGTCTGTGGCATGCTTGGTGGCTGGGAAAGTTTCTGTGCAAAGGCACAGGATGTCTAGTTGCTATGGAGATGTCCTCCATGCCAGAGTCTTATCAGCCTCAACCTTATTCTCAGGCAGGGCAGCTCCTAGGAATCAAGGAACTTCCTTGCTAAGATATCCACAATGTTGTCCAGCTCTGCTGCTCCTTAATCTACCTGTGAATTAGTAACTTTAAACAATGGACTTTCTTGAGCTGCACAAGGTTCCTAACACTGCACAGTGCAACTCTAGGATGTAACTGGGGAAACAGCTGCATACTGTGGCTAACTCTGTAACTTACATGAATACAAAAAATAATGCTTGCACAGTCTTTAATCTGATTTAAGGACATATATAATAAAGATTGCTGGTGTAATTCTTCAGACCTGCTTTTCCACTAGAGAGCAGTGCTCCACTGGACCCCAGCTGTTTTGTCTTCAAGATCTGTGTGTGTTGACTCTTTATTTCTTCCAATCTCCCATCATTCCTTGCTGGAACCTGCTAGTTTGGAGGCGCTGGTTATGGCACTACCGGCAATGTCCCGAGCATACCCATCACCCCCAAAATCCCTTTCCTGCCAGTCTTCTGTATCTATTGTGATGAGGACATATGCTGGACCCTCTTACAACTTTTTCTAGTGCATCCCAGTGGTGCTTAGCTACAGAAGACATTTCAAAAAAACACACCATCAGGTAGTTTTTTTTTTTTCTATGTGCAATCAGCATGGAGTGTACCTGTGAGATCAGAGACGGATGCCCAGTCGCCAGGCTTATAACCTCAGGGACCATTGTATACTGTGTGACAGCCACTGGGTGACTCCAGATCCCCTCCTCCTTGTGGGACTGAGCCTTTGTAGTGCCATTTCCCCATCGCCCCTGTCCACAGGTACTGGCGGCCACCTTTCCACTCTACTTCTATGAGGTTGACTCTTCCAGGTCCCTCACGTAATGGGATGAGGCAGTATTTCCCCTCCGTGCCAGGCTTACTTCCCTTATCCTCGTCGTCACTGATGGTTGGTTGGATTCACATGAACGAATTTCTAAAATATCACAAAACATACCCAATAGATCTGAGGTTGCTTTGAAATAATTGGGGGTTCTGGCCATTCGGATGCCCAGTCCCACAGGGAAACAGAGCTGGAGCTGGAGCCAGTACCGGGACCCCCGTATTCATGCAGGATGGGGTTCTGCAGTTGTCCTTCTACCTGACCCTGTCCACTGGTCTACATGTCTGGTTCTCGCTCCTGGATCTTGTGCTGAGCACCTTGCTGGGCTCACGTGCTCCCTCTCCTCCACCAGCTAGAAAAGGAAACTTGACCCTCAGCAGTCTGTGCTGTGTGCAGGAAACCTCACCCAGAATCCAAACACCTGAGGTCTCCCTTTCAGTGTCCATCTGTGCTCTGCAGGCACCAGGTATGAGAGGCTGTCTCTGTGCACCGTCCCGTGTTTTGTCTGGTCCTATAAATGTTACACTCTAAACGCCCCTCACCATGATGGTCACTGATGTTTTGGGGGAGTCTAATGCTGAGACAGGGACAGCTGACTTATACATGTTGTCCACTCACTGCAATCCTGAAAAGGTGACTTATTGACTCAATTGTATAAATGGGGAAACTGAGGCACAGAGATGTTAAGTCACAATGAAACTCTCCTTGACCCCCCAATCACTGTGGTAATGCTACCTGAGCCAGCAATGTCCTTAAGTTTATGCTGGACAGGTAGCCTGAGCTTACTTCCCAAGTATGGGGACCCAGGTGGACTGTCAAGGGGGTGCAGTGGTCCTAGGGCTGGGAAAGCTCAGAGGCAGAGGCAGGGGGTGGAGGAGGTGAGAGGAGGGATGGGGAGGGATGGGGGTGAACTCTCAGGTAACTTCTTGGACATTATTAAAAAGAGGGAAACTTCCAAGGGACAAAGGAAGCCACTAGAAAGTTCAAGCCAGCAAGGGACGCCATCTGATGTGTGTTTGAAGAAGAGCACCCCTTCTGTTCCTCAGAGAGTATGCTGTAGGCTGTCCAGGGGGAAGCCAGAGACCACTGCAGCCTCCCAGGGACCAGAGAGCTGGCCTGGCCTGGTCCTGCAGAGCTCAAGCACTGCTCTCCCTGCATTATATTTAAACAGTCTGCACCTGCCTCCACTCCCTCAGGTCTCCACTCCCTCAGGTCTCCACTCCCTCAGGCCTCTGTCTCTCTCAGGCCTCTGTCTCCCTCAGGCCTCCGTCTCTATCTGGACCTCGGTCCTGTGAGAACATAGACCCGGTTGGTTCTAGCCCTGCCACTGTAGACCCTGAAGCTTGGAAAGAGTTGGTAACCAGGGAACAGTTACTGAAGGGGACGCCATGGGTCTGAGCTAAGTGTGAACCTCAGCTCTGTGTTTTGAGGTAAATCCAATCCACTGTCTCCTTAATTAAAACCTTGGAGCCCCAGGTGCAGAAAAGCCAGGTGCTCCCACCCTGGGTCTGCAGAAGCTGAGTGTCATGGAATCTGGGGATTCTATGAACCTGGTTGGGAAGAATATCTGTATCTTTTTTTTTTAATTGGGTACCGGGGATTAAACTTGAGGCACTTGACCACTGAGCCACATCCCCAGCCCTATTTTGTATTTTATTTAGAGACAGGGTCTCACTGAGTTGCTTAGCACCTCGCCATTGTTGAGGCTGGCTTTGAACTTATGATCCTCTTGCCTCAGCCTCCAGTACCACTGGGATGACAGGCCTGTGCCACCGCGCCCAGAGAGAACATTTGTATCTTGATTTTACTAACCTCTAACTGTGATTTAGCATTGTTCTTTGTAATGAATGGAGACAAACACACACACACACACACACACACACACACACACACAGAGTAATAATAGTCCCCGTGCCCATTCCTGGTGATGCAGACACCCTGGAAAGCCATTTGCAGGCACCAAAGGTCCCGAGCGTGGGGCAGTGGTGGGGGCATGAGATCTGGGCTGACTCTTGCCCTTTAAAGCTGCATGCACTACTGTACCACAGGTTGCTTTTAAGGAATATTCTTATGTCATTATAATTGGTTTCTTGGCAAGACTATAATTTTAGCAAGGCTATAATTTTACTTTTCTCAGAGAAGTTTCCACAGGCCTCACCAGACTTCCACGGCACTCATGCTCAGAGATGCTGGTCAGGCTGAGGGAACTGATGTGGACTCTCTGGCCTGGACTTAGGCTCCAACGTGGAATTTCAGGCATAATATTGGGCACACTGCCCATCCTGTCTGTGCCTCAGTTTCCCAAACTATAACATAAGGTTACAAACAGCACCTAGGTTTAGGTTGATTGGCAGATTTCCCTAGAGCCTACATAAACGGGCTTGGCTACTTGGAAGGTCCCATGAATATAGCTCCGTTCTGTGTCCTGGGCGGCCTCGCGTAATTGAAAAAAAGCCAAGTAGAGAGGGAAGGAGGAGGAGGAGGAGTTCGGTACAAGGATAGCATCGGGTAACTTGCCAACAGTGGGCAGAGTCACAGAAAGACACCTGCAGGGTTTTATAGGCCCCAGAAGAAAACACGCTTTTACCCTGGATTAGCTGCGCAGATTTCGGGGCTCACAGCTAGTTATAGTGATCCACAGAAACAGAAATACCAGGCCCCATGGGTTACAGAAGTGCTGGTGATTTCACCCCTCCTGTCACCATTAAATCAATTTATCACGCTCCATTTACCATAGAGAAGGGGCTGGTACCCGTGGACACTAAATAGATGCCACAGCTGGACATGAAGGGAGGACCACTCAAGGACTGACCGGTGAGTACAGGAGGGCTTTCTCTTATGTCTTATTTATTTTTCTAATTGCGCTAAAATACACATAACATGAAATCTACCCTCTTAATGGTTTACAGGGGTAACGTGGTATCACGGAGGACACCCAACCATCTAGTTCCAGAAGAGTTTCATCGCCCCAAAGGAAACCCCGTTCCAGGGGTCCTCACTCTCCGCTGCCAAGCTCCCTGGCAGTGGCCCAGCCACTCTCCCTCTGTGGACTGACTGTCCTGCTGCTTCTGCTCAGCGAGCCCAGTGCCGTGTGGACAGCTGGGGCTGGCCCCGTCCCACGGCCACCCCTGGCTGCTGGCTGTGGATCTCCTCATGCCCACCCTTCAGTTCCACGATGGTGCACGTGTTCCCGGGACATGAATTGCCACCTTCCCCCAGTGCTGTGGACGGCGTCCAGAAAGGCCGGAGGTCCCCCACTCTGGCAGCAGAGTGGAGTGTCTGGGCTCCTGAGGTCACCAAGGCCACGTTTCCAGTCAGCTTGACCACATCCCAGCTGCATGGCCCTGGCCAAGCTCTGCAGCTCCCTGTGCCCCAGCGTCCCCGTGGGAAGCCATAGTGCATGAATTCAGGAGATGCTGTCATCTCTGAAAGAGGAGAGTAAACAATTTTAGGCAGAGCTGGCTGACCCTCTGCTGCCATTCTCTCCCTCTCTTTCTTCTCCAAGAGCTCACCTCGCAGCCTCCTGGGAGCTGGGACACCAGATGAGAGCAAAGAGCCTGGCAGATTACCATGGGTGTGTCACCCAGTGCTGGCCAATGAGATGCCAGGGCCACTCCCTGGCAGCCCCCAGGAGGTCCTCTGTCACCTGAGTGAGGGACACATGCTGAGGACCACCACCACCTCTTTCCTTCCTGTTGCTGGCCACACCTGAGTGCAGACACGGTACCTGGACTGCTGACCGCCATCTTGCATCATGAGGTGGCAAGTGTGAGGTGAAGAGAAAAAGCCCTGAGGATGGTGGGTGCCAGGAGAGGGCGCCAGCTTCTCCCCTGCTACTGTCTTGGGGGTTGAGGGACAGCAGTTTCCTCCTGGCTCCTATTTCCAGCATTCTCTTCTCAACTCTGCCCCCCACAGTACTGGCTCCCAAATACAGAAGGGAATCTGGGGACACAGGGACTAGCCCAATCCCCAGCTGCTGTTCTCTGCACTGTGCTTTTAATTCAGGATGTGGGTAAATCTGCAAATATTTTTTAAAAATATCTCAGCACAATTCACAATTGCTCACTTATGGAGCCAGTCCAGGTAGGTGCCCATCAGCAGACACAGGGATAAAGAAATCATGGGCCATGTCCCTGATGGAGTTGGCTCTCAGGAGCAGTGGAGTCCCGTCATTTGTGGCTAAATAGATGGGACAGAAGAACAACCTGGTAAGTGAAATAAGCCAGACTCAGAAAGTCAAAGATCAAGTGTTTTCTCTCATCTGTGAAAGTTCGAGAGAGAGAACGGAACATAAAGGGGAGAACTCATGAAAAAATAGGAGGGAAATGGAGTAGAGCAGGGGACTGAGGGAGGAAGGGAGGAGGGCCATGGGGAACCAGCAGGGAATGGAATCTGTGTGTGTGATTACAATCCACTAATTTTAAGATTTGAAAATAGAGATATTCCAAAGGATGCCACTAGTGCATTGATGGAGAACTGGAATATTCCAGAGGATGAAGTGTGCTGCCCTGTTCTGAATAAGCAACATGGTTTAAAGACAAAAAATTAAAAAATGTGGCTCAACTACTGATCTCCTGGTTCTTGATTCATATGAAAGAAGTGCCTTGGAAGCCCTATGTGAGCGTGGGACGTGTGACATCTTCCTTTGTAGAACAGACTTTTTTTTTTTGCTTCAGAAAGAAACAGGGCAGTGTGTGGGGTTTAGAGGGAGATGAAAGAGTTGATTAAAAAACAACAACTCACAAAACAACATTGTCACCTGTCAACCTTCATCTCCCATAATTAGTCCTGAAAATCGCTTCAGAGCCAGTTAGTTTCCAAGGTAAACCAAGAAGCACATTAGAGCAAATGAACACCCAGCCTGGCCTGCTTCCTGGATGGCAATAAAGTCAGCAGTGGAGTTCTAGAATGTTCCAAGCCTTAGGTAGACTAGGGTGGCATGGGTTCTAATGGCCACAGGGATCTGAGAAGACCCGGGTGTGACTCTTATGGGATGTGACCCAGACATCAACTGTCTGCTTCTAGGAAGAGCCCGGTGACACTCATCTGTCCACCTTCTTCTCTGGCCCAAGCACTGTCACTGTCCACCTGGGTGATTGCCACATCTTTCCAAACAGTCTCCTGCTTCTGCCTTTGCCTCCACCCACCACTTTTTCCCCGTGCAGAGCCTAGTGACCCTGTTACCATCTGCGTGCTACTCCTCGACCCAGAACCCTCGACCCACTCACATATGGCCCAGCTGAGTTGAGGCCCCTCCAGCCTATCCAGTCTTGACACCCTGAGCCCCTTGCCTGCACTGCCCAGGCCCCTCTGCAGTCTGCTGCAAGCCTTCCTCTGTTCACACTGCCCCGGCCACTCTGGCCTCCTTCCTGTGTCCCCTGCTACCAGCACCCACTGGTTTCTGTGCCAGGCCTTGGCCCAAGCTCACTTGTGCCCATGGGCCGCCTTCCCTCCTCCAGGTCTCCTGGCCAACCCCCCTTCCTGGTCAGGCCTTGCTGATGGCTCTTCTAAGAACTCTTCACCCAGCCTGGTCTCCCTGTCCTCCGCCGTGCCTTGTTTTTCACCAGAGAACCCAGCACCTAGCAGGCTACATATTCCACCCATTTTACCGTGTGCCTCCCTGCTGGGGGGGGCAGTTTCACGAGGGTGGGGACTTTGTGTTCAGAGCTGCTGTTCTAGTAGTGATTGGCACGTGGTAGGCATTCTGCGAATATGCCATGGAAGGACGGGGATGGACAGATGGACACGTGGACAGATGGACACGTGGAGGGAGAAACTGATGGATGGATGGATAGACAGGTGGACAGATGGATGGATAGAGGATGGACAGATAGCACCACTGTGAGTCTGCAGCAAATTAAAATCACTTAGGTACTTTCGTCTTCCAGGAGGCTGATTTCGGGTCCTACCCTGCGAACCCCAACTTCACACTCCTCTTTCTTGCTCTCATTGCCCATCAACTGCCTTCCAATATTTTGCTGTTTGAATTTTAGGATCTTGGCAGCCAAGTACATCCCTGTCAAATCCCACTTCCTCCACAACAGAGGCAGACCTTCCTTTGCCTCAGAGGAAATTAGCAAATCCAGGCCACCCTGGACCCTTGAGTACTTCAGTGTGGGTTGGGCTCTGCACATGGGCAGTCCCCATGTGTCTTCTGGGGTGCTGGGTGAGCACCTCAGGGTGTGCAGCTCTCCTCCCTGACCTTGCATCAGCTTCCCCCAGTCCTGAGGTCTGAACCGTGGTGAGACCCAAGTCTACGGAGACTCTGTGTTCAACTTCTTGGAGACGAAAACCACATTTAGTTTATTACTGAATCCCCCAATGCTTTGTGAGGGAACCAGAGCTTAATAAATATTTGTTAATTTCAAAATTGGAGCAATCCATTCAGATAACAAGGGAAAGATCATCACGGCTGAGGGAAAATCACTTAGGGTAATGTCCCTCCGCAAGGCAGGCAGAGAAATGCTGAGATTTCTAAAGGAGATATTGTTACAACTGACTGGGTACTGACAGGGACAATCAAGGTGACCTTCCCCATGGAGTGTGGATAGTGACAGGGATTACCATCTCTCTCCAAGAAAAAAATCACAGCTCCCAGTGACCTGGGGACTCTCGTAATCACCAGTGATTATTTAAATGCCAATACAACAACGAAGTTAAAGCTAGTCCAAAAGGAAAAAATTACACCACACACACACACACACACACACACAGAGACACATACACACACACACACACAACAGACACACACTTACACATGTGCCTGCATATGTCTGAGAGGATACAAGGAAGGCAACAGAAACCGAGGTTAATGGTATATATTCCCAGCATCCTCCAAATGCAAGGGCACTGGGTTGCACAGACACACAGACACACCTCCAGCCCCAGAAGCTGGAGAATCCAGAGAGGGAGCAACAATTAGCTCCCGAGTAGAAGGGTACGCTGTATGCCATTTGGGTCAAAAAACCAAATCAGAATTCTTATAATGTTAAATTAACCCAAGGTCTCTCCAGCACTTCTCCTCTGGGCAGCAGTTCAATGGAGGGGATTTTTGGACTCTTATAAACCTGAAGTGTATAAATATCTCAGAGTGAGGCACTCTTCTGCCTCAGAAATTAAATCCTCCACCTCCCACTAATGGGAATCCAATAATTTGGTCCTATCACCTGGTTGGTTCATCATGTTAATTACAAAAGCCTCCAACTCGTTTTTATAGGACCAGGGCTGTCAGTCTGGGCAGTGACATTTTAGATCAGATTGTTCTTCTTTTTGTCAAGGGCTGATCGATGCCTATCTGATGTTGAAGCACCTTTTCTGGCTTCCCTGCTAGATACCGGTAACATCCCAGGGTGACAATACTCCATGTCCCCTTGGAGACAGGACGCTCCCAGTTGAAACCATCATTGCAGGATAATTACTCTAAAGTAACTTGCTCTAGCTGCACGTGTATTTGTGTGGATATAGTTTCTCTAACTTCCCCACTGCTGTTTGATGCTGTCCACTCGGGCAGTCCTGCACCTGCAGGGGTTTGGTTAGGAAAGGTTGATTTCTTCTGAGCAATTACAAGCTGAGATGCTTATATGACATGGTAGCAAATAATAAGAAATTTGCTTCCCATCATTTCTTAAGACTTGATTGGTTTGGAGAGTTGGGAAAGGCTGCTCAGGATAGGGAAGGGAAGCTACTCAATGCCTGAGTAGCTGTTTTTCTGGAGGGGAAGTGAGTTTACCACGTTCAGGACACAGAAGAGCAGGATGCACCACAGTGCAGTTTTCGGCACAATGGGGGTTCCCAGTAATGTTGAGGTTTGCGTGGGAGTTGGTGCCTAAAGGATGGAGACAACAGATGGGTTCAGAATGCAAGTTGATATTCCCTCCAGTGGCTGAGCTTGTGTGACTGCATCCATGCTGGGTTCATGAGGCACTGCAGGGCTTTTGAGGTCCACTGGGGAGCATTTTCCAGAGAAAAGTCTACAGAGACTTAACCCCATCTGACTCACCATTAGCCTGTATTAAAATCAAAATGCACTTCACGGCTTAACTTATTAGGAAGCAGGAGTCGGGAGAAAGTGATGTGCAGGCTTCCCCATCGGGTTTGCTTTATGATTCTGCCATGGTCCTGAAACAGAGTGTTTTAGATTGAGTGAAACACAATCCGAGTCTCCGTGACCAGTGGTCTTGGTGGCAGCCCATATTCTCATGATCGATTGTTGATCCTCATGTGTGTGGATGAACACAGACAGATGGAGGGGCTCAGTGACCTAACTCCAGGCTTAATGTGTTTGCTTTTGCTCATGCAACCATAAGGAATCAGAACCCCAAATAGCCAGTGGGTGGAGAGGTACGTGTTCTTGTCTCTAGGAGTTAACAACACATTTTGCAGAGCTCCAAGCCAGGGACAATGTTCACCTTCTCAGGACCTTGGCCGGCAGGCCCATGCTGCAGCAATGTCTTCTCAGCAAGAAGGATGCACAGCACCAGGACTGGACCTCAGAGTCAAGTGGCCCCTGCAGGTCCTGGATGGCAGCAGTGGGACTTCTCTCCTGAGGAAATCACCCCTGAGACACTGGCATCCTTCTGAACTCAGCCGAACCCTGAGCAGTAGCCATGGCCCTCCTTCACCTGGGAACAGACAGGCTGCCTTCTAAATCATGGGGTAAGAAGTCATAGCATACAGATGGCCTAACCTCATGCGTCTCTGTTGAAAAGTCACACCACTTATTCCTAATACACGCTGAGAATCACATTCAAAATGTGATTAAACACCACCAGCCAAGGACGGCTATTATGCTTAGCAACTTATTAGCAAGGGAGGGGGGCACACCTTGTGCGCAGGGTAAATGGATCTTCTAAATGACACTGTTGGTCTGTCTGCATTTTGTTGTTAGTGAAATGGTTGGGAACACACATAACTAATAATGCTAAAGAGCAGAATGTCGAGATTCAAATCTTAATAGCCTCACTTAAATTAAATTTGTATTGATTGTCCTTCTAATTATTTTCCCAGCCTCCGACCAGGGCACTTTCCTCCTCCATGGTGGAAGGCCTGCCCCAGGGCTCCATGAAATGCACCAATTCTGGAGAAGTCCAAAGGCCTGCTAAAGCGAACCTGCAAAGACTTGTAGCTGAAGCCTTTGGTCTTTCTTTCTAAGATCTCATCTGGAAAACATTGTAGAAACTTCAAGCCAGACCCTCAGACTGCATTTGCTATCATAAGAACAGTCTCCAATGGGCGGCATCATGGAGATCTCCCGCCACATGTCAGTCCTGTCTCATGTAAGCGCTCCCATCTGTGAGGTATGCAAAGAGCTTGAAGACACTCTGATCAGCTCATTCACATTTTCACATTCGCAAGCGGCCCCTGGGCACCTGGAGACAGATTTCCCAACCTGGAGCCAGGTACTTTGAACAAATCTGCCCTAGGCTAGAAGCATGTCCATTTATAAACTGGCCAGTTAGGATAGCCACGTGAGCTGGTTCCCAACTCCTAAGCCAACGCAGCCCTCTGTGCACACGCAGGGACAGAGGGGCCCAGGGCCTCCATCCAGCCCTTTGGAGCATTCCATCCACCTGGACAGACATGCCCAGGGGACCCTCAGGGGCAGAACATCTCCTTTAGGAACCACAGGTTACAAGTACAACTCTCAGCCAGGCTCCGTGGCCCACACCTATAATCCCAGTGGCTCAGGAGGCTTGTGTAGGAAGATCACAAGTTCAAAGACAGCCTCAGCCACTTAGATAGGCCTTAAGCAACTTAGCAAGACCCTGTCTCAAAGTAAAAAAAAAAATAAAAAGGGCTGGGGATGTGGCTCATTGAGTAAGCACCCCCGGGTTCAACCCCTGATACAAAAACAGTATACCTCTCTCTTCTGGGATTTAGAGCTTTAGGGGTGGGACCCTGGAAGGGCCAGAGTTTGTATGAGAAGAGAGTCTGCCTGGCAGGAAAGCCCAGCCATGGGCAGGCAGAGTGGAGAGTGAGAGGCTGGCCCGGATGCAGACACCACAGCCCCTGGGTTCAGTCACACCAGCTGTTTGTTCATTTTAACACAGACTTTATTTTGTAGAGTATGTTTTAGTCAGATTTTTCGTTGCTGTGACAAAAGACCTGACGAGAACAATTAGAGGAGGAACAGTCTATCTGGGGCTCATGGTTTCAGAGGTCTCAGTCCGTAGAGGGCCAGCTCCATTGCTCTGGGCCTCGATGAGGCAGAACATCATGGTGGAAGGATGTGGAGGAGGAGAGCAGCACCCTACCTGCCTACAGTGATGCCCAGCTAATCCCTGCAGGGACTAATGAATCTCTAACCCATTCCTCCACCTCTGAACCCTCTGGCATCTTCTCACACAGGACCTCTCAGGACACCCTGTGGCTCACAGAAGAGCTGAGTGGAAGGAGCCATGTTTCCACTGTGCCCTGCTCACCCACCTCCAGGTGCAGTGCAACCCCACAGCAGCGATGGCACCTGTGGCACGTGGGTACCCAGGGAGCCTGCTCAGACGCAGCCCTCACAGGCTCCAGGGTTTACAGGGGGCTTCTCAGCACTGAGTGCTCTGTGAGTCTTGCCAAATGCATGAGGACAGGTGGCATCACTCACAGGGTTCCACCGCCCTCAAAATCCTGCATCTCCTCACTCCTCCCTGTGCCCCCATCAATCTCACAGGTCTTTTCGATGTCCCTGTCACTCTGGCTTCTACAGAACATCACAGACTTGAGGTCATGGAGTTTGTCATTATTTTAAAGTGGTTTCTTACAGACAATGCAAAATTGTTGTTAATCCATCCTGTGAGCTCTGTGTTCTGATGGGTGAGTGAGACCATTAGACCCCACATGTTGATGAGGTCGCATTTAGGATTACTATTTTGTCATTTGTTTGGGTGTTGCCTAATTTGGACTGCTTAAGACTATCAGTGACAAAATCCACTGTGGTCATGTGTCTGGGGGGCAGACACTGACAGAGCTGAGCTGCCTTGGGCTGGGCAGACCCCGGGGCCATTCTGCTCAGCATGTCTCTTAGGCTCCTGATGGGCCATCACAGGAGCTGTCCGTTGTGCCTCTCAGAGAGTGGACGGCAGTTCATAACACGCAGGGCTTCCCAACCTGGGCTCCACGCAGGCAAAGCAACACCTGTGCCTATTCTGTTGGCAAAGCAAGGAGCAGAGGTGTCCCTGGAGTCAAGGGGCTTGGATGTACCCCTGGCTTTTCACAGAGGAGTGGATGAGTCAGAGGACAAGGGAATCAACACCTCCCTCTACCACGTTTCTGCAACCATACCACCAGGTGTAGATAGGTGGACAGACATTGGGTGGACACCTACAGTTTACTGATTTAGAAAGGAAGGTCAGCCAGGTGCAGTGGCCCACGCCTGTAATCTCAGTGGCTGGGGAGACTGAGGCAGAAGGATCGCGAGTTCAAAGCCAGCCTCAGCAAAAGTGACACACTAGGCAACTGGGTGAATCTGTCTCTGAATAAAATACAAAATAGGGATGGGGGTGTGGTCAGTGATCGAGTGCCCCTGAGTTTAACCCCTGATAGCCCCCCAAAAAAGAAAAAAAATAGGCTTCCATTAGAAAGAAAGGGCATATTGAGAACTGAGCTCAAAGTTTCCACCACAATGTGCCCATTACAAAGAGTAACTATTTAACGTCACCAAGGGTAACATGTTCCCACCCCACGGTGGTCATTCCCAGAAGAGAGACGGAGGTGTGCTGTGTACGCCTTTCTTGGGATGGTAAGAATCTTTCATTTTTTTCCTTCTGCACCAAGTGAGTGGGTAGGTGTAAATGTCTCCAGAGCCCTGCTGTCCAACTGGCACCCACAAGTGACACGTAGACACTGAAATTGAAATTTTGAAATAAAGTAAAATAAAAATCCAGCTCCCTGGTGGCTCCAGCCACATTTCCCTTGCTGGACAGTCCCACGCGGCTGCCGAGGGGCACAGCACAGAGGAAGGTCTGGCCAGCCAGGAGGCTCTTTGTTGGACAGCTCCGCTCTGCAGCAGGGAGCTTCCTTATGTCACCTCTGTGCCCTGCAGGGACACAGGTTGTCATAACACGCAGTGCTGGTTTGGGGTTGGCATGTTGGCGTCAGACATTAATGTAACCTGGTCATCTGGTCCACATGCTGAGGTTTAAGTCAATATGTGGGGAAAGATCACGAAAACCAGAGGTGTCCAAAAATGAAAAAAAACACAGTGTGTCATGTGAAAGTACGAAAGAAACAGCTTTTTAAAATAGTGAGGAAAAGGCTTCATACAGAAGGCTGGGAGCAGGCTGGGACGTCTCCCTCCAGGACTCTGTGCAGCGTGGTTTTCTCAGGCAGGTGACTCCATAGAACCAAGTCTGCAAACTTACTCTGATTTTAAATGTCGTGTTGAGACTTGGTCAAAATAGTGAGAAATAATTTGTGCGGAACATCATAAACCCGTTTCCCTCGCCACGGGCATTTTTATTTGTGGGTTGATGGGAACATGCCGTATATGGAGGGTGGAGGGAGCGAAAGGAGAAGATGCCTGGGTACTTAAATCCAGACTCGGGGATCATTGCTGTAATTCTGATTTAATGTCAGCTCTGTCAGAACCAAGCTCTCATCTTCTCCATGCAAATGATAATTTATGTCTTAATGGCGTGAACACTTTACCTCCCACTGTTTTTTAAATCAAATTCAAGCCCATATCCCTCTTTTTAGTATACTATATTCTTCACTTTCACTTAGAGGTGGCTGTGTGAATTATAAAGTGTCTCAAGCTCAAAAGCCATCATATCTTAATTTTTAAAGTTTATCAGACAAGAAAAGCAGAGCCTTCCAGCTGCAGAGTGGTGAAATTATCCTGACTTATGGGATGGATGTCTGTCTTCTTTAACCCTCCCCTGCCTCAGGAGAGAGACAAGGACCCCATCCTCAGTTGGGGGAGATCCCCTCTCATTCCCCACTTTTCTTTCTTTCTGAAACATTTCATTTTGGTGGGGGCTAATTATAGTTTTTTTCTGAATTTGATTTTTACTTGACTTTGGAAAAACATAAATTGTTTTTGTTAAGATCGAACAGCTCTGGAGGCGTTTGGTAAAGTTTAAGGACAACCCGCTGTTATTTAGGGTTTTAATTTGCTTTGTGTGGGATGCAGATTGTGGGTCTGAGTGTGGTTTCCTCTCTGACCTAGGCGGGAGCTGGGATCTTGAGGAGGAGAGCACCCAGACCCAACCACAGGGGCTACTGTAACACACAGATCTATGGGTGAAGCCCCAGTGGTAGAAATGAGGCCCCACGTCTGTCCCCAGAGCCTAAGGGGAGGAATTGCTGGGGCCAAAGTGGAAACTGCTCTTTCTGACTCAGGGCCTGGTTCTCACTACAGTCTGAACGCCCCTCATCAAAGTCTGGAAAGAGACCTCCCCCCACAAGGCCATTTCAGATAAAGCAAATATCTGAAGCAGAGGGCTTTTGGGCTCCTAGACAGCAAGGTTCTTTCCCAGGGAAACCGTTGAACTAAAGGAAAAGTTTAAAAGCAGACCTTGGAGGGACAGTGAGCCAGGCCAACTCTTCCCATCATGAGGAGGTTGCAGGAGGGTGACCGTGCCTCTCGGAGGAGTGATGGTGTTTAAAGGAAAGCAGCCTCCCTGGGTCTCTGGTCTCTGCACCTCCTCCTCCTTCCACCAGAGAACTGGGAACAGGGTGGTTTTCTATGACATGCTTACCGGACTGTTGAAATGAATGACAGCTGCACTGTCTTGATCCCTGGCTGCTTCTTAAACCTCCATGAGCATCTTATGGTGCCCACTGAATATCATTCCACACCTTGCAGACAGGGAACCTCATGCATCTACAGTCTGGTGCAATAAGAGTGACTTTTCCCCTGTCTCCTACCTTTGGATGGAAGTGTGGCCTTCTGAGAGGGGCTGGAAGGGTGGGTCAAGGTGCTTGAAACTCTGTTGCTAGACCCAGGTCACAGGCTTTGCATGGATGGATTGCAATATTAACAGGGCTTTATGATACATTCTCCCACAAGAGTCACACACAGAGGTGGGACCCATTGTTGAGAGCCACAGCCGAAGGGGCCCCAGCAAACTTCCAGCTGCCAACTGATTGGCTCCTCTGAGGTGATGCTCATTGGGCTGTTGCCCCGCCCTTTCAGACCACGGAGCTGCTCATTGGGGGACTTTTTTTGGCTCCGCCCACTCGACCCAGCCAATCGCCTCAAGAGCAGGAGGAGTGGGGGAGGTGCAGAGGCTTGTGGGAAGCCGGTGGTGGCAGTTGGGCTCTGAGGGTTTTTCCTGAGGAGCTGTGTGGTGTGGTGTGTGTGTTCTAAAAATAAAGTTCGTTTCTTTTGACAAGTGGCTCCTGAATTGTGCCCAGCCAGACTTCGGCATTGGGCCAGAGAACCCCTCAAGTCAGGTTAGGAGGCAGGTTGGCTCTCAAGGCCCCTCGGTTCTCTGAGCTGCTGAACAAGCCCTGGAGACAGTAACCCCCTCTGGGTGCATTCGGATTCCTCCTCACACGTGCTGCGTTCCCTCAAGCACTCCTCCCTCTGTGCCTGTTTCTCTTCCTGTGTGGACACTTTCCTATTCTCTCATGTGAGTTCCTGGGCTTTGGTTCCTTTGGTCTTTCCATGCAAGTATGTTAAAATAGTTAATTAATTTTAAGTTTTCTCCCACAGATCTTTGTAGGAAGAAGCATGTCCTCAATGTTACGGGGTGCCATTATGTTTGGCTCTAACAATCTGCTCGTTATGGTTTAGCAGAGAGGTGTCCCCAAAAGCTCGCATGTGAGACAACGTGAGAACATTCGAGGTGCAACGACTGGATTGTGAGTGCTGTAGCCTAATGGGTGAATTACCCCAAGGATGTGCATTCTCAGGGTGATGAGTGTGGGTAGGTAGGGTGGGACTGGAGGAGGAGGCTGATGGGGTGTCCCTGACAGTGGAGCTCTGTCTCCTGGTGTCATGCCTGTGCGTCCTTCCTCTGGGGTCCTCTGCCATTATGTTCTGCTTCACCCTGGGCCCAGGGCAATGGAGTTGGCCAACCATGGACTGACCCCTCTGAAACAATGAGCCAAAGTGAACTTTTCCTCCCGTATGTTTTTCTTGTCAGGTCTTTTGACCACAGCAGGGAAGAAGCTGCCTTGCACCCTGCCAGACACTGGCCCAGAGTGTGGTGCCGCCTCCTCTTCCAGCCAGCAGTGCCGGGCGGGCAGCGCCTGCACCGTGGCCAGCGCTGGGGAGGTCTGTCCTGAGCATCAGGCCTTCTGAGTGCGTGCAGAGCCTCACACTCGGCTCTGACCCACGTTTCCTAGAACTCGTGGTGCTGAGCGTCTTGGCTCTGTGCTTGTTTGCCATCTGTTTATCTCCTTAAGTGAAGTGTCTGATCACATAATTTCCCCATGTTTAGTTGAAGTTGGAGGGTTTTCACGCACTCTGGACACGAGTCATTTATGTTATTTCTAGATCTTTTCCAGACTTGGACTTTCCCCCTTTGCCTCTGTTTTAGGAGCATTACTGCCAAGACCCCCCCACCCCAATTGGATGGCTGGTGGAGAGAAGGGAGGGCGTGAAACCACGTCAAGGCCTTTGGTTGGTGGTGGGCTCTGGGGGGGGTACAAAACCATCATGCCTTGTGTTTTCTTCAAGTCATTAGTGGATATTTTCTGCAATATTTGACTTAGGCTATAATTTAAAACCATCGGCCCTTTACAGCTGGCCTGTGAACAGCTGCAATGGCAGGTCAGTGGACGATATCTCTTCCCACAAATAGGCACAGGGTGACTTAATATTCACCCCCAGAAAAATGAGCTTTGCTTCATATTCTGTGCCATAGACAAATACCAACTCAAAATAAATCTGAAACACAAATGTGAAAACTCAAACAATAACACTTCATGAAAAAAATGTAGGAATATCTTCATAACCCTGAATTAGATACAGTCTAGATACAGTTTAGATTCTGTCTTAGATACAGTATAAAAGATACTTAACAAAATCTGAGTAACATTGATTTTATTAAAATTAAAAATTTTTGCTCTTTAAGTGGCAGTTCTCCACATGGAACGATAAGTTATACTGCAAGAAAGTAGTCTCTGCTTTTTGATTTATTTCTTGACGGAAAATTCTATAAAGTGAAAACTTATCTATAGACAGGAAGCAGATTTGGGGCTGTCTGGGATAGTGAGAAATGGGCAGATGGTTGAGGGTCAGATTTACAAAGGAATGTGGGGAATTTGGGTGTGTGAAGATACGTTCACTACATTGACTGTGGTTTCACAGATACAGATATATATATATATATATATATATATATATATATATATATATATATATATGTGTGTGTGTGTGTATAAATGATATACATGATATACATATATAGGTATATATGTGGATGTCTGCATATATATTACCAAATTGTACTTTTAAAAGTTTGCTCTAGTTAATCATACCTTAATAAAAATGTTGGGGAAAAGGCATCCTGTCAAGTGGAAAAGCCAGCGATGAAAGGCTTCAAGCTGAGTGACTTCACCTGTGTGTCTCTCAGGTCAAGTCCATGCTACTGGGAAGGAAAGAAGGGGGGTGCTTGTCCGAGGCCACAGGTTGGGGGAGACTGTCTGTAAAGGGACAAGGAGATATTTTAAAGCATGGGAAATCTTCGTTACTTTGATTTTGGTGTTACTTGTGTGACTATATCCATTTGTCAAAATTAATCAGATGCCAAATTGTTCTGTATGTCATTTGTAAACCAACAAACTTTATTAAACACAAACTGAAAACATCCACAGCTGCTCCAATGATTCAGATTCATGAGAAGAATTCAGGCTGCTTGGGGACAGGTTCAGGGGGATATCACATGAACTGGGCTATGGTTCACAGTCCCCAGGGTGAGGACGACCCAGCTCTGTAGGTCCCGGGAGTGGGGTGGAGGGCGCTCACCTGGACCATGCAAACCTGACTTCCTCAGGTGCTCAGCCTGCACAAGCCAAGCGTGTTTGGCATCCTTTGTTGGGATGAATGAGGAAAGAAACAGCCATCCTAAATCCCTGGTGCTGGGCTGCAGGTGGGGTTCAACTTTGGGTCTTCCTGCCATGAAGAGTCTGGGAAGATTGAACAACCCACTTCCATCCTTTGGATCTCAGTTTTACCATCTATAAAAATGAAGAGGATGGGTGAGGTAGACTCCAAGGACCCCTGAGACCAGCTGGTCCTTTGACACAGTAGAAATCTGGGGGCTCGGAATTGTGGGACTCACAAGCAGCATCACCACCTGCTGTGGGCACTATGGCTGCCATAGCCAGTGCTCACCAGCAGAGCAAGCGGAAGGTGGAGGACTGACCGTTGTCTAGATACACCTGAGAATGGGAGGGTCTCTCCAAGAGTCCCCAAGCTTCCCAGGATACAGAATGGCCAGAGGTGTCAGCAACACGCTGAGCAGGGCTGGAGGACCCAGAGCTGACCAGCCCAGGAGTCTAGGGGGTGGCTCCCCCTGGCACACTCCTGGAATCAGGTGTTTAGTTGCCCAGCAGAAGACAAGGAGGCCCACAGGGTCACCCTCCACTCAAGGGAAGAGCTGTGGACGCAGCCACTCAGCTGCCTTTCCCAGAAGACCATGTTGAACCTCTGAGATGCTGCTCACTTGATGTCCTCTGCCTATAGAACTCCCCGTGGCTCAGGCTAAGCAACAGCAGATGCAGAGACCATTGCAACTCTCACATCATCTCTGTTGGCAGAGAGGGCATGGGGGCGCTTCAAGTCAAAATATACCCGAACTGGTGGAAGAAGACACGACTTGTCTGGGGGAAAGATTTCACAACAGTTATACATGTGAATGACTCAAATCCACCCCTAGATGTCACATTCAGACCTGTATAGAGAGGGCTCCACTCTCAGTTCCTTCTCCAGAGGTGACAACATCCACGTCCACTCCATATGGAAAGAAGATGTCCATTTGCCTCCAAGAGAGACTCCATTTGAAAGAGTTTCCCAGTTTCAAAAGAACCAAGGAAGGGGAGGGAAGAAGTGACAATGACTGTCACCCTCAGACATTTCAATCAAACCTCACTTCTATGTACAAACAGAATCAAAGTCTTCAACATGGCTCAGCCAACCAAGGCTCACAGCTATGCTTTCTCCTTCCAACCAGACCTGTGAGAAAACAGTAAGGGTGACAGCGAGTAGGGTGGATGGAGGGGGACTTGCCCTGCATTGGCACCCAAGCTGGGTGTGTCACCAAGGAACGTGTCTTCCTACCTCCAAGTATTCGCCATGAGGACCAGCAGTTATAGACACGGGCACAACCACGGGGGAGATAGACCTACAAAACAAAAAGGGAAAAGCAAGTCTCAGAGGAAAACATATACTTGACAGTTGTCACAGGAGGCAAACCATTTTATTTCTCCATCTTATGAACAATCAGTTCATCTAGAGATGGAACTAAACCACCAATAAGACCCACCCTCCTAGTGCATTTTTGATAGGACGTTAGTCTCCCTTGTTTTACAACTTCTCTCTGCTCTCTCTTGTTCCCCTAATGTTAGTAACAATTCAAGATGCTCCTAAGATACACTCATGAAGAACCCTAGTATCCAGAAAAGAGAGAAAAAACAAAGAAATTTGCACTTGGGATCCATTTATACAATGCATTCCATAGGAGTCTCACTCCACCATGGGGCCTCCTCAGCTCCAACCCACAAATTGGGATGTTTAACGAATGTGTGGCTTCCAGAAATGGTGAGTTAAAGATGAAGTAAATTGTACTTAATGCTGGGGAATTACAGAGCCATCCCCATCTTTGCTACGAATTACTGTTGGAAAATGTTTCTCAGAGCAACATCGACCACCAAACCCTATGGGAAGTAGGGATAGATGCTGCCAGCTGCAGGGATGCTGAATGATGCTCAGCCATCGATACCAGCACTCGAGTGCACCATTCCCAAGGGCCAACAAAAGAAAGAATGATGCACCTTCAACTTCCACACACACACCCCTCAACTTCCAAACAGCTGTTTCATTCATCAGGAACAGTTAGAGGACTTCTAAAAAATAGTCTGAACTGAGACCCAGGGAGTTCATTATTTTGAAGGGAAAGTATAGAGGAGAGAAAAGATAGGGATTGCAGTACCCGTCAGGCTCAGTCCTCGACCTGTGTGACCTTGTAAAAGTCACTGTGATCCGCTGCGGCCTCATATCTAAAGTTCCTGCTGTGCTCTGGCAGCAAAACCAAAGGGCCCCAGAGTTGCCTGGGCTGGACCAGCTCAGCACAGGAGATGCTCCTTAAGCACGGGGCTTCCTCCACACTCTTCATGCTCTGTGTCCACGGAGGCACTAGAAGGCACATCCTGCCCCACCCAGCAAGGGCTGTAGGTGCAACTTAGCCTTAGCATTTCTACATAAACCTTTTGATCAAGCTTCACCCTCCTTCCTGTCTGCTGGTCACATAAATCCCTTCCTCCATCACCTAGCAACAGCACACTATTTCCATGTGAGGCACTGGTCCTCTCCCACTCAACCCAGAGAGTCCAGCTGAGGAGACGCCAGCTCCTGACTCCAAAGAGCAGAGACGCAGGATGGTCAGCAACTGTCCTACAGGCCCTGTTATAAGCCAGCTCAGGAGGAGGCAGACCGCCCCACACCATCTGTCAAAATCAAGGACATCCGCTGGATATTCACTAGTCTGGTATGTCTCTCTCCTGAACTGCTGGGCAGGTGGACCATAACCCCCAGATGCCCTGATGGTGGAGGTCCCATCTTCCAACCCACGAGGAAACTCAGTGAAGCCAACACAAAAGGCAGTTGGGTGAAAAGATGGAGAGAAAATCCTACAAACATTTCCCAGCCACCTGAGTCACCTAGTCCCCAACCAGGGTAATTGTTGGCCTTCCTTCCTTCCTTCCTCCCTCCCTCTCTCCCTCCCTCCCTCCTTCCTTCCTTCCTTCCTTTCTTCCTTCCTCCCTCCTTCCCTCCCTCCCTCCCTCCCTCCCTCTCTGCCTCCCTATCTTTCATCTTTCTGTCTGTATTTTTTGTTGTTGTTAAAATCTTATCATTGGCTTCCTGTCACCATCACCTGAGACATATGCCATCACAATAAGGACAGCATCACCTGGCAGGGTTGGGGACATATTTGGATTGCTGTTCTGGCCTGATGGAGTCAGTGGGTTCAGTCTCACTGCTCTCCTGCTGTAAAGAATAATAGTCTAAACAGAACCTCATAGTAATACCATAAATGTATACATTAATGTAGACATAAGCCTTCTGCTTGGAGCACATACTACCTGGCCTCCTCTGCCGGGGTCACCAGCCCTCTCGCAGAGCTGTTCTTTGAGCTGAGTAAGGTAAGGCACAAAGGAAGCTTTCTCAGAAATGAGCTTTGAGAAGAAGCCACCCAGATCCCGGTTGGTGCTCAAGGCAGCTTTCTCAGTGGGTGACCTGAGATTCAATCCAGGATGCCACAGGCCACTCCCTTCCACCTCCCTCAACAGGCCTGGCTTGTGCTGCCAGAGATTTAACCCAATTCTCCCTTTTAGTGTGCTCAACATTTATTAGGTCTTTATCCATCAGAGCAGAAGACTAAAGAATCTAAGAGCATGGGTTCACACCCAGAGCCTATAGTCAACCTCAACACTCAGTGCCTCAGTTTCCCCACTGTTGAAGGTGGTGGCCACTGGCTACTGTGCAGACCAGATACCCCACACAGTAGCACCAGGCTCAGCACATAGCAAGATCTGGCTGCACAATGCTGGAGCTCTCCAAACACAGGGGCAAGAGCACACACACACACACACACACACACACACATCTCCAAATACAAACAGTTCAATACTGCAACTTAGAAAAATCAGATAGTTCTTAAACCAAAAAACTACTTTGGAATTTAATTATTTTGAAGGATAGGTCCCCTGTGGCTCACTTATTCCATGATGTTGGAGTAGGGGAAAAAGTTAATAGCTTTCTAATTATATCAATTTCCCATTTTAAAAAAATCTGTTTCTCATTTATTAGTCTACCAAGGGATTATCAGGCTAGTTGCTTTTTGCTCTTAATTCATAGAGCAGAAATAAATTAGTGCAGATGTGTGAGATCTTACTCCCTCAAATTACCACTTCCTAAGTTGAAGCGATTAAACTCATTTGTTTATATGGAAGTTATTAATAAACCCATTTATCAGAAATTTGACTCTCTTAAGGTACAATGGTCAGTCGTCCTCATGAAATAACCTAAGGAGTACCTACCCCACGTCTCACATCTGACCGACTTCGTCAGCAAAGCTCACGATAAGAGACAGTGGCCACAGAGAGCTCCAAGCTGAAATTCTTGGCCAGCTTGTCTTTGAATTTAGCAAATCCATGTTTTCAAACAACGGGAGTGTTGACCAACACCTCTCCATGAGTACATCCCTAACACCGTTAATTCTTGCTAAAGAAATGGCCACCTGCTCCTTCCTTTGCCTCCCAGTCCTATTCATTGGACGTCCAATGGATCCAGATACAAACATCTTGACGGGTCCATGTGACACAGAAGACGGGCACCATGAGCCCACACACCCACTGCACTGTGAGTTTGAAGGTGACAGTCGACCTCAGCTGGAACGGGCAAAGGGATGGCTCTGGATGTGGACACAGACATGGACACGTGTGTTAGCTCTCTGTTATTATGGCCCAAACACCAGACAGAAGCAATTTAAAAGGAAGAAATATTTATTTGGGCCACAGCTTCAGAGGATTCAGTTCAAGGCCTATAGCTCCATGACTCTGTCTGAGATGACCATCATGGCAGAAGCTCCCCACTCATGGCAGCCAGGAACAGAGAAGGAAAAGAAGGGACCGGGAACAAGACACTGTCCCCAAGGGCATGCTACCAAGGACCTGATCTTTCATCTAGGTCACCTCCAACAGTTTACAATGTTTTCCTCTCAATAATGCCATCAGATCGTTAACCTACTGGTGAGGTCAGAGCCCTCAGGAGCCCATCACTACCCAGAAGCCCCACCTCAGAACATGGATGCATTGGGGACCACACCTTCAACACATGAGCCTCTGGGAGACATTCCAGATCCCAACCATGGCAGTATGCATGTGTTGTATGTGTGTGTGTGTGTGTGTGTGTGTGTGCATGGACACTTCAGTGTGTGGATCTGTGTGTGCAACTGTGTGCATATTGTATGTACTTGCACACATCAGTGTGGTGGGCTAGATCAGATAGAGATGGCAGATAAACATGAAGACAGAATGGACAGTGCTTTGTATGTCACCAGTCTCTTATTTTTTTAAAGCTGAATGTAAGCATTATCTGTGAGATGTCACTCTGAATTATTGCTTTGAATGACTTTTCCTGTGCAGGCTGGCCACGTGGCCTACCCCAGCAATGTCATGGTGAAGTGTCACAGGATTTGATGACATGACTCCCACATTCAGCAAGCATTGAGTCTCCACTCCGTCCACACACGGCTCCAGGCTCGGGGCCTTCCCTGCCGTCAGGGACGGAGCAGAGCTCTAAACAAGAAGCAGATCATGATCAGGCTCCTCCCTGGAAGCTGTCCCTGTTGGAGGTGACCCGAGGCCCTTGAGAAGGTGGTTTCTGCTTCTCTCATGTGGCCACACCAGCCTCTGGAGACAGCTGAAGCAGAGGTGGTTCTTTCTTCTGGACAGCGAGGGAACATGAATGCCTCCCTGAGACCCGAGGAAGGGGGAGCCCCCACCGGGCTTCACAGACCCTGCCAACCACATGGCCCAGGTGACAGCCACCAGCCTCCCCTGGCGCTCCCTGCCCATCAAACGGTTCTCTGATGAGCACAGCCGACCCAGAGAGCTATCAGTCACAGGCACGGCAAACCCAGGTCTTACTGAGACTGAAACTCATGTAATTACTTATTGGAAGGCGATGTTCTCTATGAATAAATATGATAACATGAGAAATATAACATTAGGCATGGAAACAACATTCATATTTAGAAAAAAATCACAACAAAGTATAAAAATTTAAAAGCTCAATTAACATTGCAAGTGCCACAAAATTTTAAAAATAGCACAAATACACTTATGGATTACCTGACACACCCCCATAATATTCCTGCTTCCCCATATTGTCTGCCTTCTTCAGTGCTTGCTCTGATGATCTCTTCCACACAAGCAAGTTTGTAATGCAATTTCCTATAAAGAGTAAAGAAAGATAATTTGTTTTACTCTCTGGTGTGGCTCATGGAAACGTATGTTTTTGTTTGTTTTGGAAATGTTTTAGTTTAGACTAGTCTCATCTTAAAACCCATTATTTTCCCAATCATGCAAATTCTAGGACTGTCCAATGTTCTCTTGAGTCTCTTCAAGACTTGGAAGATTTGTAGATTTGGAAGATGTTCAAGAATTTTCCATGTATGAGCTTCTACTCCACTCATTTCCAATCTTACAATATTATCCTCCCTGCCCTGCTCCAGAGCAGGGTGACATGAACCACAGTAATGTTTTGACATGTCCCCTGCCCCACATATTCATGTCCCTACATGGACAAACCTGCAGAGTCAGCAACATGTGTACCTGGGAAGCCACACCCCCAGGGCCACCTGTAACCCTACTGTGTGCACAGCAGTGTCAGGCCTCCGAAGCTGCCTCCTGCCAAATCAGAGTTAAATGGATCTCTCAATTAACCACCCTGGATCAGTTCTCCAAAGTGATCACAGCCACCTTAGTATCACCCCACAGGAAAGCAGATGTGACCATGGGGAAAGTGAGAAGAGATGGAGAGCTCAAGTAGCTGCAGGTGAAACATTTGACTTTTGCTAATTGTGCAAAAACACATATCCTGTGCATTTCTGCATGAAGAAATCCCAGACCAGTCATGAGTGCAACCTTCTGTGCATAGTGTGGGTGCAATTATGTGACGATAGCATCGTGCATTCCTGAGGTTGACCTTGCGCCCACTTTCCCTCATGGACAAGGTGCTTAGAATGAAGATATGAAACTATACATGCAGAAATGAGTGATGGGACCCACCAGTCAACCCAAAGCTGCCTGCCATGAGTGGGCGAGTGGGTGCACAGCTAGGATGAGGCTCCTTCCTGATGCTCTTTCTGGTTTTCCTCAGACCAGGCCAGCATGGTCCAGGATGAACTAATGGAATGAGCCACCATGGTTGTCTTGGTGAGTCCACAACCACTTCATGGAACAGTGAATGGACAAGCAGGAAGGACTCCTCAGTCAGCAGCAGAGTTTGAAATGATGGACACCACCATCCAAATTCAGGCACTTTTCCTACTCAGGCCTGAGCACATTAACAGGGCAATATACTTCCTAAATCTCACCCACCTCCTTGGCAAGCTCTAGTTATTAAGAGGAAAAATCCAAGGATCTGGAAGTTCTGATTGGGAGGGTTTTCCTGTTGTCCTATGGTCAGCTGGCCAGGTGCACTGAATGAGGGAGAAGGGTGGGGAAATTCCAGATAAGGAATATTGGAAATGGAGACCAAGACACTGGCATTAAAAATACATGCACCCTTAGTTAAAGACAAAGCATTTAGAAGCAAAGCTCAGTGTCAGTAAGGACAGGAAAATAAAACCCCTAGAGTGGATTTCCTGGGACATCTGGGAGATGTCTTATCAGGCTATACTGGGAGAAACGTGGACACTCTGTTGAGATGCCATGTATGGAAGTTATGGAGTTTCATTGCTGGGGGACACTTCAAGAGGTTAATGAGATCCTACCCAGGCATGGTGGGGCATTCCTGTAATCCCAGTGGCTCAGGAGGCTGAGGCAGGAGACCTGCAAGTTCGAGGCCAGCCTCAGTAATTTAGCAAGGTGTTAAGCAACCTAGAGAGACCCTTTCTAAAACTAAAAAATTCAAAAGATCTGGAGATGTAGCTCCTGGATTTAATCCCTAGTACAGGGGTGGGGTGGGAGAGAAGAGATCAGTGATCTCCAGGGTTCGTAGTTATTCCCTCCTCCTGGCGTGTTCTCCTTCCAAATTTCTTAAACTGGCTTCTGATTATTATTCCAATTTCTGCTAATATGTCTGTAGCCTGGAGGAGCTTTCCTGCCAATCTCCTTACAGCAGCCACTCCCAAGCATTTCTGCACTCAATTGTCCTTGTTCTTTAGCCTAATGCAATCACACCTAGCCTGAAAGGTGTCAGGTAAAGCTCTGTACAAGCATTTTTTGTCTTTCTTCTGGAAAGCAATGACCCTGCCTGCTCCTGTATTCCTGCTGCCTGGGAAAGAGCCCAGAACACTTAGAAGGTGCTTCTGGGTCCTTGGTTGAAGGTTACACTCGAGTGGCTGGAGCCCAGAAATGTTAATTGTCTCAACCTGGCCACAGAGACAGCTGGGGGCAGACTTAGAAGGCAAACGTGTGACCCTTGACGGTTTGGGTCACCCGAGGGTTCTCGCTGCTTGGTAATCACTTGAATGTCAATGATGTGAAGACAGAGAAATACCAAAAAATGCAGACGGTTTTCCCGGCGCTGCATCTTGCCACCCAGGAATAAATGAACACGGAATATTTTCTGAAGCACACATATTTTACCTCCACAGAGAGTGTGTGGGAACTTTCCTCTCCCACAAATGACATTAGCAATTTAGAAAATGATTTAAAAGAAGAGGGCATTTCACAATATTGCCAATAACAGTTGGTAAATCTCATTAATAAGATACTCTGATGTGGAAATCACTGCAATCCTATTTCTTAGCAAAACACTGTAATTAAGCCATTGTGTGTCTGTGTTATTTAGCAAAAGAATAATCACACTATGCCCTTGAGACTTAGTGCTACTTTGGAGCTTTGGGGCTGATCTCTTTGGCATCTTATCTGGAACTCGCTCTAATGAGCAATATAATCTGAGCCATGTTCAAAGCCAATCAACTACTTTATACAAAGAGATATTACAGCAACAGAAAAAAGATCCAGTGTGCCGCAGGCCATAAAACACTGAAACACACTCAAACTACACTTAACTCTGAAAAGCAGCTTTTAATTCAGCAGTGGGCGCTGAACATCTTGGACATGCCAGGTTTTGTACCGAACATCAGGAAGAGAAGGATGACAGGGTTCCTAGTGCTGATGGGTCTTTTTTTTTTTTCTGGCTAAAAGCAGTTACAGAGAAGTCACAAAATCAACCTTAATGACAATGTCCCCTTCTATACCAAGTCTAACTTCTGCTGTCTCTTGCCCAACTCTGAATGGCTTTGCCAAGGAGACACTTGACATTCTGGACTCAGTCAAAAAAATAAAATGAGGCAAACTCCCCATAATTCTTGCAGCTGCCCTAGCCCTCTCTGCATTCTCTCAGCCAGCCTCAAAGACTGGAGGTCAGCAGCCAGCCTTCACTGGGCAAAGGGGATTCACCGCTAGCAGCAGGCAGAGGTGACACTAATATTCTGAAAAACATGGAGAGTGGATTGTATTGAAATACTCTTCACACTCTTCATTGACTTGAGGGTTTCCCTGAACCCCTGTACACGACCATGCTGGCTCCCAAATTCAAAACCAACTTGCGCTTGCCCCCTCCCCACCCCCGACTCACCACTACAAGTAGAGAGAAATGGAAGACAGGATGGGGCAGCACTGTCCAGGAAGGAAGTGGATTGGCCCAGAGGAGGAGGATGTATGTCATTTAATGAGAAAATAACACGTTTTCACCAATTTTTAGGCCACATCTTGTTGGCAAGACACTTGAGGAAGGGACGTGGCAAGGGCACACTGTGGCATGTGAGCTACCCTATAGGAGGACCCCAGTGGTCTCAGCTGAAGCAGATTTGATGCTTTTCCAATGTAGAGGGAGGTCCAGCTCTCTGGGCCACAGAGCCACCCAAGCTTGAAGCACCCCCCTCCAACCCAGGCTGCTTCACCCCATGGTCATGTTTAAGCAAGAAGTTAAGCATGGAGCTGTGTGAGGTCCAGCTGGCCTCAGGTAGGCACAAGACGGACAGAAGGAGGGTGGCAAGGGACAGAGGGTGAGTGCCCTGAAAGATGGACAACAAAGGGACCCTAACAAGACCTGTGCTCTCTGACTCCGTCTCTCCTTCCCCTCTGCAGGTAGTTCAGGGATCTGGAGGTAATCCAGTGAAATGGGTAACCAAGCGGGGACAGTAGCTCATACAAGCTTCATTTGTGAAATGCTTACCCAGGTTTCCATGCACGGATCCTTCCCTGTGTGAGAAACTCCAGAGGTTCTGGCACAGGCTCCTCTACCCAGAAGCAGGGGAGGTCCAGAGAACTCCCGAAGCAGGTGGACTCACCTGTCCAGGTGACATCCCAGCAGCAAGGGGGAATCTCTGAGTCAGAGAGGACTGACGCCACTGCGGTCTTTGAGGAATAGAGATGGTGCATCTGTGATGAGCTGAGCTGGGTACATTTTAAGCATAAACAAAGCAAGAAGGCCCTACATGATGAAAAATATGCTGTTGAAGTTATATTGAAAATGATTAGATGTTTCAAAATTTGAGTTTGGCGCCAGCAGGGTTTTAAGCTGGTCTCAGCCAGCTGTGCAGTAAACAGAGGCTGGTACTCGGGAGGCACTCTTTGGCTCATTGATGCTACAATCTCTTAAATCAAATGTTTGTGGATTTTCATCATCTCATCTATTTTGCCTTGTGTCTAAATAGCCTGGGAAAATATGAAATTAAAGCCACCAGATGAAAGAGACAGTTGCGGCATCTTCCGGTTGGTGGCTCTTGTGAATTGCCTCTGATAACCTACCAGGGTAGGAGAGCCTTGCTCTCTTAAGCCCTCTCTGCCAGAAGAGGAGGAAGCAAAACCAAGTACATGAAAACCCAGGTGGTCTTCAAGCACGTGTCCCCATGGCCTGTGCATGCCAAGCCAGGCTGGGCTCCCAGCATGGAGGACTCTCGATGCCATGCAATGGGGAGTCTCTCTCTCTCCCTAGAACCTTTCCCGAGGCAGCACACCAAAGGCCAACCTAGGACACTGATGGACAGTGGACCAGTGAGTGTATGGCCATAGCCACTGCTCATTTCCACAAGCTTGAAGCAGTTTGTCATTTTTTTCCCCAAAACCTTTCCCCTTAGGGGAAGCATTGTGTTTCTAAGATGGAGCGAGGCAGGGAACACAGCCACAGCTTTCGAGAAAGCTGTGGTTCTGAGCATAGGCGAGGTTCATGACAGATAGCCTTTTGACAGTGTCACCTTGGAGTGTCAGCTTCAGATGTCAGCTTGGAGTGGGGCCTGCATGGTCATCATGGGCAGGAGAAGCTGCTCTGCTCAAGTCACAGGATGGCGATTCAGAGGTTCGCCACCATGGTGATTTTCTGGGCAAGGCTCATGATGAGCAACCAGGTGACAGGGTCAAGGTGCTGACCTGTCCAGTCTCAGGAGATTCCTCCTTTGGTGGGTCTGAGGTGAGTGTGTTGAGTCTGGTGAGGTTGATAAGCTCCCAGGCCTGGCGTTCCTAGTAGGGTTTGGGATGACCACACAAGGCAGGTGCTCCTTGATTCAGTTTGGTAAGTTGGCACATGAGTTATTTACCAGTCTGTGCCTTAGGGTGGTGCCGGTCAGATGGAGGTTGTTTACTTGTACAAACAAGGACTGGAAACATTCCATCTCAGCCCTTAAACCCTAAATGGAGTGATGCAGAGCAAACTATTGCTTTATATGACAGCACAGAAATGGATTAGGCACAGCCTGAAAGCTGCTGTTCTCCATGTCATGGAGTAACTATCTGCTCTCTATTTTCCCCCCAAAATGCCCATGACTGAATCCTTGGAATCTGTGACTATGTTGCATTGTACTATAAAAGGAATTTTAAAAATGGAATTAAACATGAGAGATTACCCAGCATTCTAGTGGAGGACAAATATAATTGCAGAAGCCTTAAAGGAAGAGGAAGACTAGAGCAAGACAGGGAGACTGGAGGAGATGACTCGGGAGAGCTGAGGGGTATGAGCAGGACTCTGCTACCATGGCTTCCTTTCAAGAAGCCAGAAGGAGACCATGCATGAGGCAGGGGCTGAGGGCGTCTTCCAGAGGCCAACAAGGACACACCTACTCAGGCCAGAGCACAAGCCAGGGCCTGAATGGACACAGGAACTGCTTCTCCCCAAATTTCCTCCAGGAAGGCGTGCAGCCCTCTGACCCCTTGGTTTCAGCCTGGAGAAACTCACCTCAGACTTTAAACTGTGAGATCATAAATCTGTGTTGTTCCATGTCATCCTTTGTGGTAATTTGTTATGGCAGGAGTAGAAGGTAATGAAAAATAGGTGGAAAATAATGTTTTGCCCAAATAGCAGAGCTTCTCAATCTTTGAGGATTCTCAGGAATTGATAAGCTCAGATCCATAAAGAGGCACACAGGAGAAGTGGCAGATGTCCTCATCCATTAGGTGCAACTTGATTGGCAGGCCAGGAATATTAAAACACAGACAGTATGCCGGCTCCCTTCTTGTCTCAGTGCCCTGCAGCAGAGCTGCTGCAGATGACTCCGTCTGCTTGGAGATGTACCCAGGCACAGCAGAGTGTGGGACAGACCCACTACACTAAAGGAACCTCTACATACAACCTAATGAAGGGAGCCTTTCATTCCTCCTGAGCGCCCCAGCTGCATGCCTTACTGTCCCCAGAAACCATCCGTCCATGATCAAATATGGCAGACCCAAGTCAAGTGATGGATCCTGGTCCAGAATGTGTTTCCAGAATCTGGAAAGGCTGTGGAGACCCAGGCGTCTCAGGACCTAACACCTGGATCCCTCCCCTGCTTGTGGTAATGCTCTGGGCAACCGCCCTGAGTTCAGTCAGCAAACATGGTGTGGGAGAAGCCCAGGTGCTCTGCAGGCGGACAGGCTTATCCTATCAGAATTGCTGGCTTATCCCATCAGAATTGCTGGCTTATCCAATCAGAATAGTCCTTCCTCTGTGCTATAGCAATTGGTGCAGGGATGAGCTTCTGACTCCATCAAGCCAAGGACGGAAGCCCTGGGGTCTTTGCTGAACATCAGTGCTCAGGAGAGCAGCTAGCACAAATGAATATTTAATAAGTGAATACATAATGATGAATAAATGAAATGTTTAATAAATGATGCATGCTGTTACTTAATTGCACACAAATCAGACTTTGCCAATATATGCATTTATTTTGGCAATGGTTTAATTAACGTTCTCAGTTGCTAATTGTGGATAGGTTAGAGCGACTCACTTGTCTTTTGAGGGGAGGGAGTGTTTCCTTGATAGAATGTGTGTGCCATTGGAGCAGGGAACACATTTTTATTGGTTTCCTCTGTATCTCCAGGGTCCTGTAGAATTCTTGGCACACCGTAGGCACTTAGGAACTATTTGTGGAAAGGATGACTGGCACCCTCTTATTCCCAGCCTCAATACTATCACTTTTCCTGGATTTTATGGCCAGTGTCCCTGGGTGTGTAGTTTGAATTCTGGGTCACTGACTTGGGAATCCTGAGCACAGCTTTAAAAAACATTCTCCATGTGACTCAATAAGAAAGCAGCTTTGTCAAGTCTCTCTCTGCCAGGGAAGCCCTGGCAAGGTGGGGGCAGGATTCAACCCCACGGACTAAATATATATGTGCACTCTGCTTCACAAGCAGAGGAGGAAAGGAAGGGAAGTGCAGATCATCAACTGCTTTCCCTCTCATGTGGCTCCTTGTACAGAAATACACGCCTCACGGACATTGACTTCACAGAAATTGAAGGCAGCGTCCCCTGTCTTTGTGACTGTGACGAATCCCTCTGGGAATTCTGGGAGGTTCGCACACCTGTCGTACCATACCACTACTAAAAAGTAAGACACTTTGTCTGAAAGCTTGTGTGGAAGGTCACGAATGTCAGATGACAGGGCCTCGTCTTGTCCTAGCACCTGCTTCCTGCAAACTGTGATATAGGATTTAGGAAGGTTTTATGAAGCCCCAGGGATGTGTGGAGAAGGTCCTTGTGCCTGGACAAGCCCTCGCTCCCCCGTTTAATTCCAAATCCAGTCTGCCCCGTGAGCAGCTGACACAACTGCTGTCTGGGCCCTGAAAGTGACATACAGTGGAATGTGCCCTGGTAGTTCTGACATTGCCTCTGCCACCCCATTGCATGACTGATGTCCCTAGAGGGGAGCAGGGGAAAGGCTCCGAGGCGCCCAGCTGCAAAGGGCCTCCAGTCACTGTCTTCATCATGTGTCATAGAAAGAACTAAGTTCAGAGCTTCCGAGGGAAAGCAAGAGCCTACTGCGTGCACTAAGAGGAGCTCAAGGAGGTCTCCTGAAGGGAGAGTGCCAGGGGACCCTGCTCTGGGACACCCCAGGGAGCTTCTCAGGGAAGGTTCATGGCCCACGGAATCCAGAATTTACCAGGACACCAGGAATCCTGGCAGGGACACCATGACCCAAGGGCTTGGGTAAATGAAACTGCCACATGTAGAACTTTGCTTGGAGCACGTGCACGTGCCTACGGAAAACGTCCAACCTACAGCATGACCTCCCCCTCCACAAACACAGACAGCAAAGCGTGAGCCATCACAGCCTCCAGCCTGGACCCCCCACCCCCATCTCTAACCCCTCAGCTACCCACCCATGCAACAAAAGAGACCTGGCTTCTCCACATTGTCACCTGCACTTGGAATTGTCTCTGATTCTTGTCTTTGTCTACCTATTCCAACAGGTGTGTGGTCTTTTCATTTCCTGATGGACTCACTGAATCCCCTCAAGGCCCGTCAAGGTGAGCACCTCTCCTCACACACTTGTTCGCCATCTACATTCTTCAGTGAGGTTTTCTCTTTGCCCAAGTTCTCACTGGAGGGCTTTTCCACCATCGGTGTTGGTCAGGTGTGTGGCCTGCCAATACTTTATTCCCATGTCTCATCTGCTTACACAGAGCAAGCCCTTCTGACTGCGGCCAGAGCCAAGTGCATCTTTATTTTCTGTTCAAAAATGGGTACTGCTTTCAGCCTCATAGTTGAGAATTATTCACCAAGAACAGTGAATAATTTTGTTTCCTTTAAAAGTTACATGGTTTTGACATTTTACATTTGGGTCTAGGTTCCCTGAGCAGGAGGGTTGCCCAGTGGTTTGCACTTGCTCCCCTGTGCCAGGCCCTGGTTCAACTCCCACCACTGCAAAAAAAAAAAAAAAAAAGTACATAAATGAAATAAAATCTGTGATCTATACTGAGTTGAATTTTGTTTAAGGTGTGATGTTGAGGTCGAGTTTCACTTTTTGGCCTTTGCATGTCCAATGGTGTTAGCACCATATGTTGGCAAATACTGCACTTCTGAACATCAAGACGTGCTCAACTCTGCTGAGGAATCTTCTTATGCACAGTTTTCTAAAGGCAACCGCTGCTCTCCTGCTCGGCCTTCACTTGCCAACCCTCTGTCTGAACAAGTAGGTACAAAGGGTGTGATTCTCAGGTTTGCTGGAGCGTTTGGGAGAAAAACTCTCTGCTAAAACCGTAAAGAGCAACATTGTAAAGGACCCAGTTTCTGGAGCTGTCTGGAAACTTGGTGTCATGGGAGTGGTGTCACCTGGATCCTCAGCCTGTTCTAGTGACTCCTGAACACCAAATCTGCCTTTTAAGGTCATTGGGCCCCACCTCTCTGCCACTGTGTGTCCAGGAGCTTGGTGCTCGAGAAGGAGGGCAGAGGAGGGGGAGAGAGATGCCCACTGCCAGGTGGATTTGGCCTGGCACCATCTACAGACCCAGGAGCTGGGTTCTAACCCACAGTCCCTTGGCAGATGCCTGACTGGCAGTGAGTGTGACACTCCTGGCCCTGCAGACCCTCACCCCAAGTCCATGAGGCAGTAAGAAATGGGTAGTCCCTCCTCTGTTCCCCCAGGATCCCCATCCCAGGACCTCAGCAGACACTGTGATGCACAGCCACCCATGGTCCCGTTAGGCTTGCTCCTGGTCTGTCTTGGAGGTGCTGATCCTGTGTGGGTGGGAAAGGACCCAGGTACCCACTGTCTAGGATTCAGGGTTCACCTTCCTGCTCCCTTCCCCCCCAGGGTGCCTGCTGTCCTCCTCGGCTGTTTCTCTCCTGCTCACTGCCAGAAGCAGCATCTCAGCAGACAGCCCACAGCCTCGGCTGAGAGCCCACTATTATGTAGTTGTAGATAATGAGCCGTGGAATGCACGGGAGAGTCACAGGTTGACTCTAAGTCACTGGTAGAGTTTCCTTTAAGTTACTGCTATGAGATACAGAAAGTCTGGTGGTGCATTCAGAATGCAGTATTTAGCCTTAAATGTAAAATTGCCTGGGAGGTAAGAAAAGCAGCAGGAGGGAGCAGAGTGGAGAGTCCAAAGCAGTTAACACCGAGTGTGCCAGACCCACAGCCCTCGACAAGCAGGAGGTGGGGCAAGGGCCAGCCTGACCCCAGAGCAAACCTAAGATGTGCTCAGTCCAAGAAGGCCTTCCCGCTACAAAGAGCACAGCCAGGTGGGGACAAACAAAGGTACACTTATTTAAATAACCCTAGGAGACAGGTGACCTAGGTGACATTAGACTGTGCACCCACCATATTCAGCCAATGAGGCACCAGGAGAAGGACCCCTGCACACCATGGGGTAGAGGCTGACAGTGGCTGCTCTGAGGACACCTGCTCACCCAGACACCCAGTGTTGCGAGAGTGTCAGTCAAAAGTCTTGCTCTCACTCTACCTCATGTCTCTTAGTGGATTCTCGGGTTTGGAGAGATGAGCTTGATTCTCAGGACTTGGGGGCTCCTCCTGGATCTCTGTGGCTGTGTGCAACGTGAATCTGGTAGAGAGCAGAGATACGCCCCACCCCACTTTGGGGGATCTGCCCTGCCTGGATGTCCCATCCCTGAGAGAGTCCATACAAACACCTGGACCATTGTCTCAGGGAGCACAGCAGAAGCAAAAAAAGTCACCAGCAACCAGGTGAACTCATTCATGAGCCAAGGTAGAAAATGGGCCTTGGCGGTCAGGAATTGGGAGGGTGAGTGTGTGGGAAGGAGGCGTGTCCTGGGCAGAAATTGAGTGCAGAGTCCTGGTGGGTTGTTTCTTCTCCCCCAAAAGAAATGACCAGAGACAGATGGAGCAAGAACTCAGGGTGTCCAAGAAGTCCCCAGGTATGGGGACTGAGCACACAGTGAGCTCAGAGTGTAGAAAATCTCCAATAAGGGAAGCTCAGTTACAGGAACCTACCAAGGATGGTGTGTAAGAACTCGAGTCCTAGGGACAGGGAAGGAAAATAGAAGGATCCCACAGGTGCAAGTCTTTTCTTTAAGATCGTCTTCCTGAGGAACTCGTGGCCTCTCCCGTTCTTTAAATATCTGCTCTGACTCATCTGATCCAAAAGGGCACACGGGTCTGATGTGGATGGCCTCCTTTACCAGGGTAATTACGGCTCCCTTTTTTTGGGGGGGAGAGAAACTTTGATCTTTTTCTGAGCTCATGGTTTTCCTGATGTATTCACCTTGGGTCCTGAGAACCTAAAGTTATATATTTTACTGTCTTTAGTTTTGTTTTTACTAACTGGAGTTTATCTATTTATTTATTATTTTTAGCTGTACACAGTTTTTTCATGCTGTCTTTATTCAGAGACCAACTATTCAAGGCTCAGCTCTCAAAAGCACTGAAAAAGGAAGAGGTCTTCTCCTTTGTCGAGTTCTGAGGAGGAAAACACTGGGTTAGTGGGAATAGATCTGCCCCCATGGAGGCCCAGTGGCTGCCGGAACCTTTGATTTCAGCCTCCCCAGAGCTGACAGGCTGTCCCTAATGTTCCCAATCCTACAGGCCCTTCTCATGTCTGGCTCATACTGTAAAAACCTATGACAGGCTCTATTTTAATTTCTAAAGGGTCAATTTACATTGGTAGGTGTGACAATGTCTTTGAAATTACTAACATACATATTTTCTCGGTGTCCAGCCAATCGAGAAAACATCCCTTTCTATAAAATGTTTGAAGTGTAATATCCATTGCTTTTTAAATTTTTAAATTTGTTTTAAATAGTTATACATGAGAGTTGAATGCATTTATGCACTTTGATAGATCATACATAGATGGGGTATGATTTATCATTTTTCTGATGGTGTATGTTGTAGAATCACATTGGTACATAAAGTAATAATGTCTGTCTCATTCTACTATCCTTCCTAACCCCATATCCCCTCCCCTCCCCTCCCTTCACTCTCCTCTACCTAATCTAATGTAACTCTATTCTTTCCTAATGCCCCCCACTTACCCCATTATAAATTAGCATCTGCATACCAGAGAAAACATTTGGCTTTTAGTTTTTATGGAATTGGTTAATTTAGCTTAACATGACATTTTTGAACTCCATCCATTTACTGGCAAATGCCATAATTTCATTTTTCTTTAAAGCTGACTAATATTCCATTGAATATATATACCACATTCTCTTTATCCATTCATCTACTGAAGGACACCTAGGTTGGTTCCATAGTTTAGCTATTGTGAATTGAGCTGCTTTAAATACTGATGTTCCTGGTGGGACTGCAAGTTGGTGCAACCACTCTGGAAAGCAGTACAGAGATTCCTCAGAAAACTAGGGATGGAACCACCATTTGACCCAGCTATCCCACTCCTTGGTTTATACCTAAAGGACAAAAAATCAGCATATCCATAGCTTTTAAGAATTTGTCTTTGGTAGAAACAACATACTTAAAGTGTGAATTAAACTTGTATGATACCTTGGTTTTCATGGGTAACCTAAATTAAAAATGAATAAATTAGATTTAACATAAGTGGAGCAAACATTTATAAATGTGTTTATTGTAGGAGAAGTCTAATCAATTTGCAAAGTTAAAATACTAAAACATCAACTACTAAATTTAAATTTAGGTATTATTGTCTTCTTAAATTCCATAAGGCAAAATATACTTGGATCTATTAAGTTGGTAAATGAAAAAGTTGGTAAATCTATTAAGTATACTTTCATAAGTTGGTAAATGTGCTTTCATAAGTTTGCTTTGCTTCTGGATCTAAACTAAATCAAGGTTACTAAGAATTAAAATTCTAACAAACATAATTATATATGCAAAGAGTATAAAATATTTTAGCTCAGTTTTGATTAAAGTGTTGTAAAAAGCACAAAGTATTTCCTCTTATTAAAAAAGGAATAATTTTCTAAGTTCAGAAATATCATGAGGATTTTTTTCAGAATATGAATTTAAGAAAGGGTTTGAAACTAAAAAAAAAAGAGAGAAGGATGTTATCAGTATAAAAATATATTTTATTATGAAAAATTGGAAAGAAAAAGAAATGTTGTTTGGTTGAGGAATAATTTTATATGCTAAAGTATATATTTGTATGTATTAAAGTCGAATATAAAAAAAGGGCAAAACTAAGGACATAAACAAGTTGTAGAATGTCTAAGTAGGTTGCAGAAGACTTGTGAAAGATAAAGCTAAAAGTCTGTGCATGTGATTAAGTTGGCTATAATTAGCACAGTCAGCCAAAATTATTTAAGGGATTTTCTAAGGTTGAATTTTAATGTACTGATATGAAACAAAAATCAAAACATTGATCTGTTTTTTTTATCAAGATAATTTCTTGTGCCTGTTGGGTATTATTTACTAGGGAAATGAAATCTCAAAGGAATTATGGTTTGTGCTCATTTTAAAGTCTTTTAAATGAATACTCCACAACTAATTAAATAAATAATGGTTATTTTCACTTATTACAATGTAGTTGACACCATAAATCTATGGAGCTAGAGATAGGTATACATCTGAAATTAAATATGCCTGTCTGAGGCTTGTCTAAATGTTCTGTAAAATTTGTAAAATGTAAAGCATGTATAGGTTTACAGGCAAGGTGGCCAGTAAATGCTATTTTTTTCTATTTATGATCATTAACACTGTTTCCTAAGTGTGTGAGATTTAAAACTGTCCTTTGCTTTTTGCTAGTGCTGCTAATCTATGCAGACCTGTGATTCTAGGTTTATCATGCACTATGGATTCTAAACCTTATTTTAAATGTTAAACTTAGTTACTATAAGGACCTCTGTGTGATTGTGACACTGTTACTGGCTTCTTGTATTGTGTATTCCACGTCTTCATATTCTCTATGTACACAAGTCTTTTACAATGCAAAGCTGAGAAGAGCAATTTACCAAGTTGGTGTTCTCCAAACTAAAATTATCTGTAGCAAAAGTCTTATTCAGATTTATATAAAAATAACAGATTTGTTTGGTGTTTATTTACGTCATTTAAGGTTCTGTTACTTGATAAAGGTAACCTGTTATCAGTAAATTATATGTAATATTTTATGTTGTTTTTTACCCTGGGATGGAAATTTACAGGCATTTTTGAAAGATAATGAGAGAAGCCTGAGTTTTTAAAGGTTGACAATGTGGAACATGGAAACATTTTTACATTTTTTCATGAAAATGAGTTAGGAGCTCTCACAGCTTTCTTAGATTTGTGATGCAGACACAGTGTTGAACTGTGCTGTTTGTCAAGACGCAGCACCTGAGATAAGGCTCTGTCCCTCACCCTACTCCATGTTAGCATGGCTCCAAGGAAGGCTGACTTATGCTCACTTAAAGTTATGTTCAAAAGATAGACCTATCATAAGGATTACTGTGACCTCAAAAGAAACAAGGAATATGATATAAAACTAAGTAAAGAAAGCTTGGGTAAATTATAAAAAGTATTTAAGGTTGCAAACAAATTTTAAAATAAAGTAAATTTTGTAAAGAATCCATATGTGATTGAGTTGATAAATTTATGGATCTTGTGGAGGCAAAATAGATATCAAAAATACATTAATCCATATATATATATATATATATATATATATATATATATATATATATAGTTTATTGGTTCAAAGCTATTACACAATTTTAATATGTTTTTTTTTGCTCCTTGTTAACTTATTTTGTATTTTCCTTGTAAAATTTTACAACTTCTCCTCGCTAGTGTTTTGCCTTCCAGAACAACATGGGTTTGTTTCAGGTAATATGCCATCAGCTATAGGACAGACAGGACATTAGGGTGACTTCCAGTACTGATGGTGACCCTCATTAAATGGAGGGTGAATTCTAAGATCATAGACACAGAGTTAAAGCCCAGTACTCCTACTTCAGGACTGTGAAACCCAGTCTTCTGGATGTTTAAATCCAAAACTTAGAGACAGAAGTCAAGGAAGGAAAATGGCCAAATAAAACTCAGACAGTATTTTGGCCCTTGCCCTCGAGGCTCAGCCAGAATCCAGGGGCCCCTCTAAGGGTCCCACATCTCCAGTGGGTCACCCAACCTCCCCATCAGGGGGATTGAGAGGACCCTAGAGAATCAGTGCACCTTCTGCCCAGAAAAGGATCAGGGCTGGAGGAAATGTCCCTGATGCTTCCAAGGGGAGCCACACATGGTCAGCCAGACCTGACCCGTCCTGGCAGATGGCACAACGGTAGGAACAAGCCAAAGGAGCCAAGAGTCTTCTCACGAGTTCCCAAGAGCCATTCCTGGCCAATCTCAGCTGACTCTTAATAACAATTAAACCAATTTAGCCTTAAACACCGGCAGGAGAATGTAACAGAAACAGCCATTGTGGACATTTAAAAGTTAACACAATTGTCCTCATGTGGTTAATTGAGATGTATATTTATGTCAGTCCTTCCCAAAGTAAGTAAAACTGGTTTTACTTAGAAAGAAAGGATTTTTATGCAGGAGTGCCTGATAAATCTCACACAAAGATCTGTCAGAGTCACAAGTTTGAGTCCATTTGAGACCTACAAATCTTCCTACCCTCCTCCATGGGCAGACTGATCTGTTTCTGGTTTTTTGTTTTGTTGATTGTTTGTTTTTGCTGCTGTGATTATCTAGCTCTGGTATTTATTATGAGCTGCTATATGGGCTCCTTTATTTGAGAAAAACTACAGAATTCCCTACCATGGAAACTAAAGACCAATTTCTGAAAGAATATTTGCTTGGGCTATGTTCCACTTTACCACCCATCAAGGTAATGGGCTCCTTGCTCAGGCTCCTCCTCCGGGGTTTGTAGTCACCACCTCCAGCTCACTTACTTGGTTTTAATCAAGACCTAGAAAGAAGACAAGCATCAACCGAGTTGGGAAGGGTCGTACCAAGGGCTCCTGACCTAGGCAGCTCTACAAACTGACCCTGGGCAGTTTCCACCTTGAAAAGTTAATATGGCAAGGATGGGTGGCGATACCAAAGGGTACAGGAGCAAAAATGCAAAGGAGACCCCATTATCCAAAGAAAAAGAGGGGACTTGTGAGAGAGAGAGAGAGAGTCTGGTGGTTCATTTTCCAGATACAGCACTTAGCCTTGAATGTCAAATTGGGATGTAAGGAAAGCAGCAGGAGAGGGCAGAGTGGAAAGCTAAAAGCAGGTAACACTGGAGTGTGACAGGTCAATGGCCCTGACAAGCAGGAGGTGGGGGAAGGGCCAGCCTGACCAGCAGAGACAAACCTAAGATGCTCTCAGCCCAGGAGAACAAAGGCAGGTGAGGACAACTAAAGGCTTACTTCTTCAAAGAACCCAGTCGGACACAGTAAGACCTAGGTGACATTTGGGGAGACTGTACACCCTGAGGAGGAACCAGGTAGGGACCCTGGGACTCTGGGGAATAAAACTGACTGTGACTGCCCTGGGCCTGCCTGCCACCCAGACCCCCGTCATGCAGGACCGTCAGTATAAAGCCTGGCTTTTGTCTCTTAGTTCATTGTTTGGGTTTGGGTAGGTGAGCGAGTTTCTCACACTCCCAGAGCAGATGAGTAATACCTCGTAGCAGATGATAACCCATAGGAAAGCCCTGGGTTCACAGACCTCGAGAGTAAGCAAACAGAAGGAGAATCAGCTAATTGGAGAAATTCTTCAAGAAAATGGGATTTATGGGACCAACTCTTGACAGGATCATAAAGGTCAAGATAGAACTAGAAGCCATGGCCCCCACGTGCCTCTTTCTATCTCAGAAAAGGGGATCCTTTAGTGGGACAGGCACACTAGGAGAACTCCTGACCAGTACTGACCCCAGGATGGATTGACCTGTAGATGAGGCCCCCTGAATAGGAGGGCCACCATGACAGTTCTGGAGAGGACCAGCTAAGGTCACCAACTCCACCACCTGGCAACCTGAAGGAGAACCTGGTCACCTGATCGGCAGAGTGCAGAAGGTGGTCCCTGCCCCTCCGGCACATCCCAGTCACACGTGTGGGAACAGCACTGGGTCCTTGGGGGTTCTCTGCTTGGTGACCACCTGCTCTCTCTCTCTCCAGAGTGCTTTCTGCTTGAGCCTCACTTTACCTTCACCTTCATTTTACTTTACTTTCTCCCATAATGAAGTTCTCTTGGGTGGCTTTTGGTGTCTGACTTTAAATTTGAATTTCTTTGGTGGGAACATAGGAACCAGGATTGAGCTTCAGCCTCCCACACCCCGTGACCCTCACCAGCTTCCGCCTTGGGTTCAAGACCACAAGACCATCCAATTAATGTCAAGATTGCCCAAGAAGGCTCAGATTTTGTTGCAAGTGTAATTAACTAATCACACAGAATCCCCATTACTTAATTTTCTCGCAGTGCAGTAAGAGCTTACACTCAGGCGTCTGCTTGTGAGCTTGTTTTACATGTATTAATTCACCTAATCCTCCACAATTGTGACTCTACTGGGTCACAATTTTAGTACTTTTTAAAGGCAGTGCCATTTAAACATCAAAATGTTATGTGTATGTTAAGTCTTTGCAAAGCATAGAGCTGGACCTCAGGAGAACTGGGGTGTGGGGTTCACATTTCAAACCACAACACTAATCTGCCTTCCCTGTACCTCCTCAGAGACATGGCATCCAGTCCTAAGGTAGCCGGAAATGCCACTTCCTGCTAAGCCTCCGCTCTCTGGACACCACAGGTGAAGCCCATGAGCCAGAGGACAGCACTGCTTCACTGAGACCCGCTCCTGTGCCTTGTAGCTGATCCATGACATTTACTTAGTAGATATCATACATAGAGATCCCAAAACTGGGGAAGGTAACTCAAAAAGGATTCTCTCATGAGGAACTAATTACCCCCAAGTGTGAATCAAGTCCCCCAAGATGCTCATAAGTCATCCCAGAAGTAGTGGGGAGGGCACTGTCCAGACCCAGGGGAAGGGAGGGAACACCTGGTGTATGCTGGGTCCTTCCAACAAAGCATCTCACTTAATCCAGCATGGTAGCCCCTGGGACGCCATTGTTACTCCCATGAGGAGGCCCAGAAAGGCCTAGTTACCTGCCCAATATCACACAGCTAAGGGTGACAGAGCAGGACTGGAAGCCAAGTCTGTTTGATCTTCTCCAGGGGAGAAGAGGAGGGCCTGCCGCTCCCTCAGACCTTGGAGTGGGACAGTCTCACATACCACAGTCATTTTCAGATTCCACTGTCTAGATACCACCACAAAACCAAGGTGTTAGAGTGAACAGAGAATGAAAGCAGCAGAGCGGGGGCATCTGGCATGACTCCTGGCCCCACACCACTTCCTGCTCTTGCAGGAAGCAGACCCAGTCATTAGGAGAAACACCAATACCAGCCATCTGTGGGCATCCACGTCCACCTCAGAGACTAGGCTCAATAGCGTAATTTCCCTTCAGCCTAACATCATCCAGGTCCGTGAGCTGTCGGATCATATTGCAGATGATGCCATTCATACGTCATTGGGATGTGATGTGAGACTTGATTGATTAGTCATGTGAATAGGTTATACTTGATCAGTGCCTCTGTGTGGGATCTTGTGGGATCTGTTGTTTGGTTTTTCTACAATAAAAAGAGGTATAATGCTCCCATATAGTGTCCAAGTAATTTCAAATGTGCAGTCAAACACCAAAACTTTAAATTCAGTCATGTCAACTTTCTTCAATTCACATTCACATTTACTGTAGACCACAGCATGACCTGGAAGTCAAGCATCTGGAGAGACAAGGGATTGGCCTGCAGTCACTGTGGGCCTTGCTTTCGGATCCCATCCTCCCCTGTTTGGGTTCTGGGAATTTAGTATACCTGACAGCTTCTCCTCTCACACATGTTGCTATCATCTGAATGTTTGTGTTCCCCTAACAGCAGTCAGAATCCACTAACCTGAGCCTCCCAAATGGATGTCCAGTGGCTGGAAGTTTCTAGAAGGTTCTTAGTGAGCTTTGGAGATTCCTTCCTAACTAGAAGCAACAATTACTTGAATTTCAATTGTTTACACACTCAGTCAAACAGCTTTCATAAGTTCCTGCTCCTTTTTGGCAAACCCTCCAATTATACAGTAAATACAGATTCCTGTCTGTAATTACTGCAGCTTGGGATAAGGAATTATTCCTGGACCAGAATTTTAATTCATGAAAATAAGTTCAAAGTTCAGTATCTGAGGAGAGTGGCATCCAGGGTTACCTCCCGCAGGGCTCCAGGGTGGTCCAGATGTGCAAAAGGGAGGCCAGGAAGTCGGTTGGGTAAATTAATACCTGTGAAGCTGGTGATGATGCCAAGCACAGCCAAAACTCGTGGAACAAATTTCTAGCCTGAAACTTCACTTCTCATGACCCAAAAGGAAAATACAAGACACAAAAACTATGTTGGACAACTCTCAAGACTGTCAGCTGATGTGATGTGGTCACCAGACCCTGGCTACTCCATAGCCTATTAAAGTTTCACCTCACTATGGCATGACAGCATCTGCTCAAAGGGTCTCCTGATCCAAGCCAGGTGAGGTGACTGATGGGGCTTTTGGGATGGGATATCTTAAACAGAGCTGTGTGCCCAGATCCTCTCAACTGTGAGACTTTTGAGAAGAGGTGAAACACCTGCTCCCCACACCACACATCCAACCACAAAATTCAAACAGATGTAGAACAATCTTCATAGACATTCCTATGCAAAAGGAAGGACATGAGAGCCCTGAAGGAGCCACCGGCCCATAGCCACTCTGGCATACAGCCAGGAACACCGTGGAAGTTCCCTGATTGAGACTTGATTAATCCTCCCCTGCCCCAGGTGCCACCCTTGATGGAGAAGATCAGAAGAAAGCAAGCATTTGTGTCTGTGTGGCTCTCTCAGCATGCCCCCTGTCAATTTGAGGGACACAACTGCTGTATTGATTGGATGCTGCCTCTATCCTTTTAAATTCAAGATGACAGTGTATCCATAGGTATAATTCCCTCTAGCTCTGGATGGACCTCCTGTGAATACCACAGAGGTTCACTCCATTAAGTAAGAGCTGCAAACATCAACATCTCTTACTTAAGCCATAATCCCATAAGCTTCCTAGAAACCCTGTGATTTGACTAAGAGATGGATGCTCAATCCCTCTGATGGGCCTTTTGTGTGATGCGCAGTCCTCTCCAGTACCATGTTTGTGCTTTCCAAGGTCATTACTAATGTTCTTACAGCCAGACCCTCAGGTCATCGCTAAGCAGTCTTTTCCTGGTAGTGCCCTGCATTTTTCCCATGCTCGGGGGCCATTTTAATGCTACCATTCTTTGTCAGCAGGAGGCTGAGAATTTTACAAACCATCGAGTCCTGGCTTCCTTTTTAAACAGTCCTTTCCTGATTTGTCTCTTGTCCCATATGTTTTCCAATCCACAGCACCTTCAGCACGATGCTCAGGATCGGCCAAGCACAGTAGTCACATCGCTACTCTCCGCATGCCCACAGGTGAGGGCAATACTGAGTTCCTGCAGAGATGCAACAGGATACCCTCTGCCAGCTTCCCAAGACATATTTCCCACTTTCTCCTGAACTCTCAGTACCCAGAAGCAGATGCCTCTTCCAAGACCACCACAATCTACCAAGTCCACCTTGGCTTTCTCTAATATGCTACTCAGAATGCCCCTGCCTCTGACCCCTGTTCACTTCTAAGCTATTCCCAAATTCCTGTGCTTCTACTATGGCAGCTCATTTTTTTTATTGTTTCAAAAAAATTATCTCAAATCACAATGGCTTAGAAAAGCAGATATGCCTCAAACTCTCGTTGATGGGACACCTTCACCAGTTGTCTGTGGCCCAAGATCTTATACACGGCTGCTGTCAGTCTGTCATCCAGGGTTGCACTCACCCAAGACTTGGTTACAGAAGATAATCTGCTTGTGAAGAAGCCCATGATGGAGGGAAATGGGGTCTCTAGGAGAAGGGCAGTGAGGCTGGCCAGCAGCCATGCACAATTCAAACCTGCCCGGAAATGGAGCTGGAAGTCACTCTTGGAGGAGGATGTGTTGGTTTGGGCACTGGGAGGAATTTGGGCTGCCTCAGATGTTGTGACAAATAAAAATCAAATAAAAGGACACTTTAGAATGAAAGGAAAACAATAAGGGGAGTAAAGGGAGCTTCCACCCACATGTCCATGAGCCCCTGTCAGCAGATCCCTTCCTCCCTCCCTCCAGGGCTGAGGCTGTGCTGGCTTGAGGCTTGGGATGTTCCCACAGCATGAGGGGCACAGAGTATAAAATAAGTTTTCCTGAAAGTAGTGCCATGTGGGGGCCAGGAGGAAGAAATGCACACTCTGACTGGGTAACTTGAAGACAGATAGATAAAGGGACGCTTTGAAAGGCAAGAAAAATATTTAGTATGACCACAATGGGTAGCATATCAGGGGCAGTGTGAGCAGAGAGGTTAGCTGTCTCCTGTGCTGCAAGATGGAAGGGCAGGAGAGGTTTCTGGAGCCAGAGATGGCTGGTCACGTGCACAGGACCATTAGTCAGAAACTGTGGCCTTTGGTGGAGGGGTCTGGAATATCTCCTGAGGGCAGTGCACTGGGGAAATACCCAACTTCCACCCTTTCAACCTCTGTTCTCCTGGATGTGTCTCCAGGACACACCAAACAGGGAGCCAGAGGACAGAGATGCTCATGGTGCAATCCAAACATTGGCATCTCTGGGCACAAGGAGGGCAAGAGGGTGTAGAACAAGTCTTGATGGGGTTAAAGCATACCCAGCACTCCCTGTGAGTGGGAAACACAGGAGCCCCATGGGGAGGCCCAGAGGTCACTTCCTGCCCTTCTAGTGGCAGGACTATCATAGGCTGTGCCTGAGCTCAGCACAGGGCCAGGTCCCCCAAGCAGTCCTTCTATCCAGGACTCGGGCCCCTCCTGACAGGACCACACCCGGCCAGAAGGGAGTTGCAGAGATGAGCAGGCTTCATTGCTCCACCCAGGCTTACCTGTCAGATAAATCACACTCTCCCAGGGCAGGAGGGAGGGTCAGGACAAGATACCACAGGACCTGACTGTTCTCAGGACAGACGGAAAGATGCTTGTCCCAGCACAGAGGCACATTCTGGGTCCACCATTCTCCACCAAAGGCGCGCAAGGTAAGGTGCTGAAGACGCGTAGGTACAGTCATGGTTCACTTTGAGAACATCTTACTTCCCATCAGCAGAGGGGTAAAGTGTCTAGAGTGGTCAGCCACACAGGCTGCCAGAGGCCATCAGGAATTCAGACCGAGAAGGGGCAGGAGATCCATGCTCCCAATGCATCTCACTCCAGGACAGGTCAGCAGGGTCACCTGCTCATGAAAGATGGGTCAGCAGGGTCACCTGCTCGTGAGCTGCGTCTCTCTCATTTTCCCAACAGAGACTATAAGGGAAATCTGAATAAGCCTAATTGTGCATCATGTTACCACCATAGAGGGGAAATCTATTTTTTTTAAATAGACATCCAGAGAAAAAGTCACAAAAATTATAATGGTTAACAGTGCCAGAATCAGGGCATAGGGGAAGGGGATAGTTTCTTTCTTTTTTGACACGATAGTAAACAATTTTGCCAATGAGCTTATCTTGCTTTTGCAACCTAAAATAAATAAATAAATAAACAATTAAATAAATAGTTCTCACATCCTTAAATTTTATTTGCCATCTGGGAAGCTTAATGAAGCATCTAGCAATAGCAGTTTTGTTGAGATTCGGGTCCCCAGGGGAGCTGCTGAAATGCCCCCTGAATATACATAGTAAGATGTGAGTGGTCACCTCAAGCAATAGGGAGCACTCAAGTTCAAATCCCTGAATTCCAGGGAGTATTTTGGATAGGCTGCTGTTCTTGATCAACCATGTAAGTTGTGTAGTGATTTCCTGAATTCTCTTTCCTTTATGAGCTGCGACCTCAAACTTGACCATTTTGACAAAATCCCCAGGAATTTAAAAGATACTGAGGAATCCAGCTCACACAACAGCTCTTGAGCAATTAAATTTGTAACCACAAGATAACAACTCCAGCCAGGTGTGACCTTAACTGAGAAGCATTTCATTACCCCCACCGTGATAATTATTCTCTCAATAATGGGCTCAAATTATGCAAACAGACTAACATTAAGTGTAAGAAGTGAAAATGGAAAAACAGCCACCTCTATTTCCTTCCTAATGAGTTCTGCTAGAGACCTCTGTGCCGGAGCCAAAGGCAGGGGGGTTTCTTGAGACAGTCGAGCTCTGTGCTCTCCAAGTTGTGGATCAAGACCTAGCAGCAGGCTAGGAGACAGTTTGGTATGTTGCCATCAGCCTTTGTAAAAACATGAAATAGATTTCCAGTGTCAGCTCTGACATGACTATAACTTGGTAGTCTTCACCTCCATCCTTACACAAGTGAAAGCTGAACAAAGGGAACATCAATAACTTTTCCTCAGTCTATCAGAGAACTGAGGTTTCAGGGAACTCGACCCTGAGGCCAGTGCAGGCAGGTGCATCAGAAGCTGCAGCTGAGATCTGTTTGCCTTGAGCAGAAGACCTTGGTGCACAGGCTGGGAGAAAGTCTTCAGTGGTCATCATGGTGGCTGCTGTGGACTGATGTGAGAGTCAGAGCTCCTGGGAATACAGGAGGGAAGACATCTTTCCATGGCTTTCACTGTCAACAGTCCCTCCAGAATCTGATGGTGAAAGTCAGAGGAAAGCCCCCTGGTGGTTTGGAAGTCCAAGAGAAGGAATAATCATTGTGGAATATTCCCAGAATGTTCTCCATAACAAACTGCTCTTCAGGAAAAAAAAAAATTTCCAAAGTCTATTCCTAGTGGAAAAAGGATGTGTCTCCCATGCCAGCTCACTAAGATCTGGAAGGAGACAAAGATTACTCTTCTCTTCATGTCTACTCAACATTGTACTTGAAGTCCTAGGCAAGGCAATATGACAAGAAAAAAAAGACATTTTTTTCCCCTAAAGAAAACATTGTTGTATATGCAAACAAACAAACAATAAGAATCAACAATGCTTTAGTGATTATAATAAAGCTGCAGGAGATAAGGTTTACACACAAAAGCAAATTGCTTTTACATATTCCAGCAATGAAAAAATCGGATTTTGAAATTTAAATACATTATTTACATTAGCACCTCAAAATGAAACACTTAGGAACAAATCTAAATAAATATATGAGATATGTATGAGGAAAACTATAAAACTCTCATAAAAGAAATGAAAGAAGAACTAAATGAATGAAGCTAGAGTTCATGCTCATGGATAGGAAAATAATGTTATTGAGATATAAATTCTTCTCAATTTGATTTGTAGATTCAAGGCAATTCCAATCAAAATCCTATAAAATTGTTTGTGGAAATTGATAAATTTGTTCTAAATTTATATGAAAATATTCAGAATGCCCTACACAATACTGAGAAGAATAGTCAGAGGACTGACACTTCTCCACTTCAAGACTTACCATATGACTATAGTAATCAAGCAGTATGACAAAAGACTAAGCAAATGTCAATAGAACAGAGTTAGAACCAAGCAATAGATCTATATAAATGTAATCAGCTGATTTTTTTTTATAAAGGAGAAGAAATTATTTAATGGAGAGTGTCTTTTCAACACATGGTGCTGGATCACCTGGACATATACCTTCAAGAAATGAATGTGGATACTGACCTAAGACCTTGCACAAAACTCAACTTGAAATGATTCCCAACATAAATTTAAAACACAAAACCATTAAAAAATACTTTCAGTAAAAGAAGATAGCAGAGAAGATTATCTAAGTAGCCTTGGGCCTGATGAATTTTCAGATATGAAAAGAAAAACACAATACTTGAAAGAAATGTTAAGTTAAACTTCACTAAAATCCATGTGACAGTGTTCAAATAATGAAAAGAAACTCAGAGACTTAGAGAAAATATTTTGAAATCCATATTTTGAAACCCAAATCTAATTAAACAGTTTCTTCCAAAATATTCAAAGAACACTTGACATTCATCAAAAAGATCAAAGAGTGCAATTAAAATATGGTCAAAGGACCTGAGTAGGAACCTTAGTAAAAAGGAAATGTAGGTGGCCAGTAAGCTTATGAAAAGAAGTTCAACACACTGAGGTGGGAAAAAGTCCTAAAATCTATGGACTGTCATGGGTTGAGTTGTGTCTTCCAAAAATAATATGTTGAAGTCCTGACCCTCAGCAGCCCACAGTGTGACCTTACTTGGAGACGTGGTCTTTGTAGCAGTAATCAATCATTTCAATGAAATCGTTAGGGTAGGTCATGATCTCATACAACACAGAGACAGGCACACAGAAGGGAGATGATGTGAAGACAGCCCTACCATGGTGACATGATCTATAATCTAAGGACCATGTGAGGCTACCAGCAGCTAGGAGAGGCAGGGACGAGAACCCTCCCTGGAGCTGTCAGAGGGAGCATGGTCCTGCTGACACCTTGGTTTCAGACTTCTGGCCTCCAGAACTGTGAGACAACAAATTCCTGGTGTCCTAAGCCTGTGGTGTGTCATTAGAGAAGTTCTGGACAACTCACACAAACACTGTGGCTGCCCAGAATGCAGAGTGACAGCCACTCTGACTCAGCACTGACAGAAATACAGAAGGCTCTCTCCATTGTGGAAGAAATTTCGGCAGGTTCTCACAAATATATTATTAATAGGCAAGCATCAATCATGCTCCAAGGTGTTCACCCAACTGATTTGAAGTGCTATATTCATGAATTCACCACCTGTGAATACTTGTAGACGCTTCCTTCATAATTGTCCAAAATCAGGAGAAGCAGATGATACGACAAAGTACAATAAGTTACTATAATTCATACAACAGAATAGTATTCATGGACAGAAGGAAGTGAAATCTCAAACACATAGGTACATCTCAAAACACACAGGCAAATCACATGGTTGTGAATTTATTGCTATCCAAGTAAGAATTGAAGAATTAAGCAGATGGATGATTCCAGGAGCCAAGTTTCTCACTGTTGGGATGGAAATTTTCAGATAATGGAGGGGAAAAGGGGAGAATGGTTGATGTAGCAATGGGTTAGAGCTGGGCCCAATAGTATGGGCTCAGGCTTTCCTTAATACAAACACCAGTAGCTGCTTCTAGAAATGTCTGTAGGTATGTATACATGCAGGGTTAGTATGCACATGTGTATTTCCTTCCCTTGCCAGTCAAGAGGCTGAGAAGCAATGACTTCCAGCAACAGTGAGCAAACCTAATGCTCAGAGTGTGGTTTCTAATACCATTCTCCAGGAGAGCAAACCAAGTTCCCCTGGAAAGGCCATATCCTAGGACTTGGGCAGGATAGATGTAAAATGAACATGGACCCTCTTGCATTACATGAAGGAAGTGTTTTGAGTAAATAAAAGAAAAATTACACTATGAGGTAATGTCAAAGCAATACTCGGGAAACAATGGAAAGTGCTCTCAGTGTTCAAAGCTGGAACAATTTAAGCAACAAAATATTATCCAAAATATAAAATAAATATCCCAAATATAAAATAAATATACATTTACCTATACTGGCATAATTAGAAATTGAATAGGTAAATAAATGGAGGAGAAAATGTATCATTTAGAAGAATTCTTAATAGTTTAAGTATACACTTCACCCTCAAAAATGGGAAGTGGGTGTGGATGGGAACCTCATTCCAAAGAGTACAGCATAGAAAGGGAAAGGAAAAGTCACTTTGTACTAGAGGAAGTTTAAAAATGCTATCTTAGTCAGATGATTGAGGATGGCATCCATAGTGATAAGACATGATTATATTTTGTGTCCTGAGTTCAACGTGATAGGAGGGGCACTTTACCCCTATGGCCTTCCATATGTAACCTCATCTAACCAAGAAAAAGCAATCATATGAAACCTACTAGAGGTGAGACTGGACACAACCAGTCTTGGACAGTCTACCAAACACACAATCAGTGCTCCTAAGCTTTAGATGCTGTCAAGAACAGAGAAGATCTGAGATACTGTCACAGCCAAGAGAAGGGGTGTGTGGGATCTGCCGACACCAGTTTGAAATTGTTTTGTAAATGTAAACTACTTTTAAAATAAAAGAATACTTCTAAAGTACACACACTTGAATGATTTTTTCTGGAAAACTGTTGCCCCCATGATCATTCCAGATGATGGTGCTGAATACAGACTCAGATGATTCTCTATCCATCATCCCAGATCCCAGCCACGTCCCTGGCTCAGCTTCGATATGGAATTCATTTTCAGAGCTTCTCAGAATCTGAGCATCATTCTCTTCTCTTCCTGGAGAAAGAGCAACACGCTGTCTTCACTACTGATTTTGAAGCTTGATCTCCAATTTCAGCACGACCAAGGTTTCCAGTAGTTGGTGCATAACTAATGGAGTCATCCCTCCAAGGGCAGGAAATGTGGCAGGAGGAATATGAGATGACATCTGAGGACAGGGGGAAAAGTCAATTGGTAGAACCAGAAAGCCACATGCTTTTTGATGTGCTGTCACGATGAGGTCCATTCTTGGGTTTCTGTACTTGGCCATCCAGGTAAGATGGTTGCTTCCGTGTGTGTGCATGGGCTGAATTCCTGACTATCATCCTTGAACCAAGCACCTGACAGAGGTAAAGAGAAAGCCTCACTTTCTTTCTCCACACACCTTGCTCCAAGAGTGAGCGACCTCCTGAGGAAGAGACCATGTTATGGCTTGGATGTGAGGTGTCCCCCAAAAGCTCACGTGTGAGACAACACAAGAAGGTTCAGAGGAGAATTGATTGGGCTGTAAGACTCTTAACCCAATCAGTGACTTAATCCCCTGATAGGGATTCACTGAGGGGTAACTGAAGTGGTGGGTGTGGCTGGAGGAGGTGGGAATCCAGGCATGGCTTTGGGTACATATTTGTATCTGGAGAGTGGAGATTCTCTCTGCCTCCTGGTCACCATGATGGGAGCTGTTTTCCTCCCCCACCCTCTCCCACCATGATGTTCAGCCTCACCTCAAGCCCTGAGGCATGGAGTCAGCCATCTATGAACTGAGACATCTGAAACTGTGAGCCCTCAAATAAATTTCTCCTCCTCTACAGTTGTCCTGGTCAGATCTTTGAGTCATGGCAACAAAATACCTGACTAAAGCAGACTACATCCTGATCCCAGTCACTGAGGCTGGGATTAATCCAGGTGGCCTCATCACCACCCCGTGCCTTGGATTCTGAAGGTGCATCTCCCAGTCCTGGGGCAGAGACAAGGCCCCAATGGAGACCAGCTCCAGGGTCTCTGAGATCGCTCACCCAGGTCTGTCCTCACTTTCCTACCCCCAAACTCACAAAGGGAAAATCAAATGGTCTTCAAAAGGTTTGTCTTTGATTTCCTTCCAAATTCCTTCAGGTTATTTGGCCTAATTTGGCTTTATTTGTAAAAAGATATTTTTGAAACATCCAGTGTCTGCCTTTAAACAAGCACATGTCTCTCCCTGGCTGCTGTATGTATAGCACATCTTAAGTGGAAATTCAGGTACACTGACAAACATGAGGCATTTTCATCAACTTTGAACACAGAACGTGGAGAACATTTGAGAAAAACTTCCAAAACTCGTTCTCTTTGGAAGCTGCTGTCTGCTCCCGAAACTGGGGAGAAGTGACAGGAATATTTTTAATTGAAATTCCTGCGCCGTCTCCTCTGGAAAGACAGACGAGTGGCTTCTCTGCTTCTCAGTGGTGCAGACTGCTTCTCCACAGAATATCTCAGGGCTTGAGTTCAGCAGAGTGAAGCAAATACCAAGGCAGAACGCACAGCTCTGTCTCCAGCATTCAAAACAGAAAGGAGTCGGGGTTTGTAACAAATCCACTGATGATGGGATCCCACATCCCTGGAGACTGCAGCCCTCTATCAAGATCAGTGAGAAGAGATACTCCTAATAATCACATCAGCAGGGGATGCGCTGGGGAAATAGTTCCAAATCTCAAGTGTTTTCAAAAATGCATGGATCAGACTCTAGGTTACCAACACCCTCCCTGGTTTTCATCTATTTTCAAAAAAAAAGAATTTCATCAGCTCAGAAAGCTCTGGAGACCCTGGAAATGCCTTTCTGCACTCCCAGAGAGCTGCTTGGTGCCCAGTGTTCAACAGCAACATGGTCTCGCGGTAGCCTGGGGGTGAGCTCATGGGTGTGGGATGATTCACTCTCCAGCTAGGCCTATCTTTGTGAAGACTTGCAAAAGCTGGCATTCAGAGAATTAATAAATGTGGAGATACTAACAGCCCACACAGATTCTCCTCTTGCTTTAAACATTAGCTCCCCTGGTTCACGACATCCTATTTGCTTACGGATCATGGGCTGTAATAGTTTAGCTCAAAGGATATTCCTAACGTGGGGTGGTGTGGAATTAGAAAGCCATGTTGCGTAGGCATGAGAAATGTGAAGCCAAAATGTTAGGTTTGCATTGGAGATAAGCAAGAGAAGAGGGACATTTTCTGTTCATGCTAAAAAGAGGAATTATTGCCCCTCCCCCTGCGCCGGCAAGGTAGGCGGGCCTGCGACCCACCGGCAGAAGAGGAGCAGCGTCCTGCTGAGAGGCAGAGCCGCCCCCTCCCCCTGCGCCAGCAAGGTAGACGGAACTGTGACCACCCACAGAACAGGCCCAGCGGCCTGCTGAGGGGCAGAGTCGCCCCCCACCCCCTGCGCCTGCCAGGTAGGCGGAACTGTGACCACCGACAGAATAGGCCCAGTGGCCCGCAGAGGGGCAGAGCTGCCAACCACTCCTGCAAGGTAGGCGAGCCTGCGACCCACTGGTGGAACAGGCGCAGCGGCCTGCTGAGAGGCAGAGCCACCCCCTCCCCCCGCGCCTGCAAGGTAGACGGAACTGAGACCACCAACAGAACAGGCCAGACCTGCAACCGACAGACAGAACAGGCCCAGTGGCCTGAGGAAGGGTTGATCCGCCCCCCCCCCCCGCGCCTGCAAGGTAGGCGGACCTGCGACCCACCGGCAGAACAGCCCCAGAGGCCTGCAGAGGGGCAGTGCCGCTGCCTGTGCCTGCAAAGTAGGCAGAACTGCGACCACCTACAGAACAAGCCTAGCGGCCCGCAGAGGGACAGAGCCGCCGCCCGCGCCTGCAAGGTAGGTGGACCTGCTACCGACCAGCAGAGCAGGCCCAGCGGCCTGCCGGCGTGGTAGGCACATTGCCACAATTGGAGGAGGGGCAGAGCCGCCGCCTGCGCCTGCGAGGGAGACTTTGCAACTATACAAGACCAATATAAATATATAGGGGGAAAATTCAATAGCACAACAGTTTCACCAAGTAGAAAGGAACGCGAAAAGTATGAAGAGACAAGGAAAGAAAGGACCACAAGCAATGCAGGTCAACTCAACGAGAAGAGGTAATAGCTGCAGCAGATGGAATGTCAGATAAAGAATTCAGGATATACATGCTTCAGATGATCTGGAGTCTCAAGGAAGACATCAGACAGCAAAATCAGACAATGAAAGATCACTTCAACAATGAATTACATAAACAAATCCAAGAAGCAAAAGATCAACTATACAGGGAGATAGAGGTTATAAAAAACAAACAGAAATCCTAGAAATGCAGGAAGCAATAAACCAACTTAAAAACTCAATGGAGAATACTACCAGGAGAGTAGAACACTTAGAAGATAGAACATCAGACAATGAAGACAAAGTATTTCAACTGGAAAAGAACATAGACAGCTCAGCAAGACTGTTAAGAAACCATGAGCAGAACATCCAAGAAATATGGGATAACATCAAGAGACCAAATTTAAGAGTCATTGGGATACAGGAAGGGACAGAGTTTCAAACCAAAGGAATGAGCAGTCTATTCAATGAAATAATACGAGAAAACTTCCCAGACTTGAAGAATGAGACAGAATCCCAAATCCTAGAAGCCTACAGGACGCCGAATGTGCAAAATCATAAGAGACCCACACCTAGACACATTATAATGAAGATGCCCAACATACAGAATAAGGAAAGAATTTTAAAAGCTACAAGAGAAAGGAAGCAGATCACATTTAGGGGTAAGCCAATCAGGATAACAGCTGATCTTTCAACACAGACTCTGAAAGCTAGAAGATCCTGGAATAACATATTTCAAACACTGAAAGAAAATGGGTTCCAACCAAGAATTGTGTTTCCAGCGAAATTAAGCTTCAGGAAGGAAGATGAAATTAAAACCTTCCACAATAAACAAAAGTTAAAAGAATTTGCAGCTAGAAAACCATCTCTTCAAAACATCCTTGGCAAAACATTACAGGAAGAGGAAATGGAAAATAACAATGAAAACCAACAGTGGGAGGTAGGACAGTAAAGGGGGGAAAATAATCAAAGAGGAAAACAAACCATGTTTAGTAACAGAAATAAACAAATATGGCTGGAAGAACAACCCATATCTCAATAATAACCCTGAATGTTAATGGCTTAAACTCACCAATTAAGAGACACAGGCTAGTAGAATGGATCACAAAACAAGACCCAACAATATGCTGCCTACAGGAGACGCATTTGATAGGAAAAGACATACATAGGCTGAAGGTGAAAGGTTGGGAAAAATCATATCACTCATATGGACTTCAGAAACAAGCAGGTGTGTCCATACTCATATCAAATAAAATAGATTTCAAGCCCAAGTTAATCAAAAGGGATAAAGAGGGACACTACATACTGCTCAAGGGAACCATACACCAACAAGACATAACACTCATAAATATATATGCCCCTAACAATGGTGCAGCTATGTTCATCAAACAAACTCTTCTCAAGTTCAAGAGTCTAATAGACCACCATACAATAATCATGGGAGACTTCAACACACCTCTCTCACCAATGGACAGATCTTCCAAGCAAAAGTTGAATAAGGAAACTATAGAACTCAATAACACAATTAATAACCTAGACTTAATTGACATATATAGAATATACTACCCAACATCAAGCAGTTACACTTTTTTCTCAGCAGCACATGGATCCTTCTCAAAAATAGATCACATATTATGTCACAGGGCAACTCTTAGACAATATAAAGGAGTAGAGATAATACCATGCATCTTATCTGATCATAATGGAATGAAACTGAAAATCAACGATAAAAGAAGGAAGGAAAAAGCATACATCACATGGAGAATGAACAATAGATTACTGAATGATCAATGGGTTATAGAAGACATCAAGGAGGAAATTAAAAAATTCTTAGAGATAAATGAAAACACAGACACAACATATCGGAATCTATGGGACACATTGAAAGCAGTTCTAAGAGGAAAATTCATTGCTTGGAGTTAATTCCTTAAAAAAAGAAAAAACCAACAAATAAATGATCTCATACTTCATCTCAAAATCCTAGAAAAAGAAGAGCAAAACAACAGCAAAAGTAGTAGAAGGCAATAAATAATGAAAATCAGAGCTGAAATTAATGAAATCAAAACAAAAGAAACAATTGAAAAAATTGACAAAACTAAAAGTTGGTTCTTTGAAAAAATAAACAAAATCGACAGACCCTTAGCCATGCTAGCGAAGAGAAGAAGAGAGAGAACTCAAATTACTAGCATACGGGATGAAAAAGGCAATATCACAACAGACACTTCAGAAATACAGAAGATAATCAAAAATTATTTTGAATCCTTATACTCCAATAAATTAGAAGATAGTGAAGGCATCGATAAATTTCTTAAGTCATATGATCTGCCCAGATTGAGTCAGGAGGATATAGACAACCTAAACAGACCAATATCAATTGAGGAAATAGAAGAAACCATCAAAAGACTACCAACTAAGAAAAGCCCAGGACCAGATGGGTATACAGCAGAGTTTTACAAAACCTTTAAAGAGGAACTAATACCAATACTTTTCAAGCTACTTCAGGAAATAGAAAAAGAGGGAGAACTTCCAAATTCATTCTACGAGGCCAACATCACCCTGATACCTAAACCAGAAAAAGACACTTCAAAGAAAGAAAACTACAGACCAATATCTCTAATGAACCTAGATGCAAAAATCCTCAATAAAATTCTGGCAAGTCGGATACAAAAACATATCAAAAAAATTGTGCACCATGATCAAGTAGGATTCATCCCTGGGATGCAAGGCTGGTTCAATGTACGGAAATCAATAAATGTTATTCACCACATCAATAGACTTAAAAATAAGAACCATATGATCATCTCGATCGATGCGGAAAAAGCATTCGACAAAGTACAGCATCCCTTTATGTTCAAAACTCTAGAAAAACTAGGGATAACAGGAACATACCTCAATATTGTAAAAGCAATCTATGCTAAGCCTCAGGCTAGCATCATTCTGAATGGAGAAAAATTGAAGGCATTCCCTCTAAAATCTGGAACAAGACAGGGATGCCCTCTCTCACCACTTCTGTTCAACATAGTTCTCGAAACACTGGCCAGAGCAATTAGACAGACGAAAGAAATTAAAGGCATAAAAATAGGAAAAGAAGAACTTAAATTATCACTATTTGCAGGTGACATGATTCTATACCTAGCAGACCCAAAAGGGTCTACAAAGAAACTATTAGAGCTAATAAATGAATTCAGCAAAGTGGCAGGATATAAAATCAACACGCATAAATCAAAGGCATTCCTGTATATCAGCGACAAATCCTCTGAAATGGAAATGAGGACAACCACTCCATTCACAATATCTTCAAAAAAAAATAAAATACTTGGGAATCAACCTAACAAAAGAGGTGAAAGACTTATACAATGAAAACTACAGAACCCTAAAGAGAGAAATAGAAGATCTTAGAAGATGGAAAAATATACCCTGTTCATGGATAGGCAGAACTAACATCATCAAAATGGCGATATTACCAAAAGTTCTCTATAGGTTTAATGCAATGCCAATCAAAATCCCAATGGCATTTCTTGTAGAAATAGAGAAAGCAATCATGAAATTCATATGGAAAAATAAAAGACCCAGAATAGCAAAAACAATGCTAAGCAGGAAGTGTGAATCAGGCGGTATAGCGATACCAGACTTCAAACTATACTACAGAGCAATAGTAACAAAAACAGCATGGTACTGGTACCAAAACAGGCGGGTGGACCAATGGTACAGAATAGAGGACACAGAAACCAATCCACAAAACTACAACTATCTTATATTTGATAAAGGGGCTAAAAGCATGCAATGGAGGAAGGATAGCATCTTCAACAAATGGTGCTGGGAAAACTGGAAATCCATATGCAACAAAACGAAACTGAATCCCTTTCTCTCGCCATGCACAAAAGTGAATTCAAAATGGATCAAGGAGCTTGATATCAAATCAGAGACACGCCGTCTGATAGAAGAAAAAGTTGGCTACGATCTACATACTGTGGGGTCGGGCTCCAAATTCCTCAATAGGACACCCATAGCACAAAAGTTAATAACTAGAATCAACAAATGGGACTTACTCAAACTAAAAAGTTTTTTCTCAGCAAAAGAAACAATAAGAGAGGTAAATAGGGAGCCTACATCCTGGGAACAAATCTTTACTCCTCACACTTCAGATAGAGCCCTAATATCCAGAGTATACAAAGAACTCAAAAAATTAGACAATAAGAGAACAAACAACCCAATCAACAAATGGGCCAAGGACCTGAACAGACACTTCTCAGAGGAGGACATACAATCAATCAACAAGTACATGAAAAAATGCTCACCATCTCTAGCAGTCAGAGAAATGCAAATCAAAACCACCCTAAGATACCATCTCACTCCAGTTAGATTGGCAGCCATTATGAAGTCAAACAACAACAAGTGCTGGCGAGGATGTGGGGAAAAGGGTACACTTGTACATTGCTGGTGGGACTGCAAATTGGTGCAGCCAATTTGGAAAGCAGTATGGAGATTTCTTGGAAAGCTGGGAATGGAGCCACCATTTGACCCAGCTATTCCCCTTCTAGGTCTATTCCCTAAAGACCTAAAAAGAGCATGCTACAGGGACACTGCTACATCGATGTTCATAGCAGCACAATTCACGATAGCTAGACTGTGGAACCAACCTAGATGCCCTTCAATAGATGAATGGATAAAAAAATGTGGCATTTATACACAATGGAGTATTACTCTGCATTTAAAAATGACAAAATCATAGAATTTACAGGGAAATGGATGGCATTAGAGCAGATTATGCTAAGTGAAGCTAGCCAATCCCTAAAAAACAAATGCCAAATGTCTTCTTTGATATAAGGAGAGTAACTAAGAACAGAGTAGGGTCGAAGAGCATGAGAAGAAGATTAACATTAAACAGGGATGAGAGGTGGGAGGGAAAGGGAGAGAGAAGGGAAATTGCATGAAAATGGAAGGAGACCCTCAGAGTTATACAAAAGTACATACAAGAGGAAGTGAGGGGAAAGGGAAAAATAATACAAGGGGGACAAATGAATGTCAGTAGAGGGGGCATAGAGAGAAGAGGGGAGGGGAGGGGAGGGGAGGGGGGATAGTAGAGGATAGGAAAGGCAGCAGAACACAACAGACACTAGTATGGCAATATGTAAATCAATGGATGTGTAACTGATGTGATTCTGCAATCTGTATATGGGGTAAAAATGGGAGCTCATAACCCACTTGAATCAAAGTGTGAAATATGATATATCAAGAACTATGTAATGTTTTGAACAACCAACAATAAAAAATTAAAAAAAAAAAAGAAGATTTATCAAAACGATGTCCCAGTGGCTTATGGATGTGTCTGTGACTGAAATTGGCCTTTGATTTCCTTTTGCAGAGAAGGCAGGTGTGCAAGAGAAACCTGTTCCCAGGGTTTACTCTTAGTTGATGTCAGGACAAATGGTAACACGAGTGGAGAGCTTGAGAAGGCATCCACCAGCATCTAGGAGCCAGAGAAAATGCATAGGCTGCTCCCAAAGGCGCCTCCCTGAATCCCCACTCTCTCCTTCCCTCCCACCCCTGGCCCTGCAGAGCCTCAGCCCATATGGCTCTTTCCAGTCTGCCTGTCACCCAAATGCCATCTTGCACATCTTACATGAGTCATAATTGGAAAACACCCACCAGTTATGTGAAGTAACCCCCTAGGGGTGGCCCTAGAAGTCTAGGCCCTGCTGATAACAGGGCTGAGATCTGTTCTCTCCATCCAGGAAACCACGCTGGAGTAAATGATGACCCGAGTTCCTTCCAGTCTGACTCCAACCCCGACACTAATAATCTTATGTGGAATAAACTGAAAACAGCCTTCATTCTGCTCTGTTCTCATACACCCAGGAGAGATCATCAACAAGAGGACTTTAAATGCTAAGCCTTCCCATCTCTGTGTTGGAGGGTATTTCAAGATTTTCACAGTCCAGAGTCATCCTTTCCTTTGGCTACAGATTTGGGGGGGGGCAAGAGAAAGCCACCCAGGTTGGAGTCAACACAGGGTCATCGAAGAATAGGGGGCTACACTGAGCAAATAAAACACAAGACGCCCAGTTCATCCTGAACTTCGGATCAACATGTAATTTTAGTGTAGGTGCTAATCTGAAATTCAAATTTAACTAGGTGTTTTACATCTTATCCAGCGACCTTATTGGAAGTTGAGATAGTTTACAAAAGTGCAGAGCTTGCTAAACACGAGTTTCCTTTTACATATTCGGTATCCCTTTCAGATAAATCGGGAGGAGTTTATTTCCAACTCTGTAAGACATAATGGAGCATAAAACACGCTTCTATTTCCTTAAGAAAATATTTATGGGAGAAAACAACTACTTTTACATCATGTATGCATGGGAAATGATTTTTAAAATAGTTTTGTAGGAAAAATACATAACGGTGCTTTTCTGACTATAACATGCCGTATATCATATATAAGAAAACAGAGCCGGATTTGAAATAGTGGCCAACTAGTGCTGAGAAATTATGGAATCACATAGCTAACAGAAATACATTACAGTAGTGTTGTAACACAGAGAGAAATACCCCAAATGTGCTTGTAGATGGAGTCTGTCCTCTGTAGGAGTCACTATGAGAACAAATGCCAGTAGAGTGGCTCATAGCCTACCGGTGATTAAAATGCAAGGTGCACTGTGAAATAATTGGCACCCACATCAATTCCCACCCTCTACTAGGAGGCAGAGTGAAGCGGGCAGCAATAATAACAAAAAACATAAATTTTGTAGGAATTCCCACCCGGGGAATGTAGGCAACTTAGATGTGAATTATATGTAGACAAAACAATATTTCAGTAAATATCAGTAGAAAACACTGAAGGGGGAAAAATGGATTCCAATATCATGAGCACACATGCAGAAGAAATTAAAACTTCACTCACTGTAGAGAACAGCCGAGGGAGAAAGTGGGTGCAATCTTGGAAAACTGAGCTAACTCAAGAACTCACCAGGACTTCCATCAGCGTTCAGACAATCCAACATTGTAGTAGCAAAATATAAGAATAAATACACATACAGGAAATAACACTGAACATTTTCTGGGGTTTCTTGTTATTTATGCAGAGCAAACCACCTTCAGATAGGTGATTTCTAGCTGCAATTCTATTAGCTCCCACAAGAGAGTAGCAACATAGTTACTGTCCTGAGATCCACTCCCTGTAGCTCTACCAAAGCTCCCAAGCAGCTATTGGCTTTTGGCTTGTCATGTAAGTTTCATGGCCCTAAATAATTTTAAAATAAGTTGCTTTTGGAAAAAGCCACCAGACAGTGCTCAAGTTTGAAAAGTAGATGGCACCCTTATTTGATCAGAGAGGTTGAGGGAAAAAATACAATTACAACAGCACCCAGTGTACATTGTCTGTGTGCTGCTTGATTCAGCTTTCCTAACCCGATCTGTTTTCACATATCTAATAAAACTTATCCCTGGGTCTGTTGGAAGTCCTAAATGACACATACCTCCTTATTCCAATGGCTCTCCCCAAATTAAAGTTCGTAAGAGGCCTCCCAACCTGCTGCTCTCCTATTCCACTCAGGAAGGCCGTGTTCTCTGGTGTCCAAGGTGAACATTTGCAGTAAAAGCTGTCAAGCTATTGGCTGCCCAGGGGCCAATCAGATGCTCTCAATGGCATTAAGCTAGAGTGGGGGTGGGCACGTGTATTGTGATGTCACAGGTTCCAGACCTGCCGCCCCTTGAGACAGGACCAGAGGAGGCACAAGTGGAAGCACAAAGGAGGGAGCCAGCATGAGATGACAAGAGACCCAGGGCAGCCGGAAGATGGCAGAGCAGGTACAGGAAGCCACCCTGGACTCTTCCACAGCCCAGAAGCAAAGCAGCAAAAGGGCCCAGAGGGGACTCAGTGTTGAGCAGGTCAGAACTTAGAGGGATTTTAAGTTGGACTACAGGAGTAGAAAATAAGGACAGAATTCCTTGACCCCAAACCCTTACCAGGGTGAAGTAGGGGGACAGGGAAGGGGAAGAGAAAAAGCCCTCAGCTCACCTCCTCAACAACAGCTAGAAAGAGAAGCAGAGTAAGTTAAAGTGGGAGGAGCAGCAAAGACTGTGAAGGAGGTCAAGCAGCAGAACCCAAGGTGTAGGTGGAGAGCTGTGCTGGGCAGGGCGGCCACTTGGTACAGTCCATAGCCAGTCCCCCTGGAAGAAATTAAATGAACACAGCTTCTCTCCATCTTCTGATAGCAGCAAATGAAACCAAAGGGAACATCTCTGGAGTGGGTAGGTCTCAGGAATCTATCTAGAAGGAACATGTACAGGGATTTTTGCTAGATGAAGGTTACAGAAACCCCCTCCCCATCACCTCAGGCAAGAGGAGTGGGGTGGAGCAGAGCTGAGCTAATCACTCTCAAAGGGTGCTAACCCCCATCTAGTGTTCCCACAGCATCTGCAAGAGCTCAGATCCCACCCCTGTCAGTGATGGGCCAACCCTGGTGGTCTGCAGGAGCCAGGGTGAGGCTTCTGGGTCAGAGACCACCCCCACAGAGCCTGCATCCACAGGACCCCCAGTAACATACAACCAATAAACTCCTAGCACCACTACCAAGAAGCTCCAGCAGAGGGGAGTGGGAGCTCAGGGATGTATGGCTGCCGGCTGTGGGAGTTCAGAAGAAGGTGGGCCGACTGCAACCCTGCCATGGGGATGGTAACACAGGATCTACATCAGCCAGGGTGGAGGCTTCTGCACCACAGCCTGCCCACAGAGGGCCTGCATTCACAGCCCAACAGTCAAAGACAATATGAAGAAGCCCCTGAGGAGGGATTTTAAAAGCCACATGAGAAAAACTGTGTGGCACATTTAGAGGTAAGCTAATGAGGCTTTCTTCAGATCTCTCAGCCTGACATTAAAAGCCAGGAGGACTTGGAATAATAAAAGATAACAAGTGCCAATCAAGATTACTATATCCTGCAAAAAACTGGACTTCATAATTGAAGGTGAAATACATCCTTCCATGATAAGCAGAAATAAAAAGAATTCAGAACCATTAATTCCGTGCTACAAAGCCCACTCAGTAAAGTACTACATGCAGAAGACATTAAAAATAAATGCCAGAGTCAGCATGTGGATGAATGTTGCTAGAAGAATAGTCAAGAGACAGTCACTCTCAGACATAGAAATAAAACAGAATGGCAGGAAATAAAAAAATGATCTCTCTATAGTAACACTGAATATGAATGGTTTAAACTCTCTTGTCACAAGATATAGATTGACATAGTGGATTACAAAAGAAGACCCAATGATATGTTGTTGATAAGACACTCTATAGGCAAATGGAGGCCAACAGTGAGGAGGAGTAGCTACTCTCTCATATCAGACAAAGTAGAAGTCAAGCTAAAATTGTTCAGAAGACATCAAGAAGTTCAACTCATAATGGGTGAAGGAGTCATTGAACAAGAAATAATGAGAGTGAATGTTCATGCCTCAAACATTGGTGCACCTACAGCCATAAAAAAATCCTACAAAATATAAAGACTCAAATAGGCCTGAGGACAATAATACTGGATAATTTTAACACATCCCTCTCACTATTGGATAGGTCATTCAGAGCAAAACTAAGATTCTCCAGAACAATTAAAAATAATTTTAAAATAATATCTTTTTAAAACCATTAATCAAAAGAACTGAACAGACATCTTTTGAATACTTCATCAACAATTGAATTCACTTTCTTCTCAGTTGCTTGTGGAGCTTTCTCTTAAACAGAGCATACTTTAGGACAAAAAGCAAGTCTTAGCTAATACAAAAAAAACAGAGATAATTCTTTGCATCCTATAAGGTCATAGTGGGATTGGATTAGAAATCAAGTTAAAAAAATAGAAAACATCGTAACAACTGAAGATTAAATAAGACACTTCTGGATAATGAATGGATCATAGAAGAAATCAGAGGAAAAATTTAAAAAATTCTAACAAATGAGAATAGAGATATGACATTAAAATCTATGGGATAGCATGAAGGCAGTTCTAAGAGTAAAGTTTATATCATTCTGTGCCTACATTCAAAAAATAAAGATAAGTCATCTAACACTACCCTTCAAGGTGTTAGAAAAGGAAGAACAAGTTAGTGCCCAAATCAATAGAATACAGAAAATATTTTAGAGCCAAAATTAGTGAAATTGAGAATAAAAATATGAAGATTCATGAAACAAAGAGTTGGCTCTTTAAAAAGATACAGGATTTATAAGCCCTTATCAAAACTAACCAAAAGAGAGAGAAGACTTAAATTATTAAAAGAAGAGATGATAAAGGAAATATCACCAATGACTCTTCTGATATCTGGGAGATCTTTAGGAATGTTTTGAAAATTTACACTCCAATAAACTGGAAAATTTAGAAAATATTTTTAGATTCCTAGACAAATGTGACCTGCCCAAAACAAACTAAGAAAATGAAGAAAACCTAAACAGAACAATATCAAGCAATTAGATTGAAATAAAATCTGACCAAAAAATTTTTTTTCAGGACCAGATGGATTCTCAGTCAATTTTTACCAGATTTAAAAAGAAGAAATTATGTCAATCTTCTTAAATTAGTCCATGAAATAGAAAGAGAGGATTTAACACTCTCAAATTCATGCTATGAAGCCCGTGTCACCTGATGCCTAAACCAAACAAAGATAGCAAGGAGAGAAAACTTCAGAACAATATCGCTTATTAACAAAATATCCTTAATAAAATATATCCATAATCAAAAATCCTAAATACAACATTAGCAACCTGTATTCAAGCACATTAAGAGGAGCTGGGGTTGTGGCTCAGCGGCAGAGCATTTGCCTCCCATGTATGAGGCTCTAGGTTCGATCCTCAGCACCACATAAAAATAAATAAGTAAAGGTATTTTTTTAAAAAGCACATTTAAGAGGACCATACCACATAGTCAAGTGGATTGTATCTCAGGAATGCAAATTGATTCAATATACACAAATGGGCAAATATAATTCACCGCATAAATAGAATTAAAAACAGGAAGGAAAGGAACATCTCAATATATACAGAAAAAAAAACCTTGAACAAAATCCAGCACCCATTCAAATTAAAAACACTGCAGAAACTAGGGTTAGAAGGAACTCACCTCAATAGATGAAGGCTATTTGTGACAAATCCAAGATCAACATATTCAATGAAGAAAAACTGAAACATTTTCTCTAAAATCACGAATAAGACAAGGATGTCCACTTTTCACCACTCTTATTCCATATAATTCTCAAAGTTCTATGCAGAGCAAATATCAAGAGAAGGAAATTAAAAAGAGACAAACAGGAAAAGAAGCCAAATGATCTGTCGACTGATGGCATGATCCTATACGCAGAGGACCCCAAAATTTAACAAGAAGATTTCTAAGTCTGATAAACAATTGCAGCAAAGTAGCAGGATTCAAGATCAACATAAAACAACCTTAAGAAAACAAAAATCAATACTTTTCTTATACTCAATAATGATTGTGCCAATAAAGAAATAAGGAAAATTATTTTGCTCACAATAACCTCAAAAAAATTTTTTTAAATACTTGGAAGTAAATCTAACTAAGGAGGGGAACAATCTCTACAATTAAAACTATAGAACACTGAATTGAATTGAAGACATTAGAAAGTAAAAAACCTCACCTGTTCATGGACAGGCAGACTTAACACTGTTAAAATGGCCATATCATCAAAAGTGATACACAGGTTCAATACCATCCCACTAAAATACCAATGTCATTCTTCACAGAACGAGAAAAGTCCTAAAATTCATATGAAAGAGTAAGAGACCCGGAATAGCTAACACAATCCTGACCTAGAAGAGTGACACTGACGGCATCACAATTCCTGACTTCACGTTGTACTACAGACCTACAGTAACAAAAACTTCATGATATTGGCATCAAAACATACTCGAAGACCAATGGATTAGACAGAGGCACAGAGACAAACCAACATAGTTCCTGATATCAGATACCTGACAAAAGTGCCAAGTACATATGCCAGAGAAAAGATTTTTTTTTAAGCAATAGGGCTGGAAAAACTAGATATCCACATGTAGAAGAATAAAACTCGTTACTCACCCTGCACAAAAGTCAAATCTAAATGGATCGAAGACTTAGGAATTGGAAACCTGTGAGTGCCAGGAGGAAACAGGGTCAATGCAATACTCCAACATATTGGCGCAGACGCCAGCTTCCTCAGCAAGACCCTCAGACTCCAGAAGAAAACCAAGAATCAGTCAATGGGATGACATTCATTAAAAAAAGCGTCTGTAAAGTAAAGGAAAGGAGAGTGTGAAGAGAGAACCCACAGAATGTTTCCCAGCCACTCCTCTGATAAGGAACTAACATCCAGAATATGTAAAGAACTCAAGAGCTCAACATCAGAAAAAAATCAAATAACCAAATCTTTCAATGGGCAAAAGAACTAAACATGTTTATCCAAAGAAGAACAACAAATGGCCAAGAAATATATAAAGAAATGTTCAAATATGTAAAAAAAAAAATGTTGGCCATCCCTAACAATGAGGTAAATGCAAACCATAGCTATATGGAGATTTCATCTCACTCCAGTTAGAATGGCAGTCATGAAGAATACAAATAACACGAAAATGCTCATCAGCATGGGGTGGGGAAAGGTGCACTCATATGTTGTTGGTAGACTTCAAATTAGCCACTGTGGAAAGCAGTAGAGAGAACCCTCAAAAGACTAGGAATGAAACCACCATAGGACCCAGCTATCGGTATTTATCCAAAAGAACTAAAGTCAGCATACAATTGGGAAACAAGCAAGTCAAGTTTTACAGCAGCACAAGTCACAAAAGCCAACTCGTGGACCAAACCAGGTCCCATCAACAGATGAATGGGTAAAGAAAATGTGGTGGATGTGCACAATGGAGTTCTACTCAGCCACAAAGAGGGGTGACACCATGTCATTCACTAGTAAAACGCGAGAACTGGAGAAGATCTTGCTACGTGAAATCTGCCAGACTCAGAAAGTCAAATGTTTTCTCTCCTGGATTAGAGTGAAATTTCTAAAAAGGGAGGGGGGAGGATTCTATGAAAAGAGAAGAGAGTTTTGTGGAACAGAGGGAGGAGAGAGAGCGATAGAGACAAACAGTGCAGAGAAATTGACCAAATTACACTGTGTACCTATGTGAATACCCCACAGAGAGTTTCAATTTTACATAATATCTAAAATGCACCAGTTGGAAAACCAAGAAATAAATAGAAGAAAGACCAATAAAGGAAAAGGAACAGGAGAGGGAGGAGGGGGGGACAGGGGAAGGTATTTGAAATGAAGCAAATGATACCCCATGCTTGTATAATGATGTCAAAATGAACCCACCGATGTGCCCGACTCTACTGCACAACAAAAACATTTTTTGAAAAAGGAGACCAATGGCCTCCAACTTAGAGAGTTGGTGTCCGGCGGGTTCCTTTTAAGCTCACCTATTTTGTCATTTCTGCTTCTGGATGGATCCCAGGTGAACTGTGAACAGCTTAGTCTCACCTCTCCTTTTCTTAGATCTTCCTTCTTACCTGACCCTGGATCCTTCCTGACATAAGGGAAAATTTCAGGGAAGACCACTTGGTTGTCTAAGCGTGTTGTGACCTTGGGAAAGTTACTTAACTTCTCTGGGCTTTAGATTCCTCATCTATAAAATGGCAACAATTAGCTCTGTAACACCAGAGTTGTTCTGCGGATCAGAGCAGCACACTAATTTTCAAGAGCTGTGCACATCACCTGACACACCAGCCATGCCCAGCAGAACCATTGCTTCCACTCTTAATTAGGGACTTAGTTTTTCTGAACTTTTTCTGTGTGAGGGTATGAATTAGAATGGCTTCTGCAGTAATCTGTGTTCCTTCAGGGGACTCTGTGCCCAGGATGAGCAGATTCCTAGTGCAAACAGTTTCCTAAAGTTGATCATTGCAGTTAACAGCAAAGACCCTGGGGCCACTCCAGGGTGGTCCTGGCTCCACCACTAGTGGTTGTTTGAGGCTGGGCAAGTTAACTCACTTCTTTGCTCCCCATTTTCCTAACTTGTGAAATGGGAGTGACTCTCTAAAAGGATACATTGAAATAAGTCAATGTAACTCAGCAATTTAAAGCAATTCGGGTGCTCTGCGGGGGTCAGTGGAGTCACGCTAATATCCAATTTCCAGCCAGCAGCCAGAGTGGCAGCCCTAGAGCACAGATTTGCCCTTGTGATACTTCTGCTCAACATCCCTCTATAGCTCCCATCTCCCTTGAAATTTCTGCTTCTTGGTGGAGACCATGCACTGGTTACCTGGCACCTGCCATCTCTAGGCTTGCCACCAAGTCACAACACGGATGAAACTAGAACTAAGCCAAATGACCAGACACGGAAGGACTTCTGCACAGTGTCACTGGCTGCATCTAAAATAAACCCATGGAAGCAGAGAGTAAATGTTGATTTTTAGGGGCTGGGTTAGGAACTGGAGGAACTGCCATTAGTAGGTATAAGGTGTCAGTTATGCAAAACAAGTAGCTCTGAGGTCCTCTTTGCAATGGAGCACTTTATTGTGGCGCACTTGGAAACCTATTGGGGCAAGGGAAAGAAGCTCTCACTAGGTGGCCCTGGCTGAAGGAAGGTCTTTGTGGGACCCAGCAGGGGCCAGGGCCTCAGGCTCTGCCTTGATTCCAGAGAGGCTTTTTCAGAGTCAGCCAGAGGGGCGGCAGCCCCCCCTGGGCCATGACACCAGCCCTACATTCACAGAGACCTCAACAGGATTCTTTACAAGACAGACTGCACTCCTTCCACTCCTGGACTTGGAGAATGTGCACCCAATAGGAACCCTGCAGGGGCACCTCCAGACAGAAGAGATGGGGGCCCTTGACCACCAAAGTCCCAGGACCCTGTTTGCCACTCGGAACTTGGCACCGAGTTTCCTTGGGAAGGCACTGCTAATTCATATGCTGAAACTCAGCAGGAAAAATCGGTACCTGACAGGGTAAATGTAATTAAGCCATCATCAGAAAACACCTGTCCATCATCGGTGTTGGAGCCATGTTGCGCATTTCATCAGGACTGGCTTCTGTGAGGAACCTGATGAGTCAGAGAGAGGCTCGGCTCTACAGCCAGGGCTGCAAAGGGCAGGCTGGCATCTCCAGGTGGCAGCAATGAGCTGCTGCGCTGCCCACGGGGCTCAGTGCCTGGGCAGGACAGAGCTAGCACCCTGGGCTGGGCGGGTCACAGGACCACACCTGCAGGATCTCAGCTGCCAATTGGATGCTGCACACTGATTGGCCAGCCCCATCATGTGCCCTCCAAGGCACATTCAGATTCCCTGTCCTGGGAGCAGTCTGGTGATGGAGCAGTTCTGGAATCGGGATGAAATCCAGGGAAGAATAAAACCAGTTACTTCCGTCAGGGTGTTGGGTACATGCACACGTTTCTGAGATCTCAGGAGCGCTTCCCAACCTTTAGAACCTGCATTTCTTAGTACACTTGGACTACAGCTTGGTGTCCATCATCAGACGAAAAACGCTGGTTTTACCAGTGTCCTGCACAAGGCAGCATTGCTTTTGGGGGAAGGGGCACATGCCTGGAATGTCAGATGTTCACATAAGTAATGGTTCTTACACACACACACACACACACATATACACATACAGTGCTAGCTTGAGGAAAGCCCTGATTTCACCAAACCAGACTCTCCTGAGTTCAGATCCCAATCGCTCAGAACTCCTCGGGCCATTCAGGAAGTGCTGTTTAAGCATCAGTCTGCCTGCGAGTCCTTCCAGCTCTGCTTCTGAATCACTGAACATGATGTCAGGTTTGTAAGATTCTCCTGCGCCTCCTACACTAGTGGACCCTTGAGATGTTCACCGCCTCACTTCTGTTCTGTGCCCTTGAACTGTGGGTGGTTTTTTTTTTTTTTTTTTTGAATACCTGTCATTTATTGGCAGACAGTAATTAGCTCAAAGAGGCAGGCTCTGGAAAGCACACAGAGCACAACCGGATCCTCCCAGGACACCCTCTCCATCCAGAGCATGCCCTTCGTGCCCCACTATTATCACCAAGGCAGGTTCCCTCCCACTCTTTCCACAATGAGCTAATTCCTGGCTCACTCTGAGTTGTGGCTGACAACTGCCCCCCACCCCATCCTTCTCTTTTACTTTATAGAACTGAGGTTCTCAGCACTGGTGACCCCCTCGAAGAAAGCTAAACTCTAATTATGCAATGGCTGGAAAGGAAGGTACCAGAAACTTGGGTTCTCTTAGGTTTGGATCCCTAAACCAAGTGTGATCATATCAATCATCAACCAAACTAGCACACCACATGAAGGGGGCTCCTCAATAGCATGTCAGGACCGCCCGCGGACATCCCAGTTCTACTGGTTGAATCAGGAGGCACAAACAGCTCCCAACCTTTCCAGCTCCTCTGACTCACCCTCCTTGGTGGTCTCTCCTGGTTTGATTATCATGGTCCTGGGCACTTCTGGGCACTGTGCCCTTCTGCTGAAATTATAGCCCCCAGGGACAGAGGGTGAAGAGTCCGGGCCCTGGCAGCCAGACAGCATGAGTTCACCTGGCCTGCACCCAGGTCCTCCCCATGACCAGTTGTGTGCCTCCTTCAGTGACATCTCTCCACCTGGCCCAAGGGAAGGAACGGGCCATCATTTCTCATTAGACGGCTCCTTTGTTTTTTCTTGTTTTTTTGAAAGCAGCAGGTGGCCATGGAATGAACCGTTCCTATTCCAGTAATATTCTCCTCCTGCTCCTCCCCTAGTAATCTTCTTTGCTAGGAAAGAAGAAAAGCAGGAGGCCCTTCCAAATCAAGAACACTGTGCCTAACGAGGTTGAGCTCCCTGGATGATGGTCACTTGGGCAGAGATGCACTTCGGGTGGTCCATAAGGCCACAGCACACTGCTGGGACTTCCCTTGCAAACCTCATGAGTGTGTTTCTTTGTCTCTTTCTTAGTGACTTTATCCTCTGTCTCCATCTCAAAGTCCTTTGCATAAAACAGCAGAGAAAGTCAAAGGTGCTGTCTGGGTCATTTATGAATCATGAGCGAAAGGTCACGGTTCCTCTCTCACATTTTCATGTTCTGAAATCTCCATAGCAGTCAGTGCTGAGGACTCAAATGTCATGTTCAGGTCATTATCATACAATGTCCAGCAACTGGGCCAGGGCGGAAGTGCCTTTCTCCGAGTGGCCCTCCCTGCTGCTATTTTACCTCCCTCCTGGGGAGCCAGCTGTGAGCCCCAAACCCAGATCTCCATTTGTAGACATTGTGCTGTCTCATTTGTCCCCATGGACTTGGAGATAAAGGGACTGGGGCTCTGTATCCAGAATCCATGAGGAAGCCTGAGACCCTGCTCATGCCCTCTTGGCCCCTGGCTGCCTGGGCTCTGCATGCTGGCCATCAACAGACACACTCTTGCTCCTCAGGTCCTTGCCACTACTTGTCTCTTCACAATGTCCCTCCCCCTACTGGAATGGGATTGTCCCTCTTTTCCAAGCAAACACTTTTCATTCTGATTACAAGGAACAGAAACCCAGCAGAACGTGCTCAGACTGAGAGGGCTGCAGGCTCCTGAAACCATCAGGCAGAGAACCAGGTGGGGCTGAGGCCCAGCAGAGCCAGGGCTGGGCTGCACCTGCTTCTTGGAACCTCCTCCACGCCCCTGTCCATCCTGCAGCCTCCTTCTCAGACAGGGCTCCTCCAGCCTCTGCAGGCATGTCCAGTCTCCAGGAACAGGATGGGTGATGGCCCTGTGTCTCTGACTGGCACGTGGGAGTCATGGACTCCTTCAGGTAAAGAGCATTTTCAGATCCAATTTAGAGACATTTCTGTCAAGCAGGGAGTCAGGCAGTTGTAATTACCAAAAACCTGCAGGCTGGAGGAATGAATGATGTCAAAATCATGGCTTCATCAGGTGAAATTAGCCAAAAGTGGAGAAATAAATAAAAATGAAGTGTGCGTTTGGTTACTGCTAGACGGAGACTGACGGTTGAAGAACTCGGTTGCCATTCTTCCACTGGTTTATTATTAATCACAGAAACCCTAGTTTGTGCAATGTTTTGTCATTCATGAAGAGCTTTCTCACAAACCATGAAATTGTCACTCAGCCACCTGAGCAGGTGAGTCGTCCCCATGTTGTTCTGGATCTGGTGGTGAGACTCAGTGAGGCTGGCGCAGACAGACCTGTTTGGGGATCTTGGGCCAGGCACACTATTTGGAGCATAACCTTAGGTCTATAAGCCAAGGAGTCCTCTGTCTCCTCTGCTGTGACCTGGTGGAGGGCCCCAGCAACGGTTTCCACCCTGGGTCTGTCACAGGGTGGGATGCTGTAGGTAGATCTTTCTGCATGGAGCTGGGCACAGGGTCCCTGCGCTGTGCAGAACAGCAAGGGGAGAAGCCCACAGGGCAGTGGCTTTGGACTGCACCAAGGCACCACCTCACAGTTCATAGGTCAGAAGTCTGAGCTGCATCTCACCAAGCTACGAGCAAGGCACTGCAGGACCCTGTCCTGGCTGCAGGCTCCAGAGGCTGCTTCCTTGATATCTGGGTGGTTAGTTTCCGTTCCTTCCATGGTAAAACACGGGTTCTGCTTCTTCATGTCAGCTGAGGGTTGTGGTCAGCTGATGGAGGTGGCAGCACTCCTGGGCCCCTGGTTCCCTTTCTCCATATTCAAATTCAGCCACAGCAATTCCAATCTTTCTGCTTCAAATCACTCCTGCCCTCTTGAGGGACATCTGACTCCTCTCCATCCCTCTCCATTGGTAGAGCCCACCTCAATGATCCGGGATAATGCCCACTTTCAGGTCCATTGATCAGGGACTTTAACTCCCTTTGCCATATAATGTTACCTATTCCCAGGGATAATGCCAGGAAGGAAAACCGTGGTTCCAAACTCCCACCTGCCACAGGGACTGGCATTTCCCATCTGTAAATCTGAGCCTCTGGAGACTGCTTCCTAGAGCCGCAGTTTGTCAGGGTTTGAGTGGCTTAAGGGCTACAAGAGCAGACCCTGAAGCCAGGCTTGTCCATCGTGAGTCCTTCCTCAGGGCTTCCAGCTGTGATCTGGTGGAGTGGCTTGCTCTGCATGCCTCTCTCTCCAACCGAGAAACGGACATAATTGTCTCCCCCATAAGCCTCTTGTGAGGACGTGCAATAAGTGTCACCTGAAATTATTATTACATCTATTTGCACTGCCTTCTCTACCTGTTATGGAGAACCCATCTCTAGAACAGTTTGCAATCATCCCACATACAAGCAAGGAATAATGACATCCTCTTATTGTGGACAGACAGCATTTTATCTACATCACCAGGAAGCATTACCACAGTGGACATTTCTGTGGAGTTGGTATTCCTGCTGTACAGATGAGGAAATCAAGTGAGGAGGGGAGAGTGGCTTGCTGCACCTCCCCAGAGGTCCTAACCAGGGGAGGAGGGGAAGCCTCATCAGGATTGGGGACACTGGAAATCCAGGGCTCACACAGCCACCAGGGCTGCAGCTGCAAGTGGAGATGGGCTTGACAGCTCGAGTGTTGGTGGTGGGGTGGGAGGACTAAGAAACATTGGAGTGGACCACTGAGAACCACCTCTGAGCCCTGGAATGGGGCAGGTTAATAACAGACCAAGGACTGGCCCCTACTCCAGCCTAACGATCTGTTGTGGAATTGCTGGAAATGTTTTTGTAAAGTTCTCCAGTGAGATTCTAATGCACTATAAGCATTGAGGACCACTGGACTAAACTAGGAATTCCATGAAGACCCAAAGAGTGTCCTCTGTCACGGTACCACATACAGTATCCCAATTACATAGCATGCAGTAGGTATTTGATCTAATAGAGCTGTGACTATTCCTGCTCCAGGCACCTGAATTCTGCTCTATACCCCACGTGGGGTCTGCAGTCTCATGCCCAGTGTCTGGTCCCACTGTGTTCCCTGTGCTTTATGCTATTATGAAGTCCCACTATCACGAAGGACTAAATCAAACACCTGTGCATCCATGAGGGCAGCCCTGAGCTCCCCAGGAGGAAGGCGCTTCTTTCACTGGCATGTTTCCTAAAACCCACCCACACTCCATTTGCAACTGAGCTCATGGAAGAGCATGACCTCACCTACCTGCCTGGATCTCCCTGAAGGCAAGTCCCAGCCAAGGTGACCTCAGCCCCCCAGAACCTAGAGGGCATCCAAGAACACCACAGGTGCTCAATAAATGTACTAAGTATCATGAGAAAAAAAGTGGATCCAGGTAGAAACTGGTGTCATGATGCTCTCACCTCAGGAAACCAGTCCTGCTGACCTCCACTAACTGCAAGGACATGAGGAAGGACTGGGGGAAGTCTGAAGAAATGGATTTCAGAGAGATCAGGACCTGGGGTCCAGAAGCTTCAGATACCTCCAGTGGAGGTCCCCCATGGACAGACCACTCGGGGAGCTTCCTTTGGAGAGATTCAGCCCCAGGCCTCCTCCCCTGGCATCTCCTGGCTCTGTCCCCAGAAGAGCCTCTGATTGGCCAGGCTCGGGTCCCAGGACTATGGCCAAGTTAGGGCAGGGCCCTTTGGCAAGGGCTCTCCTGAGACTCCCTGAGGAATAAATGAGGTGCTGATGGGAAGGAGGGCTGAGCAGAAACTGGCCAGGCAAGACCTGGAACCTCCGCATGACACCCTGCTCCACGGCTTCAGTTCTTTTCTGTGGAGCAGAAGAAAGGACATGGGTCTGGAGAGGAATGGGTCTGGGCTGAGGGGTTCCATGATCATTCTTTTCTACAGATTCATGACGTGCCCTGCCCTGGGGATCATCTGCAATGTCCTTCCACCTTTCCCACTCCGTATGAGTCACACCCAGAAGTGCTGTGTGAAGCCTGCTTTTCTTCCCCACCATGTGCTGGGCTGTGATAGGGCTGCTGTGGCCTCCATCCCTTTATAACATTGCCATATTTTAATGGTACTTCTGAAGAAAGTGCAGCCAGTTAATAAGCAATATTTGTTTACTAGGATGTATGTGTATGTTTTATTTGGATATATGGGTTACAGAGATGGAGGGGACCATTACACTGATAAATTTAGTGCTATCCTAAAGATAGTGGACTTTCTAGTACTAAGGAGGGGAATTGCCACAGCTGGAGGTTCTAAGCACCCACTGGCTAGGCAAGTTATGCCGTCTACCTGGCTCTCCGTTTCCCCATCTATAAAGTAAGAATGGAGTGTCTTCTAACCCAGAGGGTGATGGTGAAGTGTAGCTGGGTTAGTGAGTAGACACACCGTACAGTATTAGGCCCATAGTAAATGCTGGGTTTGCTCTTACATAGGATTTTTGCTATGACTTGGCTTCCATCGGAAGAGTTGTAAATACTCTAGATGAAAGGCCCTTGCTCAGGGTGTTAGGGCTACAGACCTGTTCCATCCAGACGAGGAGGACCACAGTGGGCCTGATCCTTACCCTAACTGCTTTCTTCTTCCATCCTGACGCTTTTATTCCCAACGTGGGGAGAAGCAACATCTCTTTTTATTTTATGGCCTTGTTTTCCTTGGTTGGTGTCACACCATTAAACCAAATGCACATCCTGGCCTTTAGAAATTCAGCGCAGCCAGAACGTTAATATCTCTGCAGATGGATGAGGGCACAGGAAGTCACCAAGATGGCTTAAAATGAGATTCCCTTTCCACTCAGGAAGACAAATGGCAGGAGTCGATTGTCACCAGTCAACAGGACCATTAGCATTTCCCTTATTTAAGAAATATGTCAGGCTCTTCCGGAGCTGCATTCCCACTGGCTGGCTGGGGACTTCCTATGTGACATCTTTGCAAGTCTTGCTCAGTTGTCTGGAACCAGATCAGGGAGTGACCACTGAAAAAGTTCCATTGGACTGCAAAGTGCACAGCGGCTGGATTGGCTGACATGGTTCACTGGACGGTCAATAGCCCCTCGGCTGCTGCTCCCCAGTGTGTCCTCCTGAAATGTCATCAGCACTGAAGTTCTTAGGTCCCCTGCCTTTTGCTAAAAGTCAACTTACTTAGGACTCAAATCTAAATGCAAACTACCCTAGCACCCACCACTGCCACCAGGTATTGCTATTAATAAATAGGAATAGCTTCACTCTTCCACATGTCCATCATGTACCCATAGGACCATCATCCCAGCAGGGCCTGCCCATGTCTTAGCTTGTCACGTCCCTTCTGTGGGGGATACTGAGATCCCAGCCTCAAGGAGCACCTGGGTCGATTGGCCAGCCATGCCCTTGGCAATCACGCTCACACAGGTGAACAGGGAATGGTCCTGGCAGATTCCTGGAGGGGAGGGGAGGCAGGTATCACGGATATACAAGGCAGCCAGGAGCAAGGCACAGAGGACTGTTTTGCTCCCACCTGAAAGTCAACATCGTGTGATAAGCAAAGGACACTTGACTGTGCATTTGGTGACTTTGTGGCTCAAAAGCTACCAGGAGCCACCAAAAGCAATGAACAGCAAGGTGACATGGCCGTGCTTTCTGTATTCTCTGAATGGACCTCTGTATTGGCCCCGTGCTGCAGTCCCCAGATGCAGAGATGGTGCTGATGTGGGGCCACACAGAGTCTGTCCTCCCCACACACCTGCACAGGCAGGGACCGCACAAGTACTGTTGGGACCGACCTTCCCAACCCCACCTTGTATATTATCATCAGCCCCAGGACAGGCGAGCTCTCCAGGCATTCTGACCCACAGAAGCTCTTCACTAAGTGACCATGCAAGATGACAAGCTATCTTCCAGTGTATTTCAAAGATGAAGCACTTCAGAAATGACAGGTTTGTCTGAGCACAACAGGAATGATGAATGGATTTGTTTGCTTTTGAAACTGAAAAACACATTAGTGTTTCTTGTTGGTTTGTTTAAGAAAAGCCTGGGATTGACAGAGACCTAGGAGAGATATTAGAGCTCAGATTTCAAAGAGATAGGGGAACACTAATGGATCAGCCAGGGATGCATTTGGCTACAAAACTCACATGATCTTGGCATTAACCAACATTTTTTCTCATGTAATAAGAAGTCCAAAGCCAGGCAGTCCAGCAGGAAGCCAGCAGGGACCCAGCTTTATCCTCATGGACCAAGGACATTTAAAAATGATTATGTCCCAAGAGAGAAGGTGCAGCAAACCAAAAGAAGTACTGTCCACACCAGAAAACCACAACAGCCCCTGAGAAGTAGCCCACTCTGTTGTCCACCTCAGCACCAAAAGAACCTCATAGGATCGCTTCGGGCTGCAGAGAAGAATAGAAAACCAAGCTACTATCATTCCAAACTTCTTCAGTAAAATCAACCAAGAGACAAGGTAACTGCAACAGAGTGTGGAGAGAGCCAACTTTTGATAGTTGTCCATATTAGGAAGGATGATGGAGGACCCAAGAGTTAGCTGAGACCTTCAGCATGCCACCGAGAGCCCCCGAAGGCCCCCGAAGCCTGATTGCCTTTTAAAGCAGAGATTGGTCCTTGACCAGGTGCCCCTCATAGAAGTGCTCATGTGACTGGTGGCCTGCCGTGTTCTTACAAAAAAAATTAATTGTCAATGTTAATTAAAACAACAACATATGAAGAAAAATTTCTGCTCCTCTTGTAAGATTAGAACATCTGGCCCCAGCTGTGCCCAGTGCCATCTTCCCAGTGGGGAGCAGAAGAGTTGACTCCTCTTTACATGGGAATGCCCGCTCAAGTCCCCCTGGTCCAGATGCTAAGTAGGCCACAGTCCCAACCCCTCGACAGCTCTTCCCGCGTTCAATCACAGCACTTACGACCTGTTCAGCTGCAGATGCTGGGCTACGTCTTGGCGATACAGAGATGGACGGAACGTCCTCCCCTCTCTCGGAGAACAGAGTTAGTCACAGGGAAAGGGTAGCAGAGAGCCACTTCTGATCAGGTGTACTTGTGTCCCAGAAAATGTCTACAGTATTATATGAGCCTAAGGGAGGGACAGTTGCAGACTGGGTTGGTCGGGAGAAAACACTCGCGTCAATGAGAATAAAATGGCCCAAGCAAAGAAGGCAGGAGGACCTGACCCCTGTGCCCAGGGAGCAGAGTGAAGCGAAAGTTCATCACACCCTCAGGAATCCCCAAGCCCTCCCTGCCCTGTAGGGCTGTACCTCTGGAACACATCATGGCTCAGGAGTCCCTGCCTCTGTCAGCGGCTGGCTGTTTAATGCTCTCTGATCCCCTTAGCTCCATTTCATCCAGCTGAGGGCCCATTCCGTGGGGGCAGGAACTCTCTTGTTCACGTTCCACCTTCTTAAAGTGGCAGGAAGGTGCTGGCTTCGTGAGCAGGACCTGGTGATGGGCCAAAGCAGGCGGTGTGGCTGCGTGGATGAGCATGCGCCCAGGGGAGGATTTCAGCAAAGCCCGTGCCCTTGGTGACCCACTCCTCTGCTTGCAGATGGTCACCCTCTCAGGGTCAGAGTCATGGACTCAGGGCTAAAAGCAGCATCAGGGACAAAGGAGGGCCCTTCACCATTTGTTGATTCATTACATGCATCAATGAAAGAGGCAGAAATCCTCAAAATGAAAGAAAATGACTTTTCCGAAGCTGCTTCCTTACTTCTGAAGTTGGCAAAATAAAAGTCATGTAGCCATCATTTTATGTCCCCTGTGGCCAATGCTGCTACTAGAACACGGAACAGCCACAGACCCCATGTAAAGGAATGGGCACATCCTAATTCCAATAAAACTTTGTGGCCACTTAAATTTCAACATCATATTATTTTCAAATGTTGTCAAAATAAAATTTTCTTTCAATTTCAACTATTAGGACGCAAAAGTCATCCTTAATCCCTGGGTTATACCAAACTAGGTATTGGGCCTTCAAACCACAGATAACTGAGCCCCACGCATTTGACGTGAGCAGGTCCTGGGCCCCTGGAGATCAGCTGTGGGCTGTAGACCTCCGACCTTCGTCACAGCGGCTGATATGTGTGGAGGAGCCTGTTCCAACTCCATCTGCTGTGGTCACCAACGGCTCCTCTCTCTTGATTCCTTGGTACTGAAGTGCAGGCAGTGAAATTCCCACTGGCTCTGCTGAGAAGCAGGTCAAACAGTGGACACTCCACAGAATCATTAGGTGCCTTTCTGTGATGCTATGCAGTGCCATCAGGAGTGGCCAGACTCCATATTCAAACATCCCCCCAGAGGTCATGGGGGGGAGACCAAGCTTCTGCTCACGGGTCACACTGGCAAACTGAGGGAAGGTTTGTAGGGTCAAAGCACCTGCTTTCCCTCACTGGTGATCCCATGGCAGTCCCATGAAGCCAGTGAGACCCTCAAATTTGAAACTCCCTCCCAAACCATCCCCAGAGAGACGCTCATGGACCTAGAGCTGCTGTGGCCCTGGAATCTGGTCACCTCTGAAAATTACTTTCTCTCCTTGTCACATCTTAACCATAAGCAAAGGGAGAGGCCTGTTGCCAGGGCAACTGGCTCTGGGTGGTAAAGCGGCCACCTCCCCTGCCTACAGGCCCCAGTGCCCTCTTTGGATCTTGCAGAACACAGGTGACCAAGCTCTGAGATTCCTCTCTACCCTGGTCTCCAAGCTTTTGAGTTTGAAAACTCACCAGAGTCCGCTTTTCCTGTGCTCCTTTGAGAGGCGGATCATTGTAGAAGACACTTTCACCTTTACAGCCTAGGAGGATCTTGCTGGGGACCGAGAGTTTTCCCCCCTGAGATGGGACCCTCAAGGAAAACTGGCCTCTACAGGAAGGAAAGAGTCTCAGGCTATAAAACTGCCCCTCCCATGAGGACCAGAGAAAATTCACCATCGAAGAAAGCCATAGTGAGGACTCAGTCCCATGCTACTCTTTCTTCCAGTGAAATTGAGCTCAGGCTGAGTTCTGGTCTCTCTCTCCATTGGAAGAGTCTGGAATGGTTTGATTCTCTGTGGTGCAAATTTTGCTTCAATCTGGCCATGTTTCCACACCTGTGAAGTGTGGGATGACCCTGATATTCTGCTTTAGGTCAGAGGAGATCAAATCTGTGAGACTCCGTGAACCTCACAGGGCACTGGTTAATGTCCTGACCCTCCAGAGCCCACCTCCAGCCTTAGGGACCGGTCTTCCCCATTGGATCCTGTCGTCTGCATTCTCACTCAACATCCTCAGATCATTTCGTGTGTCTATTTGCGTGATCAGGAAAGCCTGCGAAGTTTAACTCGTCAAACGCCAAAGACTCCAGAGGCAGGGTACCTACTTAGCAATTTCTCCCAGACTCTGCTCAAGGCAAAACTCACTAGATACAGCCTCAGGAAATTCTTCCAAAGAACAAAAGATAATCCAGCTGTCCTCACCCATTCCGCACACTTTGACCCCTTCAAAATGGAAAAAAAGAAAAAAAAAAAGTTTAACTTGCTGAGAAAACTGTTTTTGGTTTATTACCCACTTAGGGCTATGGCAAAGTTCAAGGAGATTAGAAAAATATAAATAGATAAAGCTTTTTGTCTGTAAAACACTTTCCCCGATTAGAGTGAGACAGAGTGAAGGGCAGTTCAACCAGTCAGAGACATCCAGACCTAAAGAACGGGGGTGAACCATCAAGGCCACCACCCCAAACAGCTTTATGACTCCTAAGGGACACGGTCAGGGTGGACTCCTGATGAAAAGAGGAGCTGGGCCCGTCTTCACCATGTGACTCCGCCAGATGTGAGCACCATCCTCTCGGACTCCCCAGCCTCTATACTGCAAGGAATCAATCTGTTCTTGACAAATGGTGATGTCTCAGGCATTCAGTGATAGGAGCAGATAATGGGCCAAGACAGGGGCCAGCTCTGCTCCCTGTTTTCATAGACACTGAGAGCTGAGCCTGCCAAGGTACAGCTCAGAGCATTCTGAAGGTGCCCACACATGTACCCTCACCACTCCACGCCCCTGCCTCTGTGGAGTCCACCAGGAAAGCCAGCCTCATCCTCCCCATCATGTGACTGAGCCCGAGGCCAGTGGGGCCTGAACAGCTTCAGGGCAAACAGTTGTCCACCTGCCATTCTCCCTGCTCCTCGAGGGCAGGCCATCTCCCAGGGGCTCTGAGAGCCTGGCCCAGTCTGTCCAGCGTGGGCAGAGGTCATCTTCTCAAATGCTGAACTTCAGATTACGGAATCAGGAGGAAAAATGAAACTACAGGAAGGTAGTCTCCCAGATCAAAGTCTTTGGGTGCTTGGCTACCTATCAATATGGGCCAAATAACAAACTCAATTTACAAGAAAAAAAATAGGAGGTGAGGAGAGGCTTGGCATGTTCTGGAAGATTAACTTGTAACATTTGAATGATTTGTATTTTTGAATCAGGCAAATTTGGACTTTTCAGTAATACTTGTTTCTTCACATTTTTATTGGTGCATTATAGTTGTACATATGGATGGAATTTCTTTTCTATTTGTACATGCACACAATATAATTCAATCTGGGGTAAGATCTTTACAAAGTAGTGTCTTTATGTTTATATAAAATATATATTTATTTTGTTGCAACACATATATAACATGAATCAGATCTTACAGACAAATGAATATTGAAAATCTGTCTTCTTCTTACCCTTCCTTACTTTTAGTTCCCTGTTAAAAAACAAGCATCCTCTGTCTCCCCAAACATCATAATGAGTTTATCCGTACGTTTCTCTGTCACTTTTAGGCCATTACTGCATCTTCTGCAGACCCTTACAGCTGAAGGTGTTCTTTATTCACCTGTCCTGCTCCCCCAGTGAGTGAGAAGGTTGCTTTTAGGTCCCCACCCCTTCCTTGACTCCTTCCCGTAAGATGCCAGCGTCACTTCTGATCAGCACACTGGTGCCCTTCTCCAGAAAGCAGACACACCTGAGCTGCGAACATCTCATCTCTCCTCCTGTTCTTCCCCTTCTTATCCCCCTCGAACCTCTCTCAGTCACCTCTTTACCTACAACACAGTGGTAAGGTTATTATAGTTTGCACATGATTTTGCAAATCTACCCTAGACTTCATGTTTTTCTCCTGAGTAGACTTTCTTGATCAGAAACTCAGTGAACATTCACCTGCAAGAAGCCGCTGTCTGTTGATGGGCAAGGTTGAAGCGAAACCAAGGGCATGACCTCCTCCACCAATGGCACTTATTCCACATTCATTTCAAGCTCTGAACTATTCCTTGACACTTTGACTGGACTCAAAGCTGTAATTTAGGAAGGTCTCCATCACTAGCTGCAACCAGTGCTTCATTATGCTGCCACATGAAAGGTTATTTTCATCTGCTATCTCTTCCTTCGGTCCTTAGGCCACGTGTTAATTTGGCATTGAATTTGGAGGAAATGTTGTATTTTTAACAGCTGCTCCTAGATGTTCTGTAGTAGGTATGGATCCCAGACAATGAGCTTGGTTCTGGAAGAAATGGAAACTTCCTTATTTATATCAGACTCCGTAGCTTAAGTTTTCTTTCAGTGTTTATTGTTCAGAATGTTTGAGGAAATCTCCATGAACTTCACGTCAATTTTAAAATGGATCGTGTCTCGGATGCAGGGCAGAGGGTGTGGGGGCCGTCACCATCATGGTATAGTTCTTGGAGAAACTCGTTACCTTCTCCAATTAGTGTGGTGGTTGTTACTTACACTTGTCTTCTAGCCCCAACGTTCTCCTTTCCAAATCTCCACTTTTCTTTCTCCACTCCTCTTAGGGAGAGAGAGGCCAGTGTATATTCGGAGAATATTTTGACCAACTAGGTACAAGTGAAGACTGAGCCATCTGGCCTAGAAATTCTCTGATATCAATTTATGAGGGGAAGAAATTTCTCACCATAGTTGTACCATGCTTCCTGTGTGCCCCAGGAATTCAGAATTTAGGATAATTTTATGATGATTACATCCTTGTTTAATTGTAGAAGTCAGTTTAAGCTAGTTTATAGTGCAGTAACAAATATCTCCATCTTGATCTCAAAAATTTGTTACATCTTATCATGCCCCATATCTTTTGCAGGATCAGCCACTGTCCTGAAAATTGCTCCTCACATGGGAGTCCAAGTTCTCAGAAGGATCTTTAGTTGGCAGCTAGAGCTTTGCTCAGAGATAATGGACATCACTTTCACCAGAACGCCTACAGCTAGTCATAGGATGCACACAACCTCAAGGGGACAGAATATGCCATTGTCCCATGAACCTGGGAGATAGACACAGGGACCTTTTGGTGACCCACTCCTGTGTCTGTGGAGCTGCCACTAGATAATAGTGAAAAGAGAGTAAGAATAGGAGTGAGGGAGAGTGTGGGCCACAGGCATTCTGGGCCCCAGCAATACCCTGTGACATGAGCTTGCTCAGTGATCTAGAGTATTCTCAAGAAAATCTGCCCAAGAAAGTTCACAAAAATTATGAGTGCAAATTTTATTTTGTGAATATTGAAAAAGTAGTTTAATGCATCCTACTGGCTGGACACACAGGCTGCTGACACCTGGGGACTCCTGATTCTCCATGGGAACTGGCTTTGCTCCTTGAGGTGCCTGCTTCTTTCATTAAGTAGTAGAAATGTGCTCCTGGGGGACAGGATGCTGCACTGTCCCTTGCCCACCCACCGGCCTCCTCAGGTGCCTTCACTGGCCCTGGCTGCCCACAGGCGTTGCTGGTATCAGCAGGTTAGGAAGCCCACTCAGCAGGTGGTCTGGAAGGGACCTTTCCCAGGGGAGACTCGAACCACACACACCTATGTCTACGTGTGATGCTGGAGTTCATCCCCCTGAATTCTTCCCTTACATAGATAGGCAACATGGTCAGCTGCACATACATCAGAGGACACTGTGCTTGTCACGCACATCTGTGGGCTCTCTTCCCTGTGGGCCAAGACATCAGTGGAAATGGTGCCAGTGAACAGGCTGCAGAACTCCCCAGACGCGGCCCCCTGGCACAGGCCAAGTGGAAGGAAGCACAAGGAATATTGAAGAGTTTTGAGGATGATCGAAAAGACCCATGGGGGGCTCCTCAGCTTACAAGGGGGTCTTGTCCTGATAACCCTCATAAATAAAAAGTACCACACATTGAATTTGCATTCAACACCCAAAGAACCAATAGTCTCCTTGCTCTCTGTGTAAATTCACCAACTTTGGACATTTGATGTAATTGGAAATATATGCCACGTGATGTTTTGTGCCCAGCTTCTTTGGCTAGGGGTGGTTTTCTCAAAGTTCATCTACAATGTAGCACGTGTCAGAACTCCATAGAATATGTTGTCATAGAATATTCCAGTTTGGGGATATACCACATTTATAGAGCCTTTACCACTTGAAAGGTGTTTGGGCTTTCCTGCTCTTTGATTACTAGGTACGATGCTGTTACAAAGAGCTAAACGCCCCCAACCAGTTGTTAATTTAGTCTCATGGGAGCTTCCCAAGTCTTCTACCCAGGCTGCACCTGAAGCTAGAGAAGGAGGCAGGGAGGGGTGAGGATGTGTGCTTGTCTAGCATTCGAGAGGCCCTGGGTTCAATCTCCAGCACGGCAACAAAAGAAAAAAGAAAAAAAAAATTCTCGAGAACATGGGATGGAGAGTGAGACAGAAAAAAACAAGGTTGAGTCAGATGAGCTAAAGAGAAATCCCTTAGTAAATGCTACCAGGCGGCATGATGCAGTTACGTCGCACACTCAGGGAGGTTCACTGCCGAAAAATCAAAGCACAATACTCCACAGGCTTAGTGACTCTCTGAGCCCCATAATTCAGAGCTGAGATTATACTCTTTTCCTTTAGTGAGTGTTTCATGGCCAATTTGTTATCAGTAGGGGAGTGAGACCCCAGTCTGAGAGCTTTGGTGACATTACAGAGCCTGGCTGCTTCCAATAAAAACTCAGAGAACAAAGAAGGAATTTTAACCACTTGTGAAAATAAGCCCAGCTGGTTTCAGGAACCCCAGACCAAGACTGTGACTTGCAGGTAAACTCTCAGGCCAGTGAGGGTAGCAGTCAAGAGGGAAAAAGGCCAGAGAGGTCCTCAAGCCAGGGGCCACAGAGGAGCATCTCCATGATAGAGTTTGAAATCGGTAAGAAGGTGGGCTTGGGGCTAAATTGTGAGTCATGTATTTTTAAATCTCTTAATTGGCAAGTGAATATGAATACTTGAGTTCAAATTTAATTTCCAGTAGAGACTTCTGTTTGAGATACAGTAAAGGCAAAACCAAAGCAACGAGATATTATGATCCTCAATAAATTTAAACTCCCAGCCCCCAGGAACTTAAGTGAAAGGCCTGCCCCCAATAACCCACCTCCTCCAGCCACATCCCTCATGTCTACAGTCACCACCTAGTTAATCCCCATCCACAGATTAGTGCGCTGATTAGGTTCATACTGTCTTAACCCAATCATCTCACTTCTAAACTTTCTTGCATTGCCTCACCCGTGAGCTTTTGGGGGACACCTCACAACTGAACCTTAACAGCACTTGCGATGGTTCCAGGTAGGGGCTCTATCCAGTCTGAGGAGGGCCTCAGCTTATGTGGAGCCCAATACAAAACACAGGTGCAGCCAGGCCACCCCCACCCATGCTCCAGGCTCCTCTTCTGCAGATGGAGGCGGTGATGCCGCCTAGCTCAAACACCGCCATGCAGGGAAGAGGTCCTCTCAGCTCCTGGGCTCTTCCTGGAACACTGACCATCTTCCTGGAACACTGACCATCCTGTCTTGTATGAATGACGTTTTCACATCTGTCCCATGTATCCTCTGTTTCCCAGCATTCTAAAGACAGCATCTGTCTTGGTGAAGGGAAACTTGGGCCTGGGATAAAGACTTAGGTGAAGGTAATTTAGCTTGGGGGGTGGTCCAGGCCAGAGGGAAGGTCTCTGCTGTGGGCAGTGGGGGCTTGCCACCCTCAGGGCCTCCGAGCATCCCAGGAGGCAGGCAGGACAAGAGACGGGATCCTTGTGAGGCTGCTCCACCCTCTTACGTGGGGAAGGGTCTCACATGGAGCATTCTCACTCACACACCTGAGCTCTACACTAAGCAGGAGCTGAGGGTGTTCCCCCGCCTATGGGAAAGCCCCGAGGTCAAGAAGGAAGGGTCATAGCAGCCACCAGACATGAGATGAGGATCATGTGAGTCTCATGGCACCCAACCTGCCCCTGCAGCTGGAACTGAAATCAGAATTGTGCTGAGGGGGTGCAAGGGTCTCGGAGTGTGAGCACAGCTCCTGTTCACCTTCTTCACAATAAGCCTATTTTGTTTCATAACCTTCTCAGATTTTGGCAGTAGAGTGACAGTACATAGATGGCAAAATTTAATTTCATCTATCAAAATGAAAAAGTCATCTGCAAACTGAATCTTTGAATAATCCCTTTGACTCTCTTTTGTTTGATGTGTTTGCAAGTGACACAGAAAACCTGGCTCAAAATGGCTTAGGCTTATTGACTTATGAAGCCCTCCGGTGGAATAATTGGCTTCAGGAAAGGCAAGATCAAGAAGCAATGCCCGGGGAACGCTTGGTCTGCACATGGGGCAGAGTGGCTGCCAGCACCCCCAGTGGTTTGGCGGGGTGCTTTTCTCCCATAAAAGACCACAGAGCTGGGCCTCCCTGACTCTGTGGTGCCATGACCCATCCCTGGAGTGGGCATCATGGTGATGGAATAAGGAGCTTTGATTCTCTTGGCCTGGGTCACTTGCCTGTCTCTGGAGGACATGCAAGGCATTGTTTCCAAGGACAAGGTGAGTGGATGTTGGGTGTCAATGACATAGAAATCCACTGTTATCCACAGATACTCAGAACGAGTGCCTTGATGTGAGTTTAGATCACAAGTTGAGGAGTGTGGCCATTTGGGGTCTAAATTGTGCCTTCCTGGGTCCACCCGCAACTCTGCTCATCTCTCACTGCCCGGGGCACTCCAGCAAGCAGCGTGACTCTGCCCCTGTATGTGAAGACAGGGACACAAAGCTCACATGGGGAGAGCACGTGTAGAGCCAGCACGACGTGGCAAGCTGTGTGTTGGGTACGTGGTGTCCACTGTCCCTCCCTTGCCTTCTCTCTTGGTGATATCTTGGATCTTCATCTGGGAAAGGGGAGCCAAATGATCCATTGCTGGGTCTGATGATTGCTCCTGCCCCCTGGACACCCACACAGGTGACGAGGGACCTGTGGACCAGCGAACCTGTGACCCAGGGAACTGATGGCATCCTGCTAGTCAGATGTTCTCGCTCTGTGGTGATCGGGTAGCTGGTCAGCAGGACATGGTCACAGCAGGGCCAGGGTCCTGGGCATTTGCTCTCTGAGGACGCCGGGGCGCCCGCCACGCTGCTGCTCAGTGCCTGGCTTGCCGCTGGAATAGGTAAATCAGATCGATCGCTCCTCTGTGTATTTCTTCCTTTCAAGCTATTTGTACTTTTTCACCTTCAAAGACACACAATCAATCAAACATGAGTGATTGCTTCAGCAGGTATCGACCATTTGTTTTTTTAAACATTGAAGGTTTGGAGGAATCTGCGCAGGGCTTTGTAGTAATGGGTTGAGAAGGACTACCACTCCCAGAGTCGTTTTCCTACGGCCTCTGAAGATCTCTGTGCCTGTGTTGAGGATTCAGCCCGCATTTGTACTCGCTAACGATTTTCTATAATGTTCCTAGAAGAATGAAACCTCAGTTTAGATCATTTTTAAAACACATTTTTGGGGGCATGCCCTGTGTGTCGGAAACTGGGAAGGGGAGGAGTTCTAGGCTGTTTCTTCCCCATAATGGAACTTACTGGAGAGCTAAGGATAGGGATCTGAAAGTGCTTATTTGAAAGTAAGTTTCTTAAGGGAAATTGTGATGCAACCTGTCACCCGTGCTGCTTTGAGAATGAGTCCCTGGGAAACCTGGTCTGTGGAAATTGTATGCCTCTGTATTATAGTAAGAAACCTAAAGTGTGCCCACAGGTGAAGACACATAATCACCCCAAAGCAAAACGGGAAGCCCTAGCAGTCCTGGGCTGCCCGCGGCTCCACGCTGCAGCAGGAGACCTTGATCACATATTCCTGATTTCCTTGGCTGGTTTCCTACTGCCTGGAAATGGCTCAATGGCTTCAAGCCTCATATCCTTCCACGAGAGCAGGAAGAGGAGGGAAGACAGAGGGACCTCCACCCACCTCTGACCTCTCCCTTCTCATGGAACTCCCCCGAAGCTGCCCACAATTCTCTCATGGATCATTGACAGAATCAGGTGCATAGACTCCCCCAGACCAAACACGGCAGACACCATCGCAATTAGCCCAAAGTGTGAGACCAAATGCGATTCATATTTGCAGCTTAGGGACAGCCGTATCTTCTTTGGGCACCTGACTAATGTTAGGGTGCTGTTGCATGGGAAAATGAAATAAGTACTATATAAGTGACCTTTGTTATTTCATTACTATGTTGCCATATAGCCCCAATCTCATTAGGGGGAGTTCCAGAGCCTCCCTCCTGCCTCTTCCTACTACATCAAATTGCTCAACAACTTTGTTTAATAGAGTCCAAGAGGAATCTGTTTCCCTTTAAATACTAAGAAGGAAAGAAAGGGCCTCCCATCAGTCTCCTGCTGCCATTGCACCATGCTGACCCCAGTGTCACTGTCCAAGTGTGGCCCATGTAGATCTGCAGCTGCAATGCTCTGTGGCTGCAGGACCCCTGCTGGGCATGAGGTTAGACTGCTTTGTGGTTCTTGTCTAGATATTGCTTGAGGTGGACACCGCCTGGTCCCCTGCACCAGCCATGGGAAAGCAACCTCTCTGTGGCCTGGGGTTGAGCTTAGTTGTCATCCTCGACCTAATCTGTTCATAGATTCCTTTATTTTATGAAATTAATTGTCCTTGCCTCTTCCTTGACCTTGACCTTCTGGTCCTTCTTTATCTGTCTGCTCTGAACTCCAAATCTGAGGGGTCAGGATCCAGGTGATCCACTTTCCCTTCCAGGAGGCATTACATCCATTTTTCAAAATAATGCCCTCTTTCCAGCAGCCATCTTGTGCACAGTGGAGGAACAGGTAAGACCTCTTGCTAATCCAGTGGAAAACAAGCACTGTCTTCATAGGAACCTTCTATTTTTTTTTTTTTTGTAGCCTTCTCCACAGCAACTGGCTGATAGCAGGAGCCCAGAGTTTTAAATGAATGGATGGTTATCACCATCAGGTCTTTCTGTTTGACACTTTTGAGGCAATGAACATTTATATAATTAAAAGTGAAAATCTAAAAGAAGTTTTCCTTGGACAAGAGGGTGCCCTGGGGTTGGTTATCTCCCCACATGACCAAAATGTATCAAACAGCTTTCTGTTACTGCAACAACTCCCTGAGATAACCAACTTGTAGAGAAAAAAAAGGTTTATTTTGGCTCACAGTTTTGGAGGCTTCAGCTCATGATCACCAGACTCCACTGTCTTTGGAAATGTGGCAAGGATGGACACCATGAAGGCAGTAAAACCACTCCCCTCATGGCCACGGAGCAAGAGAGGAGAGAGAGCAGGCAAAGTCCAACTACCCACTTCTGGTGTGTGTCCCTAACAACCTAGGACCTCCCGCTAGACCCCACATCCCAAAATTTCTACCATCTCCCAATAGCACCAAGATGGGGACTATGGCTGTGACACACAGGCCTCTGTGGGACATTTAAGATCCAAATGATGGCAAATAATGAGCCTAGAGTAGTTTTAAAAATGCCCCTCCGGGGTGTCACCTCTTACCTTAGTCTTAACCACCCCATTACACACAGAGAGGCCTCTGAACAATGGGGCTCTGCTCCCTCAAGTCAGCCCTCCAGGGTCTCCCCGGCCGAGCTGTCTCCTCTTGGAAGCTCAGGAGTCCTGGCAATTGTGGGGGATGCAGTACCTGAGTCCAGCTGCTCTTAGGGACTGTTATCTAGGGACCAGGCCTTCTCTTCTCCAGAATGTGGGGACCCCCCTGCACCCTGCAAGCTGCTGTTCACTCCTTCGGACCCCATTCCCACCATTCCTGCATGGCCAGTTCTGCCAATGCTTCAGGTTACAGCTGGGCGGTCTCCTTCATCAGCGGTTGTGACCAAGTGTGCATTGCAGTGTCAGGGTCCAGAGAGTGCCTTCAGCAACACCTAACTCCACATCGCTCCAAACTCAGGTATTTTGGTGGCTCCTGTTCAGATGAAAATACGTTGTCCCTCTGATCCAGGGCTCCACACTCTTGGAGTTTACCAACCAGGAATTGAAAATGTCTGGGGAAAATAATCCATTCTAAATACTCCAGACTATTTTTCTTGTCATTTTTCCCTAAAGTCCAGCGATCACTGACAGGGCATTTACATTGAATTAGGTGTGTGTGTGACTGTGTGTGTGTGTGTGAGTGTGTGTGTATGTGTGTGCATGCATACATGTTATATGCACACAAACATTATTTGTACACACACACACACACACACACACATATGTATACCATTTAGAGATGACGTGAGGTTTACAGGAGGGTCTGCTTGGGTTTTGTGCAGATGCTGTGCTTTAATGAGGGAATCCAGCGTCCTGGGTGGTTGGTGATCTCGGGGTCTCCTGAACAGGTCCCCTGACCATTCACAGGAACCACTATGTTATTGTGCCTAAAATTACACCATGAACATGTTTCCCTCAAGGGTGCTTTAAAAGAGCGTGTGCTGCTGGAGAGAAACTATGAATTCATTGACACTGAGGTGTAATTGACTTGCTGACTTAAACTTCTTGCACATCTCTGGATTCATTTAAATGTCAAGGGGTTACTTCAAATGCACTCGAATTTTTCCTAAACAGGATAAAAATCAGCTCCGCCACCCACCAAATTATATATCGAGGAACCAATTTTTGCCCTCTTTCAAGTATAGAGATGAACACGTTTCCTTGTTTTCAGAATAATTTTGTTTTTGCTGTTGACGTTTGCTTTTATCACGTTCCTCATATGGAAAAAGTTTTAGACCCACACGTGGCTAATTAAATTTTAATTAATTGAAATTAAACACATTTAAAAATTTAATTCCTTCATTGAGTAAGAATTATTTCAATTTCTGAATAGCCATATGTGCCCAGCAGCTACCACACTAGAGAGGATGGTAAGAGAAGAATTCCTCATTCCAGAATGTTCTATTAGGCGACTGTGAATCAAACCTCAAACCCTAAGTTACTGTCCTCTTCATAGCATTGGTGTTGGGTTGAAATGGCCACTGGAACATATTCTATGTGAGATGTCCCCAAGAGCACAAAGCCCCTGCCCAGGGGGACCATATAGGCACAGATATAAGAATGTCCACTGAGGCATTATTTGTCCACTGGCCAACAAACATGTCCACTGACAGGAAACTGGATAATAAAATGTGAGATTCAGGTCCATAATCTCTTCCCATTCCCTGAAATTAAAAAAATCTCTAACGACCAAAGGGCTGTGCTTGGGGGCAGGGGTGTTTGTGTTTTTATCCCAATGCTCATTAGGCAGCAAAACCTGAGCTGCATTGGCACGAGGCTCTTGTTTTATTTGTGCCACTGAGTGTAAATTCCCGAATGACTTGCTGCCCCCTCATTATAGCACTTGATTATTCAGTGCTGCCCCAGACCTCCACGGGCACCTGATGGCGTGGTTGATAAATGTGTTACTCGTGAACTCCAAGCAACTTTTAAATCCTGAACTTTAGCTGGACCCACAGGGTTTGGAAAACGGATGGTGGGTCTATATTCATCAACAGCCACCCACGAATAATCAGATGTGCACATGTAAACATGGTACATAAAGCAGATGAGAGAAGGAAAAATGCAGAATAAAATAGCATTCTGTGGCCAAAGCACTGTCTCCCTGCAGCATCCCTGTGGCTGGTGGACACACAGGTGTGTGACACAAGCATGGTATAAGGGGGTGGTCCCGTGTGGGCGTCCACCACGGGAGGACGACTCCCACCAGGGCAGGCTGTGCACAGGGACAGATGAGGGCCAGGTAAGGCTGGGGGTCACCTTGGTCCCATCAGCCCAGTTCTGTGCACCTGGGTATGAGACTCAGTATGTAAACAAATTACAAGAAAGGGTCTTAAATAGCCACTTACTGCTGACCCAAAGGACCCCCAAGCTCGTACACCTTCTACCTGACAAAATAAGAGCTCCCCACCACCCCTCGTGGGGTGAATCCTGAACTTCAGAAGGAGGACTGTGGGTGTCCCCAGGACCCCCATCCACTTATGACCATGTCCAGCCACATTGCAGACAGGACATGACCGTGGAAGGCCCAAACCACTCATGCTTCTTCCCTATGCACCAAAGACCACCCTGGGTGTCCTCTGCTTTCTCTACAACTTTCTCTACAAGATAAACCAGCGGGTGCCTTCTCACCACCACCCGCCCAGTGTCTCCTGCTGATGGGTTGTGCTCCTCAGGGCTGCGAGAACCCATGCAGATCAGTGCAGCCCCGATAGGTGGGTTGTGTGCAGGGTGACAACTTGAGCTCCCTGCATCTGCCAGGGGGATTTCTTCATGACCGACAGGAGCATGCCTCATAGCACACAGCAATGGTTTCCTGTAGCCTCTGGACCCACAGTCTCCGTGGGGACCTGTCCAGTGCATCATCTCGGGCCCCAGTCTCACCACATTGGAAACCGGGCGACCCCGGAAGCTTTTGTTCCTCAAGGTTTCCAGGTGGTTCTGATGTTAAAAACCACTGCCTATGATGTCAACCAGAAAAAAGCTTAAACATCAACAGCACGTAATGTCACCTGTGGGTTGCTCTTTACACTGGCGGCTGTAAGTGGGCCCAGAGAAGGTGTCCACTACCCGGGGGTTGGAGCAGGCCCTCAGATGATCTCTGCAATCCCAGGGTCTCTGTCACTCCCGGCAGGGCTCTCCTGCTGCCTCGATGTGTGAGAGGTGAGTTCAGGTGTCGATTAAATTAAAACGGGCAGCGCACCAGCCATGACATTTGCAGGCAAGTCACTGAGCTGGTGTCTGGCTAATGTTCATCCATTCCAAATGGATTCGCCCCTCACTTATCACCTGGAGGGAAGGAGCCCAGCTAATGAGCAATGGGCCAGGAAAAAAACAAGGAGAACAAAGCAAATTTTGTGCAGTGTTAATAACAGTCCTGAAAATCAGAGGCTCAAGCGATTGCCTTCCGAGGCTGCCTCTCCTCTGAGGTGTGGCATGTTGGCGCAGCTGCCGGGAGCTCTGAATGAGGCCCACACGCAGTCGACTGACCAGGGTGAACTGGGATCCTGAACTGAAGTCTCAGCCCTGCTCAGATTTTCCTGGCCTTTCTAAATTTGAAAGCAGAATTGAACCAGCTGTCAAACGCTCACGGCCTCATCGCTCCCCTGCAGTAACCTGCTTCCTTCTGAACAGCTCTTCTCTGCAGCAAGGAAGTTAGATGTTAAGAACCCTGTCCCCAAACGGCAATTATCCTCTGGTCACTCATCTTGCTGCCGGGACCAAATTGTTTTGTAATTTCTCATTAGGCAGCAGATAATTAAGAATAAAATTAGCAATCCTTGAAATGGCAAGCTGCTATCCCAGGAAGGATTGAAAATATTGTAAGAATGGAGACGATCAGATAAAGGGGCTGTTGAGGAAGAGACCAGCTAGAGGAAGCCAGTGGGAGGGGGAGGAGGTGGAGGGGGGGCCAGGGCTGCAGAGCCAGAGGGCCAGCTGAGCTTCTGCACTCTAGGCGGCTGGTACTTCTTTGAAAATTCAACGCTGACTTTAAAAAATCAATAAATCATCATTTCCTCATGGAAAAAAAAACAGAGTAATTTGTATACATAGGAAAATTAAGATGAATAATGTGGGCTCTGTGCAGACTGAAAGAGCACATTTGGATGCAGAAATGGATTTTCTAAACCGGATCTCGGAACAGCAGCCTTGTTCTCAAATCGGGATTCTGTTCATCTGAACTTTGTGAAATAAATATGATTTCAGTATTGTAAAAACAAACAAATAAATAAATAAATAAGCAAGCTCCTGAATCTGACATTTGCATATAAATAGAAAAGAATTCAAAGCCGCTGGTCTACCCAGAGAAAAATGACTTCCACGTTCTTATGTAATTCCTAGTAAATTCGCCTTTATAAATGTCCTTGTCCTGTTATTCTAAAAACAGGGGTTAATTTTTGTAGCTTCAAAATAAAAATAAAGCCAGTTATTCACGAGAAATATCTCTATGAAGCAGCTGAACCCAGTGAGATTCTTTCTGCCCCCAAGTTCCAGCCAAATGAAAAGAAAATACCTGATACCCATTTCCCACTGCGTGGCTTCATTGACTTCACCTGATTTCTAGATGTCCACACTCACTGCTGCTGGTGTCCAGGTATCAGAGACGCCAGGAGACAGCTGCTCCTCCTCCTTCCATAACACCGCTCTCTGAGAGCATGTGAGTGACTGTGAACCCCAGGAATACTGCCTCCCTGCTGTCCGATCACCGGGAGGACTGGCAGAAAGATGAACTGACCAAGCAGAGCTGAGCACCCAGCGGGACCTGACATTGATCCACAGAAGCAAGATCTATGCAGATCCTTATTGCATGGCCTTGCCTCCAGGTTTCCACTGGCCTTTCCTGGGCCTTTTGAGAAAAGGTGTCTCACTTATGAGGCTCAGTGACCCTCTGAGAATCTCAGAGCCCCAGGGGCTGCTAAAGGAAGGGTCTTTTCAGGTTGAATGTGGATGTCCACGTCACAGCACGTCACCAGTTTATGATCTGAAGGTATCACTTGACACTCTTTGCTTTAGCCCCAGTCTGTCCATCACAGGTCCAGGAAAAGGGGCTACCCAGTGACATGTGTGGGCACTTCTCCTGGGGACTGCGCTTCTCTGTATGTCTCTGTGTGTCTCCAAGGAGCTTAGGTCTGATACTGGGGCTGTATGGATGGGAATTTAGGCTTCAGAATACAGGAATCCTTTCTGCTGGGGCCTGGCCCTGTTGAGGCATGAGAAAGGTCATCAGAGGAAAGCTCCTTGCTGTTCCAGCTTGGGTCTCACTGAGAACCAAGGGTGTGCAGATCAGCGATCCTGGGGTCCAGAGAGAAGCCTGTTCCTCCCCTCAGGCTTTAGATGGGAGTCACAGTGATGGGAGATGTTGTAGCAAGTCCCACTGAGCAAGCTGTTGGTCCTGATAAGAAAGCCATTTGGCTGGTTCACAGTTTAATCTTTCAGGAGTGGGCATTTGCTGGAACAAGCGTCTAAATTACTTGTGTTGGTCCTAGGGCCATTTGACACAGGGAGGAGGAACTGGGATGGACCAGGCACATGCCCTCCATTTCATCCTCTAAGTAGTCTTTGCAGAGATGTGTATTTCTCCTCTCCCCACTTAAACTAATTCAGCATTTATTTTAAAAATAAGTGTACCATGTGCTAAAGGGCAGTTCATGTCACATTTCTTTATTTATCTTAATGTCATCTGTATAACTTTGCTCCATCCATCTGGTTTGGCAGTAAATCAAATCTAGCTCTGTTTAGGGGCCTCTTCCTCCCAGGGCCATGAACCCTCCAGATCTCTGGAGCTTGGTAACTCCAGAATGAGGATATCCCCTGGCCCCCAGTTGATCCTGGCAATTCCTCCCAGGTGCTCCCAGGTGGGGAGGCCTGAGGGTATCCTGCCTGTGCTTGGTGCTCTGGCCCGAGGAGGCTGCCCAAGGGTTGAGACAGGCCACCCGACCATCCCAGCTGGTCTAGAACTTTCTTGACTTTGTCATAGGATCCTCGGTTCTGGGTAGCTGCAGAGAGGTGGTCACCCTAACCACAACGTTTCTATCTTCCTCCAAAGTAGTCCAGTTCCCGTGGAACCCCCTGGACGGGCCAATCCCCACATAGCACACCAAGAACTCACCCTTACTAGGAAAATCCAGCACCAGCCACCAGGAATGCAGACCTTTGAAAGTCGAGCCTCCTGTATATGGAGGCTCCTGTCCATTCTGTGTGTGGAAATTTACCACATTGAAAGTTTTCTTATTAATGCTAGTTTAAATTTTCCCAGTTCTTCTGACCTCCATAAATCTTCCACCTAAAACCCCAGCATTCCACAGACTGGACTGGCACATTCTGAGGCTAGGAGGGATTTCCCTCTCTCATCTTTCCCTGGAAGCCAAACTTATATTATAAAAACATTACTGCTATTTTTCATTTCCGATCTCCTTGAAAATTTTGCTTAGGAAAAAAATGCCTTTCTTCACTAATGAGTTTCCCAAAATGGGACCAAGGCCAGGTCAGCTTTAGCTCATCTGTGGGAGTGTGCATGGCGAAGGGGTGTTTAATCACAGGTACAGCACACTTACGGCTGCTTTCCAATGATTACTGTGGGTGCAGTCTCCAGTGCCACGCTTTTACTTTATTTTGACATATTTATAATTGCCTGGAAGGATTTCCTAGACAACTACCACTTTTATTGAGACAGAAAATCTCAACGTGACCTAAATGCTAGGTGCAACCTTTTATTTATTTCTGTGGTGGATGAAAAATATTGGAGTAATTTAAGGTATGGCTGAGTGGGAAAATCAGAAGAGGTAAACAGCCTGATTGGTGTCTTTTTCATTCTAACTAAATAATTTAAAGAAGTTTGGTTAAAATGTGTGATACAAAATAAAACTACCTGGGTAGTGTTCAAGGACATGTATTTATTAAAACCAAAGCATGTGAGTCAGAATACTCATGAGGCTGTGCCATCTGATCTGCTCCAGTGCCACTGTGGCCGGGCTTCAAAGGCTGTGAGTCAAGCGTTCGTAACTCCTCGGCCAGAGACTCTTGAGATGAGAAAGTCGGGTCTGTGCGAGGGAAGCGGCCCCAGGTCAGGTGGCCTTCCTTCCACAGACTCATCACTAGTAAGTGACCACTGGAAGGGTCAGTGGCAGTTCGTGGTACGGAGGTACATGCCTGCCCCGTACACACCCTGCCTGCAGTGCCTTGAGCCTGGTGCATCCTAAAAATCCAGTCAAAGAGGATCTGCTGCAGAGATGAGTGCATGTCCGGGGACACGGGTCACTCTGGGAGATGAAGAAGATAAGCAGGAGGTAAGAGCCACATGAGCAGGTGGACAGAGAGGGAAATGCACAGGGGCCCATCACATGGGGAGGGGAGGGCACCCATGGACAGAGGTATGAGAAGGTGCCAGACACTGCAGATGATGGGGGCGGGGGACACATGAACCTCATGGAGACCAAGGGCATTGGTCACTGTGCAGTCAAAACAGCAGCAAGGACCTGAACTAGTGATTTCTGACCAAAGTGTGCAGGAAGGTACTGGAGACGGGACTTGGAATATGCTAATTACCTGGAGGTAAGAATGGCAGTGGTCATCACACACACACACACACACACACACACACACACGTTGGGTTGTTTAGGAACACGTTCTTCTGGTAGGTATGTATATGTATCATGCATTCACATATAAACAGCTATATGAACATATTTCAAAATATATGCACATATTCCAAACTGTCATATTCTCTGACCTCACAATTAGACTTCTAGATAATCCCACAAAGAACATCTCTGCAAACAATGAAAAGGACAAAAGTGGAAGTGTGCCTACTGGAGCATTGTGGAGAGCAGGGGAGAGTGCCACACCACAGACGCTGGTGGCCAGGGGTGTGCTCAACCTCCCGAACAGCCACACGTGGGGAGCACGGCAGCCCTGGGGCAAAAGCAGCAGCCTTGGAGTAAATGCAGCACGGGCACCAGGGGACACCCGTGCAGGGGTCACAGCCTGGTCCTGCCCTACCCCGCCCTGCTGCAAAGCTGAGCAGAGGGCTGCTGTGCTGACTCCCGCCTCTCAGCTGCCAAAGGACTCCCTGAGGAATATTCTGGAAACAGAGGCTTCCTCCAGCAGTCCCTGGGGCACTCCCGCTCACTTGGCCTTGAGCTGAGCACACAGGTGTGGATTTCACCTGTCCCCGCACCCCCAAAGCCTTGGGGATCATTCCCACTTTGCTCTCAAAGGGGCTGCCTCGGGATTGTCTGAGTCAGCTTATGTGAAAAGGCTTAGCCCACCACGGTGAAGGGGTCTCTGTCCCAGGGGCCATCTCCCCCTGACTTCAAGGGCAGGGGATCAGTAAGACTATGGCACAGGGCTGCCAGGGCGTCTCTGGGACAGCATGAGACCCAGTGAATGACAGACGTGTGGACGGTACAAGACAAGGTCACAGCCTCCCTCCTGGGGCTCTGTCTGCTGGGTTCCAGGATTCGCACTAGAGCCTCTCACAAGACAGACACATAGGAGACAGTCCCCGGTGGGCCGGGCTTCAGGTACCACCACAGACGTGGCCCCTGAGTGCAGCCCACTCGTCTCCTAAGGAGATGGGGGAATTCTGGTCCTTCTTCCTTCCACTGAGTGAGCCCCGCCTCCCTTTCACGTCCACACCTGGCGCTGGCTCACTGGCGTGTCCTGCATACTGTCATGTTAGGGTGCAGAGGCGCCTCTGGTGTGCAGGAGGCACAGATTTTGCACTGCTAGTTTCTTAAGTAAGTTTTAATGAATTGATTTAATTTTAGCAGAAAATGCATTTAAATGTATTTTCTCCAAGTAAATATTTTAAGATTACATTTGCTAAGGGAAGAAGGGGCTTATTTAATTACGCCTGGTTGATTTCCTGGGAGTGGCTTTGGGTTCCTCCCTCGGGGTTGATGGATCATCTTCTACGTCCCTCCTGCTCTGGCGGGGACCACATGAAGACAGCGGAGCAGAAACAACTGGGTGCTTGGACCGAGAAGAAGGTCAGGGGAGGTCTGTAAAAGCCACATTTCGCCACCCACAAACTTGCAGTCTCTAGAGGCACCGCGCGCCAGGATGGGGGTGGAGAGTCACACTAGTTGTGTGTTTTCCCACTCATCCTGGTCCCTGAACTCTCCTGCAATCCTAGAAGCTTGGGCATTTCAGTCTTCAAACCCCCAGGTGGGTCCAGACCATTATCAGTCCACTATTGAAGCTATGGCTCTTAAAAAGGTTTGTGATCACAAGACCCTGGGCTCCTTAAACCTTTTAGTTCTGACCTGAATTATAGGCAAACAAAGTAGCTGTCCTAACAGAAGGAGCCCTTCCAGGTCCCCTGGGTTAAGGAGCCGTGGTCTGGAGGGTGCGGAGTGCCCTGGGGGGCGTGCAGGTGCTGGTCAGTCTGCCTGTCCTGCCCTCCTGACTTGGTTCTGAGTGGTATCAGTGAGGTGGTGCGGCTCCGGGTGTTTGAGAAGAGACCTGGGTCCCTTTTCCTTTCTGGCTGCCTTAAGCTCCTCAGGCCACCTGGCTCTAGAGGGCAGAGAAAAGATGGCCCCGTGAGAATTCCAGGCAGGGTGCCAGCTTCCCAGGATGGGCTGGAAAAGTCAGCTCCAGGGAAGACCAAGGAGGTAAGATGTAAAGGAGGCCTCAGTGCACACAGCACCCAGCAAAGGAGAGCTGAGGACTGCTTCTGTCCACGACACTGTCCTGCATGGTCCCATGGGCCCAGAGTCACCTCTAACAGAAAGGCACAGACAGAATGACGTATCGATAGAGTACCCGTGTGTGCCCAGAGGTTAGTCAGAATCAGCAAGGCTCCTCTCGCGACATCAGGCTGAACATGCCTAGAAATAAGCCCAGGTGGCATCCACTGGATGAGTGTTCAACTTATGACCATGGGAGAGCAACCGGCGTTGGGGGGAAACTGTGCTTTGCATTTTGAATTTTGATCTCTTCCTGGGCTAGTGCTTTTGCTCTGGCGGGCCGTGGTGGCAAGCCACCGCTCCCAGCTGGCCACCCACCCCAGGGGCACACAACCCACACTCTACCCTGAGCTGGGCTGCCAAGCTCTGACACTCCGTGGGTTGGGTGCATTAAAGCCCCTGTTAACATGGATGACGTTTCCCTTGATGACGGGCTTATCAGGACGTGACCAACTCAGGTGGAGGCACATCTGTGTTAAGTTGATTAGGGAGTCTGAAAATGTGCACTTCAAACATAGAATGAAAGACAGAGATAGAACAGGAGATGGGAAGGCAGGTGATAGATAGATAGATAGATAGATAGATAGATAGATAGATAGATAGATAGGAAGGAGATGGAGCAAGCTCTTCCTGACACACAAGCCACATAGACTCATGTCTTGGGGACTCTACTCAATAAATGAGGGTACAAAGAAATCAGCTAACAAGGGACTGAATTAAGCAGGTGAAAGTGGACTTGGGGGGCCAGAGTGAGGAGGAAGGGGAGTTGTTCCTCCTTTGCCTCCTCTAGGATGTTGCCTGAAAGGAGACCTAAGTTTGGAATAAGATTGGACATGTTCTGCCTCCCTTCACCCTCCTCTCTCCTGCTGTGATGGGGGTGGGGGCACTCTAACAGACACTCATTGGAAAGGTCCCATCCGCAAGGTGCCCAGCTCCTCCCAGTTGGTCTGGTCTTTCCCAGTTATACCTCCAAAAGCCAGAAAATACAGGAAAAAAAAAAAAAAAAAAACAAGTCCCAAGCTCATTTGGAGGCTTAGTCACCCTGGGTTCAGAATATTCTCAGTTCAGACTTCACGTGCCCCTCCTAGAAGGATAACATCACCACTTACCCTGCTCCATTGTAAGGATTTGAGACCAAGAGAAGGGGGTGCAAGCTCTCCCACAGAAGAAGCCAGACCTGTTTGATTTGCAGAAAACTGTTTTCCAGGTTCAGCCCCAAGTGAGGTTTAAAAATGAATGAACTCAGCTGGTGCAGGGGTACAAACCTCACCTGTCATCCCAGAAACACGGGAGGCTGAGGCAGGAGGATGGGAAGTTCCAGGCCAGCCTCAGCCTTGGGAAAACCTGTCTCAAATTTAAAAAAAATAAATAAATAAAGGCCTGAGGATGTAGCACAGTGATAAAGCACCCCTGGGTTCCACCCCTAGTACCAACAGAAATAAAATATAATAAATGAGCTCATTGGGGTTGGGGTAGTTGAGGTACATGTGGTCTCACCAGTCTCAAATACAGAGATAGGCTTAGAACCAAATGCCGAAATCCCTTGTTCTTCCCTAACTGACAACGAGGTCCTGCTCCAGGCAGCCCACATCACAGGGAGATCTGACAGACCTTTACTGGAAGGGGAAGCTATTAATTTGGTCGTGTTAATTTATCACGGTGGAGACCTGGTGCCTCATTTAACATTTACCCCATTGATTTTATGGGTCCTCTTTATAGCTGTTAGGACAGTTGGAAATGTTAAAGGGAAGGGAGCTCCCTCTCCTCCTGCTCATTATGCTAGAAGAGAAACTTCCAGACACTGGGAAGCTTATGGTCCTCAGAGGCTCTCAGATGATGGACAGGTGCTCCGGGGGCGGAGCAGGGAGCTAACTTGCAGGGTGTCTGGGACAGGCCGGCGAGATGCAACATGGAAAATTAGCCCAGTAAAACAGCTATAAAATATGAGTCACGGCGTCGTAAAAACGCCAAGAGACCAAGCACCATAAATATCCCAAGCAGCTGAGAAAAGGCCCACTACCTCGTGCAAACCTGGAAATAGCAGGTTTCATAGCTGTGTCATTAGAGTTCTTGTTTAACCATCTCTGAAATAACAGCCAGTACATTGGACAGGACATGAATCCACCCTCGAACCGTGGGCCACTAATCACAAAAGGGCAGAGAGAGGTGGAGACGCTAGGAATAATTTGGCCCACTATTTCCCAAAGCAGAAGTCGATTCTTATTATGGGGATAGCTATTTTCCTTTTCTTTTCTTTCCAATTCTTTGTACCATTTAGTGTTTGTTTTCCTTATTTTTTTTAATGGACTCTTCATTGAAAAGAAATAATTGTATGGGACAGCATGAGACCCAGTGAATGACAGACGTGTGGACGGTACAATACAAGGTCACAGCCTCCCTCCTGGGGCTCTGTCTGCTTTATTTTGTACAACATGGTATTAAATATGTGTCTATTGTGAGATGGACAAATCAGGCTCATTAACATATGCAAGGCCTTGCCTACTTTACCTTTGACTTGAACTTGCTTATTCTAACACCACCACCCCCACAGGATCTCCTTCCCATCAACTCCTGGACCATTTTCTTTCTCTCTAGGGGAGATACAGGGATCTTTCCCGCAAGCCTCTTATTACAACGGTTCCATCCCTCAATCAACACACCACCTCGTTCGCTGTGCTTCTGCTTCAGGAGAACTTATGAATCCACACTGCTGATTCACCAGCTCTGAACTGGCCGACCTCACTCTGACTCGGATCCCAATGGAGCTTCTGTGTGTCCTCTCCATGAGGCACAGCACTCCTGTCTTCCCACTTTGGCAGGTGAAACAGCAAAATCAACAGCCAAGACCACAAAAATGCAAAGAAACCATCGCCACACAGACTGCAGTAAAGGCTCTTGTAATGGCAGGTCACTGCAATAATGATGGGGGTGCGGGTAGCCCCTCTGCACCCTGCCCAGGAAGGGCCGCTGCAGATCTTGCCATTCCTAGCACTGTAGGTCTCCTCCTCCTCCAGGGCCTTCCCCCGACTTTCAGCATGACCCGGGCAGCAGCGAGGCTGCTCTCTGAAAGTCTGACCCACCCCTTACCTAACCTAGCAGACATTGTGCGTGGTTTTTTATAAAGACTGCAGAAGCAGAGCCTGGAGGTGGCCATTGAGCTATTAGGTGGACCAAACCTGTTTCCTGCTCTTCCTGAGCACACAGGGAACCTCTCTTGGCAGCCTGCCTTGCAGTTGTGAGCATCTCTCGCTGAACAAGGTGAGCAGCTGGGACACACAGCATGTCAAGGCCAGGGCTATGGCCTCGTTACTCCATTCCTGCTCGTTGAGGGTGGAGGTGGCTCAGGAGGAGCCCCCTGATCAATGCACCACCCACAACTCTGGACTGAACTTTCTTTGAATCAGAAGTAACTTTCTATGTATCTACCAGACTGTAGCTGTCACTCCTATGGGGCCATATTGGCCCTGGCATGGGGTCTTAGCTACAGGAGACAACAGGAACCACTAAGATCGAGTTAATGGCAAACCTGGGTTTCTTTGGCCAGCACAGGGGTCTCAAGCTCTACTCATTGATTTGGGAGAAGCAGGAAGTGGCCACTCTGGTAACTCCACGTACTGCAGACGCTGAAGACACTTTTGGGATCCCAGTCTGAGGACACTGATGAGTTGATTGTGAGACCTTGGACAGTCCCTTTTGCTCCTGCTGAATTTGTAGGGGTGGACACGGAGTATCTCATTCTGAAAGGCCAAGGTTCGTCGTTGGAGATTAAAATGCACACACAGATAGCAGTGACAAAGATGAAGCACTTTACTGCAAGCTGGTTCTGTCTTACATAGAAACTGAGAGTCAGTTATCTTAAACCAGGAAGCTCCCAGGGCCAATCATAGTAAAGGTCAGATCATCACCTACGGTGCAGGAACGTCCACCCTGCATAAGATTCATGGGGGGCATGAACTGTTCACGTGTACGGAAGACGGGAGGACCAATTAGTGAATTTTCAAAACAACTTGTTATCCGCCCACTGGCAACTTGTCCGTCACCATGTTGCATTAGGGGCTCCTTATCTGAAAGTTCTAGCCACCCACTGGCAATTTGCCTGCCGCCATGTTTGAAAGGCCCAGGGAGTTCTCAGGGAGACTCCCAACACATTCCACCCGAAAAAAGCAGACTTTATATCTGCAATAATGCAAGTGTTTTCAGTCCACAGTCTGCAAAAGGTATTATCTTGTTGGTTTTCCAGTGAGGCCGAACTTTTCCCCTTCCTTTCCTGCTAGTCTTCCCTGAATCCACTGAAGCCACCTGTCACTTATCCCTGAAGGGCCAGACAGTGGATACTTGTGGAAGGACTTGCTAAAGCAAACTCACAGCACCTGGAGTGGGCAGGAGGCTTCAAGGAGAGAGCCCTGCACCTCCTCACACCTGCAGAGCTGACCCAGCCTCCCCTCCAGCTGTGGACCACGAATGTGCCTCCAAGTTTGTCCAGAGGCCGACGCTTCCCAAGTCAGAATGCTCTGCCGTGAGGGTGTCCAGACATGCCTCATCTGTTTCAATTTCTGGTTTGCACTGACGGAGAAAAGCAATCCATCATCTCTTAAGGAAAAGCCATTTGGAGGAATCCATCTTGTGCATTCATATCAGCTCTGCGGCTGATGAATAGCAAATAGCATCAGAGAAAGAAAGAGAGAGACAGAGAGGGGACAGGGAAGGACAGGGAAGGAGGGAGGAGGGGAGGACAGAGGGAAGAAGGGAGGGAGGGGGAGGAGGGAGGGAGGCAGGGGGAGGACGGGGAGGAGGGAGTGTGGGAGTAGCGAAGGGGGTTTCCTGGGAAACAGCCCTCAGGCCATTCTCCACGCTGCAGTGGACTGTAGGCGAGGTAAAGTGTGGGTGAAGCTGACCACTCCCTGGGTTTCCTCCTGTCCATGGCTAAATCAACCTGAGATGCTGCCGTTTCTCAGGGAGGCCTCCTTGCAGTCGCCTTCTGCTCCCCTTCCTGCCCAGCGGGGCCAGCTCAGCATGGGAAGCAGATGCCCTCTCCGCGCTTGGGTGACCACAGGCTGGTCCTCGGGGTGAGGATGGCCCCCACGCACACTCACCCTGGCTGCCGTGCTCTCTGCTCTTCCCCAGTGTGAACTCACTGGTGACGTCCCTGCATCCCAGAACAGCGATGAGGCCCAGAGGTGATGGAGGCCGCCTGGGCGTGGACAGCTGGCAAGTGGCAGAGCCGGGACTGGAACACGTGTGGCCTGGCTCCTACCCCAGCCCATGGCAGGGCCTCACAAGGCCAGGATGCCTCGCTGCGCCAAAACACATTTCCCAAAACAGAAGTGGAGGCTTGGAAGAGATAAAGAGGAAGATTGCAAGCTCTGATAAGGCCTTTGGCTTCCCAGGACAAAGACCTAAAACCCAGAAACGCACCCTGCGCCAAGCCACTGGGGGCCTCCGCCAGGTTTTCATCACTACAACAAAACACCTGAGTTAAGCAACTGAAAGAAGGAAAGGTTGACTCTGGTCCAGGGTTGGCTAGTTCCACAGCTCTGGGCCCATGGTGAGGGAGGACATGATGCAGGAGGGTGCCATGGAGGAAGGCAGCTCAGCTCACGGAGGCCAGGAGAGAAAACAACAGTGGGAAAGGAGGTGGGGCCAGGGACAAGCCATCTACTCCCTCCACCCGGGTCCCAGCTCTGACAGCTTCCACCACCCGGTAATGCCATCCAATAGGAATCCCCGATGGCTTCATCCACTAATGAGTTCAGGCCCCCACTGCTACGCTGGGGCCAGAGGGTCAACCCAGGAGCCTTTGGGGGACAAAGGAGAGCTGTGGGCAGATCCATGTGTGCCTCTCTATGGCACACATACCAAGCAAAGACTAGGTGGGGACACAGGAGGAAGGAGGCATGTGCCAGGAGCCCACCCTGTCAGATGTTGATGAGGGACTTCTGGCCTCCAGAACTGTAAGAAACATTTCTGGTTTTTAGGCCAACCAGTGTATGGTATTTTCTTATAGCAGCCCAAGAAGACTCAAATACAAAATAAATACATACTGCTATTTATACATCATTCAGAGGTAAATAAACAGATGATGCTTACAAACATACATATATAAATGTAGAAAACCATACATATGTGTACAGATGGATATATTGTACATATGTATATTTTTTCTCTTTCATGAGACTAATGTGGATATTTAATAATATTTTAGAATTTATCAAAAATGTTAGCAGAGCATTCATTTTCATGCATTCCAATAAGTAAATTAGTTTTATGTTAAAAATAAAGCAATTTTATCACTTTTACTAAAATAGAGACAACTGAATTTACTTTTGCTATAGGAATTTATATAACAAAATCTATGCCATAAACTTTGGATCAAAGACTATGCAGACAAGAATGAATTGGGTTTGTGGGAAGTTAAAATCTTACAGTCGTATGAGGCAGCTAATTAATAAAAATGTCTTACAGTCTTTCTAAATCTCGTGATGGTTGTGGTGTTCCTTAGCTTCTCAAAATGTGTGATTTCGTGTGGTTTCTTTTCAGCTTCCAAATAAATATTGACTTTCATACTTTTTTCATTTATAACTTTGTATATTTTTAATAAAGAGTATTCCAAAGTATGAAAACGCCTAGGCATGCCTCAAAGTAGCACTTCAGCATCTCTGGGGGGATTCTTAAGGAACAGCCACTTTCCTAGGTCCCCCGGGAGAGATTCGAGTTCAGCTGGTCCATGGGGGCATGCGAGGCCCTTGAGCCACAGTGGTCAGTGACCCTTGCCCACAAGATTCTCAGGGGCAGCCAGAATGAAAAAGGCGTGGAGGCCATGGGAAATCTCACCAACGGTCCCCTCTCCTGCCTGTTTCCCCAACATCCTCAGCTTCAGAGAAACGTCAAATAAGAACATAGCAAGAACCTGGGACTAGAGAGCCCTCCTGGTATCCTTGGGGACCATGTCAGATTATGGATCATGGAGAGCCAGGGCAGGGCTGAAAGGAAGCCTTCTGCTAGGCTTGGGCCACGCAGATGTGGAAGGGAAATCAGGTTGACTTACAGTAGGTGCAGCAACATGATGTCATCTCTTACCAGTCAGGGTTTGTGGACTGACTTTGTTCTCTCTTATGTTTAAAGAACACTATCTCCCTCCCTATAGGTGGAGAGTATTGAAGTTACTTCTTGTCATAAAGGGACAATGGCAGTTTTGTCTGCATTGTTCAGGGTTTTGGACTCAGAGACCAAAGTGTGTGACATATAGCTTCTACATCTGCCTTTCTTTGGTTTTCTGACTCCCTGAGCTCTGATTCCTTGAGTATCCACCTCTGCTGGTTATTTCTGCTGTCCAACCAGTGTATCCAGCTACTCTCTGGGCATTTCCCAGCATTGTATTCATTCTTTCTTGAAGTTGGGTGTGGCTGTGCAGTTTTCTATGGGTAGGGAAAGTTGAGTAGAAATGACATCTTACACAGTGGTTGGCTACAGCTGCATAACAAAACATCCCAAAACTTAGGGCCTCAAAAAACTAAAAATCCGTGTGTCTCTCAGCCATTCAGCTGATCTGGGCCTGGCTCTGCTGATCTGACATAGTCTCATTCAAGTGTCACAGCACCTGGCCAATCCACCTAGAGTCAGCCTCACCACAGGCCTGAGTGGTGCTGGTGGTCAGAGTTCTTCAGAACTCAGCAGACTAGCCTGCATGTGCTGTAGGAAGAGAATAATGGATGAACCCCATCGACAATCCCTTTGGAGCCCCAGGTCACATCACATTTGCTGTGGTGCCAGCGGACAAGGCCAATCAGAAGGCCATCCCAGACCCAGAGAGCAGAGAAGCCCCCTTGCTGTTGATGGGGAGAGTTACAGACCCATATTGTAAGGCCATGGGCTCTGGGAAGGGGTTGTTTATCCCCAACTTTATGGTCTATCACTGGTCACTTCCAGGTGGCATCTGTAAATGCCAGCCAGCCATCTCCACATTCCCTTTCTCTCTGCATGGTGACAATTCAGAGGACAGCTGTTCCAGCAACCTGGGTCCTAAAGTGCAGGTGCTATAGAGCAGACTCCCAGGCACCCCTGTGGTGGAATCGGGGTGCAGCGAGAAACAAACTTTTCTTCAATGTGTTAGGCCACTGAGAACTGGGATTGTTGTTACACGGTGTCACTCATGCTGCCTAATTTGCCCATGGAGAGGAAACAGTCACCTAGACTCAGGGCAATCCACAGGAACTATAGAGAGCCACTGTCTTCAGAATAAAGGCAGCTGTCAGTGTCCCCATCATTTTCAGGAAATTAATCATCCAATTGCATAATCATGAGGAGCATCTGTTTGTAAGAAGGTGGCATGTGTCTGTTAACCTTGCTCGTGGCTGCCTGAAAATCTAGTATAGTGACAGCAATTTTTACCCAGAACGTGGATCTGTCTTGGCCAGGCTTGCTTCCCTCTGCTCTTGACTGCCACAAATGCTCGTTGCAAACAAGCAGGCTGGGTCCTCCCCACCAAAACCTTCACACATTGAAAATCCAACAGTGCACGGACCTACGTGTCAGATCGTGTGCAAAGGCACCATTTCCGTGTTTGTGAAGCCCAGTCACAGTCTCACCGCACAGCCTCAAAGGACTGCGAGGCTTTTTGTAGGGACCTGTTTTAAACTGGGCGGGAAGCAGAGGAGTCTTAAAGGCACTTCTTTAAAATCCTGTCTTTGTTCTTCTGTGCTGGTCTGTATCTTTTTAAAAAATCAAATATTCCTAGTGGCCTCAGCCTGTGTCTCAGCCTCTGAGGAGGCCACTTAGTAACCAGGGCCACTGGCTGGAAGCGCCCTCCCCTGTCCCTTTGGGCAGCCCACAGACCTCTGAGAAGCCTGCGCACAGCACTGATGGCAAGGGGAGCTGAGGCCTCCGTGCGGAGGGTCCAGTCTTTGGGAAGGCTCCCTGTCGTTGTCGGGGTTATCCGGCTATCAAAATGGGGCCCCCTCAGTGGGGCCACCCTCCAAAGAGACAGTGCTAGAAACTCAGAGATAAGCAAACCAGGGACGTCCAGTGAGCGGGAGAGGCCCGCGCAGACGGCAGCCTCCCGACAGACAGTCCAGGGTGCCACTTGCTTAACCTGCAAACAACCCCCAGGAGCCCCCTTTGTGATGGACCCTGGGAACAGGAACCCAGTGCCCAGTCACCCATTAGAGGAGGCGCTGCCAGGCGGCCTCTCCAGAGTGAGTGGATTTGTTTTCTAACCTTGGAGTTGGAGACTTTGGAGCAGGATGGAGGAGAGAGACCACAGACCAGGTGCACTTCCTGCTTCATCCTGGGGATGAGTGAGGCAGGGCGGAGGGGGAGAGGGAAAAAATACGGGATTAGGGTTAATTGTGACTCACTCTTTCCTCTTTTCTGTTTTTGCCAGTTGTTCAATATTCCATGCATGGTTCAAATAGTAAAGGTAAAAACACGACTATGATGAAATATGTAAATAAAGGTCAAAATAGTGAGTATCTATTATTTACTATTTAAGGTGCTCAGCTCTAATAGGATGAATACTCAACCAATAGTAGCCTTCGTGGTAAGGACATAAAATGTTTCTTTTGCAGAGGAGAGATTTGGAGGTTTTTGCTCTGTGAATTGCTTCAGGCTCTCTGTGGCGTGACAGGGGACTCAACGGCTCCTGTCCTTCTTCACCCTCATCCTCTGTGGGTTGCGTTTCCTCCTTTTGGCTGTCATCTCATGGTCTCAAGCTGGCTGCAACAACTCCAGGCACGGCATGTGTGTCCCAAGCAGAAAGAACCAGGGGACAAAGAGAATTTTATCTCAAGGGTTCTCCCAGCAGGGCTTCCCCCTCTGGTTGCAAGAGAGGTCACAAAAGTGAATTCCAATAAAGGGGATCCAAATGCCAGGAACAGCAACTGTCAATCAGAATCCACATATTGTGGATGGGCATTTTGCATCTCAGCCAAATTTGGGAGTTCATCAGGAAGGAAATACTGGGCCTGAACTGATGGTAGATGAGTCAAACGGTCATCCCTTGCATTCACCAGCCCTCCTATTCTTCTCTAGAGCCTTAAAGACACCTGATCTCCTTGGGGACCTTCCACAAAGAGCTGGTATCTGTAAGGATCAGGACCCGAAGCCTCTGGTTCTGAATCTACTGGCTCAGCTTTGGACAGGTCCCACGGAGCTGCGTCTTAGAGCTGCTTTTCAGCTGGTGGCCACCAGAATCCAAGTCTGCCCACCCTGAACACGCACTTGTTAATTCTGAAGCTGCAGAAGCCCCGTCAGTGAGTCTTGGCGCCTGAACCAGTCACTGTGTCCCTAGTGCACAGCCTTTGACTCCCGCAGGAGAGCAGAGTCCTGCTCTGGGTGACAACCAAGAACGTCCCCAGCAGAAAGAGACTTGCTTCCCTGCTCGAGGAAGCCTTGTGGGGAGGAGCAGAAACAGGCAGCCTGGAGCAGAGAGCGCCACTCCAAGGCCTGTGCCAGCTGTGCCTACTGTCTGCAGAGGTGTCCCTGGTGGGCTGTCCCCGCCGAGACTCACATCTGCCCCAGGTCCACACCAACGAGATCCTAGACCCCACGTTTCCCTCTTCTGCCTTCTTTTTGAAAAACAAGACAAACGATAGCTGTTCTGGAAGCCAGGAAGGGTGACTAATGTCACATGAGTATTTATTAAAGATATAAAATTACTATTACATTATATGTAGGTTAAAAGGGGGGAGGAAAAAAAATAATTGGGCAAAGGAAAAAAGAAAGAAAACAAAAGATAAAGACGAATAATGTGAACAAAGTTGAAAAGAGGAAATAGACGGGTGGGGGGGATTTGAGGTGCAAGTGGGTAATGCAAAAGGGAAGAGTAGAAGTCGGAAGAGCAGGTGAAAGACTGAGAAAGGGAAACAAAGTCAGAAGAGTTTTAGTTGATACTTCACAGCATGAGAAGACACAGTCAAACAGGCTGAGGGCCCAGGATAGAGGAATAAGGAGACATCGGTTGATCCCAAATGAAAAGTTATATGTGGAAGATGAAAATGGATATTGCAGCTATTTACAGAGGTCCCTGTGAGGAGAGGGGTTTCTTACTGAAGCTTCCTTTCAACTAGCATTGCTTCCCCTCTGAGTTCCTTCTGGGTGGAAACCGAGACTCCCCCCATTTCAGGGGTGCTCTCTCTGGCTCCCCTTGTTGCTTTCTGAAGGGGGAGAAGCTGTGTTGATTCCATTTCTTCTGGGGAGGCGGGGCATTAACCACACAAAGTGGCTGCCCTGTCCCGCACAGCCTCTGCCCACAGTTTGGGTGAAGCTGCTTGACCCCCTTCACCGTCTTTCCTGTGCAGTTTTCTCTTGCTTTGCTTTTACTGTTGTTGAGGAAGGGCTTACGGGCTTTTCCCCTCCCTCTATCTCTCTCTGCTGCCCCTCCCACTGACTCCACCGTGGCCAGGGTTTGAGGTCAGGGAAGCTTGTCATCATTTTCTGCCCTGGTCAGCACACTCCAAGTCCCCCCTACGTCTCAAGCTGTCCAGTATTTAGATATAGACACTGCCCCTGTTCTAGTCAGCTGTTTTGTTGTTGTTGTGAGACCAAAAGACCTGACAATTAGAGGAGGAAAAGTTTATTTGGGATTCAGAGGTCTCCATCTGTAGATTGCCCATGAATGGCCACCTTCATTCCTCAGGGCCTGAGATGAGGCAGAACATCATGGAGTGACAGAGGGAAGTAGGTGGGGACAGGACACCAGGGAGCAGAGGGCTCCCCTCACCATAGACAAAATGTGAAACCTAAAGACATGGTCCCAGGGACCCACCTCCTCCACCCACACCCCACCTGCCTTCCACTACCCCCCAGTTAATCCCTACAAGGGGATTATTGCACTGTTAGGTGAAGGCTCTCAAGGCCATTTGTTCACCACTGACCTTGCGTTGTCTCACACATGAGCTTCCGGGGGACACCTCATCTCTAACCCATAACAGCCACCCCTCCCCAGGAGCTGTTCTCTACTGCTTCCTCTGTGGGCTTTGGAGGGGTCCAGCTGTGCTGCCCAAATTTACTCCACTATCATCACTCCCCATACTTAAGATTTTTAAATTCCTCTTTTAAAATGAGTGTTCAAACGTGTTGGATTTGAAAATAGATTATAAAGATTTATGAGTTGAAGTCAATGGTTTATGGAAAACTCTTGGATCTTGGAATCTTTAATATTTTGATTACAAAGGTGAAGAGCCACCGTCTCTGGTCTGCGTGGAAGCCCACCTTCAGGCAATGGCTCTCACTAACAGAGCAGACCGAGGCGTGACTGGGGAAGTGGACGATGGCCACCTGGGAGGTGTGGACAGGATGTGCAGGAAGGACCAGGGCCCATTCCTGGGAACCAGCAGTGATGAAGACTAGGGCCAGCAAGACAGAGTGGGGCTGTCCCCAAATGCTTGCGGGAAAAGACAAGGAGAGCAAGATCCAGATGCAACATGGTGCCTCTGTGTTTAAAGCACACACATATGAACCATAACCACATCCCATTTGAAGGTGTCCCCCGAGGCCCACATCACACACAGGGATACTCTGCAGTAGGGGATGGTGGGGAGAAAACACAAGAGGAGCCACCAAGGGACACTGTGCTGGGGCCACGGAGGATGGAGTAGGGTGAACTGAACCTGTGGACACCTGGGTTTTAGATGGGAAAAGGAAAGAAGAGGAGAGGGAGAGCAGATGGGAGACAGGGAGTGAGGGAGAGAGAGTCTGACAGCCCTCGGGGTGGGGTCCTATCTGATGCCACCGCAGGGCTCCTTGGACTCAGCTCTCCTGATGAGGATGGAAGACGTGGAGCTTCAGTCCAACACAGAGCTTCGTGGAAGCCAAAGCTGAGTGGTTCCTTATGCCCATGCCATTGTCAGGACCTGATTGAGGTGAAGCGACTGTGGTCATTATGAGAATGGTAACTGGAGTCTGTGCTTCCAAATGTGTGGGTGAAAATAAAGTTCTGCCTTCGTTTTATAAAGATCACTGCCTCTCTGTCCCCACCCCAACTTGAACAAATCATCCTGGAATAAAATCACCAACTTCTCCCACATCAACTAAAGCCCCTGATGTTTTTGCCCCTTTTCCCCTTTAGTTGGAACCATTAGGGAGGGTAACAGCCTGAGCCTGCGGCCTGCAGGAGTCACTTTGAGTTCCAGGTCCTGACAGTCCCCATTTCCTCCAGCACAAGCTACAAGGTGGCAAATCATTCAGCAAAGGTCAGACTCTCCAGTTTCCAAAGGCGGGCTCTTCCCTCCAGGGTGAAGGTCCCCAGACATATTTCTGTGAAGAGCCAGAGACTGAGTATCTCAGGCTGTGCAGGGTCCCCTGGAGGTAAAGAGGACAAAGAGCAGAGGCCTGCTGCCCCCTTCTCGGACTATTTCTGCACCACCTAATTGCAGGCCCTGGCAGCGTGAGGGGAGCCTGTCGCCTGGGAAGCAAGACCTGGGGTGGAGGGAACCCGAAAGAACCTGGTGTCTGTGGCACACAGTGCTTGCCAACTCCAGCTGTGACAGTAGCCACAGGGAAACAGGCGCTGGCCCTCAGCATTTGCTAACCTTTGCTCTAAGGAGACATTGTTACACATAACATGAGCCAGCCCTGGAAGAAGACGCTCAATTGAGACCAGGGGACTCTAGTGACTGCAAGGAGTGACAGCAGGTCTCTGGTGTGGGAGACAGCAAGAATAACACATTCAGCAAGAGCATTTCATTCTCCTGTAGGCCACAGGGCAGGACTACATTTCCCAGCATCCCTAGTGGCTAGGGAGGGACAATGGGGCTGGGTTCTAGCCAGTGAAGATGATGGGAGCCCCCAGTAGATTCTGCAGGACTCCAGAGTGACCTCAGGTGTGTGTGTCTGCCCAGGGTCACGATGCAGAGAGACCTGGGTGGGATATGATTGCATGGAGCTCAACCTCCACCCCACCCCCTCCCCACTTTGGGCTGTAATATCAAGAAGAAATAAATCTAAAGCCACTGTGATTCGGGTTTGTTTGTTCAAGTGGCCAGCAGACCCTGACTAATAAAGAGGCAAGAAATAACAGGGAGAGAACGGTGTCCCTGAGTGTCCACTCCACTATCCTAGCAATTCCATGCAGCGGGACCCTCAGCTCAGAGGGAGGGGAGGTTTCTGAGAGGGTCCCCAGTGGGGCTCAGAGGTGAGCTGACAAGACAGAGCTTGTGAGAGGTGCTCCTTGTCAGAGGGAAATGGACTGTTGCCTCCATCCTGTCTCCTACAAATGACCGCCACCTGGCATTTTTGAGACAAGGAATCCAAACCGTAGCCAGAAGGGAACACTGAAGTCACCTGAGAGCCTTCAAGTTCGGTGAGAGAAAGGACAACCTGGGCTTGGGGGACATCACCATGAACATCAGGACAAGAAGAAGATGTAAACAGAGGGTGGAGGGAGTGGGCAGAGGTGGGAGGTGCAGGGTCGGTCTGCGTGCCCTGTACAGCACAGCCATGGCCAGCTTGCTGCGTCCAGGGTAGGGGTGCGGCCCAGCAGCCAGCGCCCGGGTGCACCTTCCTGAGGCTCACGGTTGTGCCACCTGAGCAAGATCCCAACCTTGTCACGTGGTGTCCTTATCCACTGAGTCAGGAAGAGAAAGTTTTTAACTCCTGTGAGAACTAACTCGAGATGAGTTAAATACGTAAAGTGGCACCTGGGGTTTACCAGGTGTTGACAGAGGGTAGCTCCTACCTGGAAAGTCTAGAAGTTGACGTGGCAGGCCAGCTGTGGGGGCCCCTCTTGTCCCTCACACACTGTACCAGGTTACTTTGAGGATACTGGGGCCGTGAGGACGGGAGGAATGGGAGTCCCTGCCCTGCTTTGGGTCCCCAGGTTCTCTTGGAGGCTCTCCAAGTGACCAGCGATCTCCTAGTTAGGCAGGACAATCCTCTGCACATTGGCCGTAGGCCCTGGATCCTATGCCCTGTCTCATGGTGATTCTCTGAGTTGAAGGCTGCTCTGCTGTCCCTTGAAGGGTCTCAAGAGGAGCCCAGAGCAGGATAAACTCTGGAAGCCCTGGTGCTGCTGGCTTCCATGAGCTCCAGCCACACCATGGCCCGCTCTATCCTGCTCTGCATGTGAGGCTGGCCAGAGCCCATCTTGACCTTGGGAGCTGGTTCACTCTGGTCTTCCTTCCCAAGTCTGTCTCCCTAGTCTCCAAGTCTCTGCTCAGTGGCCGTCCCCATCATTGTAATAAGGTCTTTGTCTTTGAAGTATCCATGGGCAGGTGTCTTATCAGGATGTGGACATGACCTTGCAGCAGGCAGCTCTGGATGCAGATGGAGGACTCAGTCTCCCAGTAGCCAGTTCTCAAGTCCAGAGAGGATGGGGAGGGCGGGGGGGTGGATAGGGTCACGGTGCAGGTGGTGTCACCAGGGATGGGCCACAGTGGGCAGGAAGAGAGTCAGAGAGCTCTTGTGGGACACGGAAGGAGAGCAGGGCAGAGGGGGCGGGGGAGGAGCACCCGCAGCCCTGTGAGGGCAGCGTGTGTGGGCATGAGAAGCCAGGCTGCGGCTCAGGACCGGAGCCCCAGTTGACCTGTGGGTGGAAGGCAGACAGGGTTGGGGCTGCCACCACCTCTGGGCTTTGTTTTCCCCAGACTGAGTGGGGTGAGCACCCAGGGCCAGCGCTCCTGCCCAGCCACAGCATAGCTACTCCATCCTGGCTCAGAGTGGCCGTCACTCCTGGGCCACCACAGGGACCCACTGGGGAGGGGGGAGGGGGGAGGGGAAAGAGCCACAACACACCCTTGTAGGAACCCGAGTGTTAGTCCTAGTAAGAGCCCCTGCAAGACCCCAGGGCTCCTTCAGGCAGGAAGCAGCCCCCACCCCACCCAGCCCTCTGTCCCTTCATAGGTTCCAGCCACCCAGAGACAAAAGTGAGGCTTGGGACTGCAGAGGGGATGGGTGGGTTGTGAGACTGAGACCCGGGGCTGGTTACAGGCCTGGGGAAGGTGTGCTGGCACAGCGGCCGCCTGGCATGTCCCACTGGTGTGCTCACAATGTCCTGTAAATTCACAACTGAGATGTTGGGGTTTGTCTCATTTGAAGTAAACCCCCTGACCAGGAAGGGGTCCCATCATTGAAGTAAACCCACTGACCAGGAAGGGGTCGCACAGGCGAGCTGGGATGGGAAGGGGTGCTTTGGAACACCTTGGCCAGAAGGAAAATGCAGGCCTTTGCCCTTAGTTCGGGCAGCCTCCTCCTTCCAGTTTTGGCAGGGGCTCTCAGGGGAACAGGGGACAGGAAGACAGAACAGACATATGGAGACAGACACCACCTAACTGCAGTCCCTGCCTGCCCTCTTCCTTCCTGTTCTGGGCCAAATCACTGAAACCTGGTGGGACTCCTGCAGCCAGTGCCCAATCCCAGTGGCTGGAGTGAACAAGAGCCTGTGATCCTGGTGGACCACAGGAAGTCCCATCAGGCTGCCTTCCCAGCAAAGGCAGCCCTAGGGCAAGAGGCTTCCTGTCAGTTCTGCATCTGAAAACGCAGCTAGAAAGAAAACCAACTTCATAGGTAAAAACGAAGCTGTAAAGCACTGGTCACCTCAGTGCCTGGCCCAGGGTAAGGGCTCAAAGCAGGCCAGAGAGGAAGGGGAGGAGCAATTTCCAAGGAACCAGGCTCAGGTAGAGCTGAGGAGCTGAGGACCTGAGCCCGGCGGGGTTGGTGCTCCAGGCGTGGTTCTCACCAATGTCTCCTGCACAGCCTGGCGGAGGCCCTAATCCCAGGTTCTGCTCCCAGCGGTTTCCAGGGACAGGAGGGCGCATTGCCAGGAGACCAGGTGAGAAGGGCGCAGGGGAGATCCAGGCCTCGCAGCGCCCTGGCCAAGGCCTTTCTTTTAAAAGCATCGTCCTGCCCCCTTCTTCCTCCCTCCAGGAAGTTCTCCTGCAGCTCAGAGAGGCTCTGGTTTTCTTCTTAAAGTTCTTTCTTCCATTTTTTTTTAAAATTTTGGATACTTTCAACTGCTGTTTCTTTAAGTTTATGGTTTTCCCCCTGCGATGTCTAATAGGCCATTATTTCTATCCAGGGTAGTTTTCATCTCACACATTGAAGTATTTAGTTCTAGAATTTGGATGTGGGAATTGGGGTCTTTTTATGATTTCTATTTCTCCGCTTCGTTTTATTGAACATTGAAATCAGTTATAATGCTTGCTTTATTCTAGACTTTTCTGCTTATTCTAATATTTGTATCTGTTCTTAGTAGATCTCAATTGGTTAACTTTTTTTTTCTTCTCACCATGGGTTGTATTTTTTTGCTTTTTTCTATGCCCAGTAATTTATGATTGAATGATAGACCCCACAAATTGTGTCCTCTTGGTTGGTTATTTCTGTACTCCTACAGATCTTCCAGAGTTCTGTTCTGAGATGCACTTGAGTTACTCAGACACATTTTGATCCTCTTGGGTCTTGCTCTTAAGATTTGCAAGGCAGGACCAAAGTTTCACTCAGTCTATGACAAATTAATTTCTACTGATGGGATTACATCTTCCTAGAACCCTACACAATACCCCAGTGCTGACGCGGTGTGGCTGTTGGGAGTGATGACTGTGTCAGTCAAATTTTCATCACTATAACAGAATACCTGACATAAACCTGCTTAAAGGAAAAAAGGTCATTTTGATTCATGGCCTCCAAGGTTTCACTCCCTGGTCACTGGGCTCTGTTGTTTCTGGGCCTGAGGTGAGGCAGACCCTCCGGACAGGGAGCCTGAAGGGGAGCACAGCAGCTCACCTCAAGGCAGCCAGGAGCCAGAGAGAGAAGAAGGGTCAGGACAAAATGTAGCCAGTGTCCACCAAAAAGTCTCCTCCACCTCCCAGTGTCCTCGAGCTATGGATCCCCCAGTGGCCATGGCCAGGCCAGAGCCCTCATGATCCAATTCCTCCAAAGCCCCACCCTGACCACTGGTGCACGGGAGACCAGGCATCAACACGGGAGCTCTGGGGGACATTGCAGGGACAGACCCTAACAGGCACTATCCCCATCGAGTGCTGGCACTAGTTGCTTCTGTCTCCACCCTTAAGTGGGCCCCTCCCCACATGCACTGAGGTCTTCAGGGTCCCCTGTGAGCTGCTGTGTCTCTCTCATCCTCTGCCTGGCAAATCCAGCACCTTGGCCTGCACAGACCCTCAGTTCAGTCTCCTCAGCTTGGGGAGTCTGGGTCCCCTCCCTGAGCAATGTCCCAGACACTCTCTGGCCTGGTCAGTGGGGCACCTGCCAGGCTCACCTTGTTCTCATCTGTCAGGTCCCGTGTCCTTCCCTGCCTGTGACCCAGGTCTTACAAACAGCCTTTTCAGATAATTTGCCTGCCTCGGGTTATTTCTGGGGAGGGGCGAACGAACTCTTTCCTTGTTGCTGTATCTTGGCTGAAACAGAATCTCCTCTGTGTGATTTAATTCTACCTCAGTCCAATTGAGGCCACTTGTTACACCCAGCAGCCTGTGCCCAGCATGCCCACTGAATGCTCAGCCTCTCTGTCACCGTTGCTTTGTTTCCGTGAACTCTTACCAGACCAGGCTCTGAGCTTGGTGCTTAATTGTTATCAGTGCTCTGAGTCTCAGTAACTGTGTGAGGTGCACGTAATTGCTCCCACATGTGCGTTCCATGTGCCGGGGAACAGGGGATTATGAGGTGCCCAGCAGAGGAGCCCAGCAGTGGCGCAGGGCAGGATTGGCGCTCAATCTGTCTTGGGAGCTCACACTTCATTGCAAAACGTTCTTGGCTGCCTGACCCAGGGTGCCGGGTGCTCACTGTCATGGAAACTCATTTTCTAGGCAACACCCAACTGTGATCTTTCACAAACAATAAACCTCTTACTTGAATGTCCTACATCCACCATGTCACAAGCAGGAGCTGATTGGACCGAGCTGCTTTTACAAACCAAAGCAGCTCCCATCCTCCCTGGCTGCTGATGAGCTGGCTAACACTCACCCAAGGCCCGGCAACAGGGCCAGTCTAGGAGAAGGAGACCTTGGGTAAGAACTTGCACAGTTGGCAGAAGACACAGGAGGGCCAAGACCCCAGGAAAGGGAGAGGAGGAAAGAGTGCGATCGATCCCTGTCAGCAGCAGCCCAGAACATCCTAGAACCTAGAATCACACACCTCAGTGACACTCTGTGTGGTCCTTAGCACACCCTGTGCCTTGCCTCCACCTCACTATAACTCCTTGAAATGGGTGCTCCTTCTACCCACATAAAGATGAGGAGTCCAAGGCTCAGAGGGGTGCAGAGTTGCCCATGATCAGAGTGCTAAGGTGATAAAGGTGGAAGCCACCTGGGCGTAGGGCTCCAGCTCCCCCCATTCTAAACTGTCTGTCTTCCACCATCTCCACAGCACTTTGCAGGAATTAGCTCACTGACGCTCCCAAGCCACCCTTAAAACATGCACTGTCTCATCACCCGTGTGCAGATGAAGAAGCTGATTTCCAGGAGGACTTGGAGTACACCGTGGGGACCACAGCAGCATAGGGACATCCAGCATTTACTGAGGGTTCATCTTGCACCAGACACTGTGCTAAGTGTTTTATATAAATCAGCTCCATTCACTCAGTAGATGTTTCAGTGTCCCCATGAAATGATTCAGTTATGACCTCCCTTCTGCACATCCAGTGAACCAAGCATGGACATTTGAAATGGCTGCCATCAGTCCTACAGGTAAGGGGCAGAGCTGGGATTGTACACAAGTCAGTGATCTTTCACGAACAATAAACCTCTTACTTGAATGCCCTACATCTACCATGGCATCCATAACACTGGGTCACATGCATGCACACTCATGCACACTCACACACACAGAAGAAACATACCACACTAGTACACTCACTGTGCAAAGTCAAACGCACACGCATCATGCACTTCCACACACCCACGTCCATGGGTACACATGGGCACACACATACGTCACATTTACATGTGTACACATGTTCACAAGCACGCACAGAGATACACATATTCAGTGCATACACAGGAACAAGCACTTGTGCACACAACCATGTTGAACATGAATATAGACACATACACCTCAGCACTCACACAGAATGTAATCTTGAGCTAAACACTAAGTCATTACAAAAATTCCACGTTATAAAAATCAGGCCATAAATTACTTCAAACAGAAAAGCTGCGGTCACCTCTCCTCTGCTCACACCTGCAGATTTGGGGCTCTGGAATGCTCTGGAAGCACCTTCATGATGCCCACACAAAGAGAAGCCTGACAGGTCCTTCCTGAATGCCATGCAGCCAGGGGGTGGGGCTGCCAACTCTGTCAGTGTGCCCAGGTGCCCTGCGTGCCCCCTAAGCAGCAGGTGATTCCCTCTGTGTGATTTTGCCCCCGATTCAGCCGACCTTGCTTCGTATACAGAGACTTGGCATAATCTTGGCATAATTATGTCCCACATTGCACCTGCCATTTGTCCCGTGTTTCATCCTGCAAGCCTGGACGTGGGAACCTGGGGACACAAATCTTGCTGCAGGCTGGGTCAGACCAGCCACTGACTTCCTACAGTTTGGGTCAGAAACGGTGCTTATCAGCCATGGGATCTCCCTAGAGTGCTGCCCACCCTCCAGCAACGCCGGGCACCCTGGGCTCCTCGACTTCATGTCACGTTCCCCTCCAGCCACTCTAAGAGGACAACTACAGATGCTTATGTCCCAGGGACAGAGGACACAGGTGAGGAGAGGTGGCTGGCTAGAAATCCACTGTCCTGAGTGACAAGGTGTAATTTATCTGTTCAAATACTTGGGCCTCGCCTGCTGCTGTTCCCCGTTCAACATGACTTCTTCACACACAGGGTGACTTGTTCATGAACAAATCACCTGAGAGGGTGAATTTCTCTTAATAATGAGTAATAATTACAATTAATAATAACAATAATAATTAGTAATAATTACAATTCCCATTACTCTGCCAGGTGTGTGGACAGGACTATTATGGTATGTAAATCACAGTCAATTGCTCAGTAAAATAAAAGAAATTTTAATCCATCTGTTCTTCGGGGTAGGAACTACCTGAACTAAGTATTTCTTTTTGACACAGGATTTTTCTCACTAAGGATCAGGAAAATGCAGCAGGTTGAGAAAGCTGAGCCCGTATTCAATACCCCCAGCAGCAAGCAGAACAGCTAGTTTAATTCAACTCACTGAGCAAATGTGATAGTAAATGGGTTTTGTCAAATAAATCTTGAGATAAAAACAAAGTCTTTCTTTTGGTCCCATTTGATTTAATGAAATTCATGCACCACTGCTTTGTTATAAATTAAAGATTAGTATAGGTTTTTTCATTTCATTTCTTTTTTTGTTTGTTTGGTTCAAAATATAGGATAACAGGACTGAATTAACGTTACAGATGTTCTGGGAAATTGTATTAGGTTCACCCAAGCAGAGCAACAGGGAGGCAGTTACCAAGGAAAGGGACAAATTTAAGGCCCAGATTTTCCAAGAGAAGCAACCAGCTGCCAGGGGGCAGCTGACACAGAGGGGCATGGAGCAGGGTTTTGATTGGCACCTGGGCGGGAAGTGGCCTCACTGCCTCGTGACAGCCCCTCGGGCTCTGGCTCTGAGGACGCCAGGGATCATTAGCCAGGTCTGAGCATCCCAAGAGATTCATGAGTCGGAGGGATCAAAGATGAGTAATGAAGCATCTTGTAGATTCACCTTTTACTGGAGCCTCAAATTCACCCACGGAGAGACAAGATTAAAACTTAAATAAGAGTTTCTGCATAGACTTTCCAACATCTAAAGGCACTGGCTACTCAGCCCTGCAGGTTGCTGTCACATAGGACTTCCAATTACAAGAGCTTCTAAAAATCTAGATTTCTATGTGAAAATCTGCAGTGTTTCCATCTTAGCTCTGGAGGCCACTGTGACTTTAAAACACAAGGTGAACCAACAGGATGTGGGTGCAGGTTGGTTTCCACTTGGACCCTGGAATGGTCACTCTGCACCATTTCAAGGTAGAAGATAATTGTTATGTAAGACTTGGGAAGGGCTGTGCTTATTATGTCAATGGGAGATGGGGATATCATGATTTTCCTTTTTCTAGAACATTCTGCAGCTTGGCACAACCTGTTGCTCTCAGGAGCTGTAAAAGTCTTCCCCGTGGATTCTTTTCCACAGGCAAATGAAGGCCCTGGGCTGCCTTTCTTTTAGAAGCTGCCTGAGTTCCAATGCCTGCCCTGTTTTCCAGGTAATGTGACTTTAAACTAGCCCCCTGGCACCTCTGGGTGCCTTTAGGGACTCTGGGAGTCAAGACAAGTGTTTGTCCTCGGCAGGTATTTTTAAGCAACTCAATTCACTGAGATGCTGTTTGGTTTGGAAAAGCTCTTTTAGGCCAATGTTGCAAACAACTATGATGACAGATTGGAAAGTTTTGCTCCTCCTGCTTGGTGACATCGACTTTTTGCCCAGCCCATCTCTCCCATGTCAGAATTAACAAGCCACAGAACAGGCCAGGGATCGTGAAGATGTTTTGTAGTTCTAATGTCAAATGCACTAACTTTCTGGACCTTGGATACGTCTTCTCTCTGCACTTAACTCCTCGGGCTAAATCACCGTTGGCAAATCTGCCCTCACAAACACTGATGAGGAAGCTGGTGTATTTCTCCTCACATGGTGCAGTGGTCTCTTGGATACTTGCAAGTGATTAGGCTACTGTCCCCAGTAATCCTATCAGACACTAATCTAGGAATTGCTGTGAAGGGGAGCTCCTGTAGAGGCCATTCCAATCCAAAGGAGCTCTAAATAAAGGAGATTACTGTAGACACTCTATATGGAACTAAGCCAATCAATCAAAAGACCTTAAAATCCCAGTAGAAGCTTCCAGAAGAAAGAACTGCCAATGTGCAGCAGGTTCTCCCCAGCCCAGAGTCCCAGCTGGCCCTTCCTGAGGCCCTTCCCCACAGTGCATGATGCCCCACAACAAATGTCTTCCTATAGATCCTCCTGGTTTGGGGCTGGGGTTGGTGCTGATCTGCATTGTACAGAAGGCTACATGGCCTTCGCAATTTGATACAGTCACAGACAGAAATGGTACCTTTCCCAAGTACCACTGATAGCTCTGTGTCGAAGACGCAGGGGGCATCCCCTGATATAAATAGAAAGTACCAGTGGAGGTTTCATCAAGGAACAGATGGTATATTCAGATGTGGATCCATCGGAGGAACTGGATTTACAAAGCTCTGCTCCCGTCTCTGGGATGCAAGGTGTTCCAGGGCGTGTTTATCCCAAGCTTGCTCATGTCTCCCAACATTCACAGGGGAAAACCCTCTTCAGGGGTTTCTCATTTGCATACCATCTCCCGACTGTCCCCATGGCATCTGTCCTCTGTGGTGGGGCTGCAAATGCCTTTTGTGACAACACTTTGTGCCCTGAATTCTCTGTCACCTTTACAAATTTTAACGCTTCAGTGAGGAAACATATTGGCCAAGAGTTCTAAAAGAGCCCCAATATTACACATTATCCTATTTTCGGGAAATTAGACCTCATGAGAACACACTCAAAATGCACCTCTGCCCCAGCTGTGTAGGCAGTATTTTGTTGGGTGGAGCAGATTGTGGGGGCGGTGTTCAGGGCAGCAATTCTTTCAGCTGCCAACTCAGCAGGAAGCCCTCCTGGTCACTGTGTGAGCCTGACAGGAAGACAGGGGTGGACGCTGGGGCCAGTGGACATTTACCTCAGCAGCTTAGGTGAGAGGAGAGTGGCCTCCTCTGTGTGGTCCCAGAACCTCTCTCTCAGACTCTGCTGGAGGCTCACAGCCCTGGGCAGGAGGGCCGACCTTACACAGCAGCATGCGTCCAAGAGGCCAGGCAATCCGAGCCCTGCTGGTGACCACACGCCAAGGCCACGCTAGACTCCGCTGGATGAAATCGCATCAGCAGCAGCTGCAAGGGCCCACTCTGACAGGAGTGGGTGGGCGCCTGTCTCCCTCCCTCGTCCGTGAGCCCCCAGAAGCAGGGATCTGCTGCCCTGGTGTCGCACTTAGGAACCAGAGACTGTGCCTGTGTATTCACCGCTGGCTGGAACCCCAGCTCCCGGCTGCTCACGCCAGACCAACACCTCACACATCCTGCAACTGTTGTAAACACAGCGTGGAAAACCGTCTTTTATCCACTTAGAGCTTTGCCACTTTACAGAGCCCCAGAGTACACCCAATATCCATCATCAAGGGGTAAAATAAACCCTGTTACTATGAAGGAACCCAAGTGGCTCCTGCCTTTGGGACTCTGTCCTGGTTGTCCCCCACCATGCTGCTGAGCAGCCCCTGTGTGCACGAGCCCATCCTCCCTTGGGGCTCCCTGCCCTCCTCCCTCCTGGGCTGTGTTCCCTGCACCACAGCCTCTGGAAGGTCTCAGCCTGGGGGGACTCTCCCTGTGTGCAAATCTATTAGCCCTGCCTGGATGACTCACTGGGTCCCGCTGCCACCTTGTGGTCATCTGTTTTTCTTTGTTCAACCCTGGCATCTAGAAGGGACACATCTCACCAGAACATCCTCCTCTGGAACTCTACCCCCATTGCCCAGGAGCCAAGGGACAGGTCCTCATTGCCAGGTTGTCCCAGCAGACGCTGGATCAGGGCTGCCAGATGCATGGGTGTGTCTCACTTTACCAACTTTGTCTCCAAATCTGCTGTCACCACCCTGAAACCACGGGCCAACTTCCCATGGGCAGATTGTAAAGAACCGGACCTTAATTGATGCTTTTTAAATCAATCAATAATAAGAAGAAAGCATTTCCATGCAGTGACCCCTGATTTTTGGCACTCACACCAAAAAACTGGTGGAGGGTGGTGACTAGAATAAGATGTTCTGAATGAGACCAGCTCCAAGTCTCTGACATGCTTCTCTGCCCTGGAGCTCCATGACAGTGACAGGCCACAGAGAGAAGCCCCTGCCTAAAACTCCCAGGGGTCCTGGTTGCCGAGATGGGTGTGGGTTAATCTGGAAGCTGGGGTTAGAGCCCGGAGCCAGGTCCCCACCCTGGGCTGCTCTCCCTGGGCCCAGCTGCTGTCCTGTCTGCTGATTCCATTAGACCTTCTGATGCCCATGTGTCCTTTATCCCCCAACACTGCAGAATCTGAGGCCTACACTGGGCTCGGGGAACACAGGTAAATAGGGCCCGGTTCCCAGTCTGCAAGCACCCAGCTGTCACTCCGGTGTCGCCTCAAGCATTTATTTACTTCAACTGCTCCCTTATTTTCAGATTTGATACATACAAAACAGCACACTAGATGCCATAAGAAAGCTTTCTTGAAACCCATATGAAGTTTATTTAGATTTATTGTCTTGCCTGCTTCCCCCGTGAGCCAAATGACTGTCAATCATGCCCAAACTTTCATTATCAGAAACGCATGCTTGCTTTCTAGCATTTAGAAAAATAAGATGACACCCCCTTCCTGCCCTGGCAGATGACAGGATTTGTTTAAAGGTGAGTTTCGCTATGGCACATGGTGGTATCCCCAGCAATGTGGCTCATGAAGCCTGTGAGACAATGTTCCTAGCTGGGCGCTTTCCCACTGCGTGGGGAGGTATTTAACTTTGCACTTGAACTTGAGTTAGCAGTGATCTGAGACCACAAACAAACAAGAGGTAGGTGTCCATGTCAGGAGGCCCTGGATGAGGGGTGCCGATGAAGCAGCTCTGTTTTAGGGCCTACTGGTGCGAACAGCCTCTGGGGTCAACACAAGAAGATGGGCCAGTCCCCGCCAGGCTAGGCATGTGGAGCCAGGAGAGCTAAGGGAACCACTGTGGAATCCACATTCCCGCTCTGCCCTGCTCCCAGCTGCTGACCTGCTTATGCCACAGTGCAAGAGAGATCTGTTAAAAATGGAAAAGTCACCATCAGATGCTGACAGAGCCCCCTGGAGCTCCCACCCGGCTCCCTCAAGCGCAGGCTTTGATCTGGGGAGCTGTGCCCTTGAAGAGGCCTTTTTGGCTAATGGAGCTTTTGGCTCTGACCCATGGAGTTAATGAGGGTGAAGTCCATTTTCCTCTCTATGGACATTTCGACATGATGGCCAGAGGAGGTAATTATTTCTCCCTTCAAATTGAATTAAGCATTTTAAGAAGATGGCACTTTTGTCTTTGCATGAGGAAAATCTGCTTCCTCATTATCCCTCAACCCCGAGACCCTCTCCTGCGGTGTCTGGGTTGGATTTCTTTATTTAAAGCTCCCCCGCTGCCTGCACGGACACGGGAGAACCATCTGGCTGGAGAGATTCCGAGAGGGGCTTTGGCAGAGCGAGGGCTTCAGCTGCCTTCCTCATGCGGGATTGTACTTAGGAGTAGGCCCAGTGGCGCGAGAGTCGTGCCGTGGCCAGGACTCTAGTTTTGCAACCTTCAGAATTCAATTTAATGGGATAGGTGATTTAGGACGCGCGAGAGCACAAGTAAACCTAATAATTCCACTTAAGAATTTAACCCTAAACTTTACATCAACGTTGTCAAAGGAATTTCCGTTGCTGCTCTGTTATGCCCTCACCTACACACAAAATAGCATCAGGCGCTTAATATCGTAAGCCTGACAAGCTCCCCGTCACGGTGGGGAGAGGGGGAAAGGAAGAACGCAGCAGTCGGCCCTCTGATGAGACGTGGGCGCCACAGAGCTAGGCAGATGCTTCGAGCAACCACGTGCTGCAGAGGAAAATTAAATGGGCAGGTGAGCTTTGGAGGTCCCCAGGAAACCCAGATCCCCCAGAACTTGCACTCACTGGAAGCCTCGGAGTGCCTTCTGGTGACACGGAGCTTTCACAGGCACGTGCCTGTGAAAAGCCACTGAAGGCCATATGGCACCCGCCAGCGAGGGGCCGTCCCCTGACACTGGAGACAAATCTTCCAACAGTCTGAATTCTCCACGCTTCACTTTCAAGCCCCAAGTGCTGTTTGATTGACACTCAAAGAAGCAGGGGATGGTGCGGCCACTTCCAGCATCCTCGGACCAAAGGGAAAAGGCAGCCCAGGTTGGGCCAGCGGATCGCTCGCTCTGTAGGGACACACACATAGGCATCAGTGTCAGGGTGTGTTCTTCCAGCAGCCATTGCTGGGGACAGCCCTCACGTGTGGGTACCGTCACGACGGCATTATTTATAATAATGAAACAGGGTCAGAGGACACAGCCTCACCAAACTCTGCTGGAGCTGGGTTTGCAGAAGCGTGAGGTCACCCCCACAGAAAGATGTAGCACCTCTGTGTCACCCCTAAAAGTCTGACCCATCAGGGCAAGCCTGGGGCGTGTGCTGTGACCCTGCAGATTTCATGATGGTGAAATCCCTTGGGCATGCTGTGCAGTGACAGCTTGCACTGTGAGCAGACACCCCAGGCACAGAGGACACAGACAAGTGCCCCAAGGGGCATCAGTGGACCGAGGCTGTGAGCGAATACTCAGCCACAGGGTGTTACGGGAGGCTGTTTCTCAACTAGCTTAAATGGTCTTAGGAAAACTCACTTGGCCCCGTCTGAGACCAAGACTGAGATGTTGGTGCCAAAGCTGCTTATGAAGAATGTCACTGATTTTCACAGTTGATAGTTAAAATATAAATGAATATATTACTTTATATATGTGGCTTTAAATTTACCCAAAGACCTAAATAAGTCTTAAAAAATATATTTGCATATTGTATCTGTCAAAAAGTTTAAATTAAAATTGGCAATAAAACCTTTAAAAATCATTTCATTGTAAAATCATGGCTGGTCACACTGGTTTTGAGGTGGCCTTGTTGGGGTTCTGTTCTCATGTAGGTGAGCCCCCTGGAGGGGGTTAAAGGTGCTCATGGTCTGTGGGGGTGTCAGATGAGGGTCGCAGGGGAAGCTGTGAGGCATGGTCCATTCCAAAGCTTATAGGCTTGGATGTCACTCTTCGAAATGGTCATTTTGTTCTGCCTACTGTTTACAGGTGTTTGAAGACTTTACACTAAGTGCAGGGTGACTTAGCGCCACCCTTGGTTAAAGTAAGCTGTCCCCAGGCCCATGCAGCCACACAGGCCCACACAGCCCACGGTGAGGTAAGACAGCAGCAGTCCCCGATGCACTAGAATGGCCCGTGCTCTGTGGTCCCCAGGCCCCACCACTCCCTATTACCTTTGGGGGTCAGCTTCACTCCTGTGGCTAGGCTGGGCCTGGCCCCTGTGGACATTGGTATCTAGGGCTCCAGCCCCCGTCATACTCTCTTCTATATGGAAGGGACTGAGTTCTACAGGACACAGACCCTGCAGGGCTGCTAAAGAAATGAGCTATCAAGGCATGAAAAGATGTGGCGGGAGCCCAGATGCACATTGCTTAAGTGACAGATGTCAATAGTGCTAATCTGAAAAGGCCCCATGTTGTACGATCCCAGCTCTAGGACATTCTGGAAAAGGCGAAAGTACAGACAGGGAAAGATCAGTGGTAGCCAGGGGTTACATACGGGGAAGGTAGGGCTGCACAGGGAGGACAGGGGTTTTTAGGGCACTGGAACCACTCTGCAGGATGCAGTAATGATGGATGCCTGTCGTTACACGTTTGTCCAAGCCGCCGAATAGAAGATGAACCCTGATCTAGACTGAGGACTCCGGGCGATAATGATGAGCCAGCATGGGCTCAGGAGTCCAACAAACGTGCCCTGCAGTGGGAGAGGCTGGTAGCAGGGGAGGACGTGCATGTGCGGGGACAGGGCACATGGGGACGCTTTGTACCTTCCTCTCAAGGTTGCTGTGAACCTCACACTGCCCTAAAAATAAAGTCTTTAAAAATCTCGGCACCTTCTGTGTGTCATCAATAAACGCAAACGAGGAGACACATGCACATCTGTGGGGGCGAGCACCTCGGCTTTCAGAAGTTTGTTTGATGGCGGGGACAGGGACGCCTGTTGCCTGGAATGGGAGCCTGAATGACAGTGGCCGGCCTTGCTCTTCTCTGTGATGGGATCTCAAAGGCAAGATGAGATGACGCTGGCAGCGAGCTCCGAGAATAGCAAGGCACCGTCCCAAGAGCTCAGCACCGTTTGCCTCCATCCACGGCTACTATTTTATCTGTGGCTAAGAATACAAAAGTGGGACAAGCTATAGGAGATCAATTTTAAATCATCCGAAGCTACAGGGAAGACACTCTCTGAGTTTCTTTTGAAATGGGATAAGCTACGTTGCTGCCATGGCTTTTAATAATGAGAGGCAGAGGGAGGGCCACCGGATGTGCACACTCCTCTCTGACACCGCGCTTTACAGAGGCCACACTGGGGCCAGTTGCCGCAATGGAAATCATTTATTTAAGACTGAATGTGAGTTCTGGTGTCCCTTAGGAATATTACTTTACTTCAAGAAAACAATTGAAAAGGCAGGCGCATCATTGATGAGCTTACCCTGGATGCATCTGGACAAGAGCCTATTATTGGAAACTTTGCATGTGGAATGCAATTCTTTCTTCAGGAAAGGGGACAGAGGGGTGAAATCAACAACTACACACAAGAGTCACTCCTCACGGCACCCCTGGGAGATGACGAAGTTGTGCCCACTTTCCAGAGGAGGCAACTGACCGTATCAGGTCTAACCTTCATTGCTCTGGAAGTCCTCTGACTCTGCTGATCGCTCCACCTGGCCTGGATGTCCTCTGTGCCTGGACATAGCTGTCCCTGGGTACCTCTCCACCACCACCCAGGGAACCCTGCACCTCTCCTCTGCTGGACCCCTGCATTCTCTGTACCTGTGCCTTGCTTTTCTCTTTTCTCCCTCACGTTGGTAGACAACCTTGACCAGGATCTTCCTGAAAAAGGTGCAAGATATTTTGGAGACATCATTTGGACCCCATCTGTGTGAAACCCCCATCTCAGTGCTCACGTTGGCAGTGCCCATGGCTATACTGGCACAGTGTGATATTTAAGGGACACCACCTTTATTCCCTGCAGCTTTGCTTCAATAGGAGACTTTGAGCATGTGGAGCTGGAGCTACAGTGACACTCACTGAATCAGAGTGGCCCCAAAGGCAGGACGGAACATGAGGGTCCAGGTCGGCAGGGTCAGGCTGGGCAGGATTCTCATTATTTCATGCCAATAAACCCATCTGTGCTAACACAGTTGAGGATAAAACGGAGTGGCAGGATTATCGTGCTAGGTCTTAGAAAGCTGGGTTGGCACAAGGAGAACTGTTTTCAGTCTGGGGAAATAAATTAGAATATGCAAAGCGTATAAGTACAATACCATTAACTTAGAAGATAAAAAGGTGCATAATTTAGTGAAGCCAAACATAAATGCCCTCCCTCAGCTCACCAAACGCCACCTCTTTCTTCCCACCTCAGTTTATCATTTTTATTGTGATTGCCACAGTTTATGGAAAGAGAAAATAATCTATATTTATAATGGGGCATTATTTGCATATATTCCGTTTGCAATTTACTGTGCTGTGCACCCTTAGCAGAAGTTGATTCCAACAGCTGTGTCTGAATGTCTTTAAGACCTCTGATACATATGCACTTCCTTTGCTAATGGAGAATTTCTGATCCTGAAGAGAAGTCTCGGGCAATTAGATAAATATTTTATTCTAATGCTGATCAATCTTCTCCATAATAGTTATCCCTCTGATAAGAAGAGCAAGCAAATATTTTCCTATGAAGGAATTAAAAAGTGTCTATTTTTGCTTCCAGGTAACAGAATATGTTTATTGATGTAGAATAAATGATATGAGACAGTGGATCAGCTTGGGAGGCTCCGTCTCTCTTACAATTTCATAAAGATGAAGTGCACTGGACCCCTAAATCAAGGAGATACGTTTAGTCTTTAAAAGCACATTCAATTCACGATTTCAATTCAGCACTTCTACATTTTTTTCGGGGTCAACAGCAAAGCGTGGTAGCCCCCAATCTATTTCATTTTTAGCAGACTCATCTTTGTGCATCTGAATTTCACCATGGGAAATGAACCAAAGGATAAATCAGCATAATTACAAATACTCTCTGCTTGCAACAAAACAGCCACAGTGTTTCATTTTCTCCCCCACCATTGTTAGCGGACCTGGAACAGCACCATGCAAATTTCATAGACAAAAGAGAGCTTGCCCCAGGGCTCTGGAAAGAACACAGCTCCAGACAGTCAGATTTGATTTGAGACTTCTCTCCCCTCGTGTACCTTCGGAGCAAGACGTCCTCAGGGTAATGACACTCCCATAACTAATGGAAATTCGTCAGTATTTATGGAATGGTCACAAGATTCAGAGCACTGAATGAAATAGCACAGAGTTTTCCTCTTTAAAAAATATGAGGTTGACCCTTGCGTACGATTTTTGAAGGGTTCTCTAAAACCTGAACCCTTGTAGCCATACACCGGGAAAGGCACACATCAGAAACAGAGAGCCTGATGGATAATTGCAAAGTAAATACAAACACGACCTTGACATCAACACGGGTCAAGGAGTAAACACCAGACTGGCCGAGTCCTCTGCTGCACCTTCTGATGAGCCCCACAGGTGCTTCCACCCAGGCCTCCAGGGCCCGAGCCACAGTCAGCCAGGTCTGTTCTGAGTCACATCGAGGGAATCAGTGCAGGGCCATAGTCCTTTGTTGCTCACCTACACGTGCCTGTGTCCCCACGGTGCATCCATTTCCACCTTGCCCGGGGTGTCCCGTGTGACTATGCCAATAGGTACTTACCCATCCGCCCATGAGGAGCATCGGCACTATGACAGATTGGAAGCTATTTTAATAAAAGTTGTCAGTAACTTTCTTTTCTTTTTCTCTTTCTTCTTTCCTTCCTTCCTTCTTTTCTTTTTGGTGCTGGGAAATGACCTAGGGCCTTGTGCCTGCTAAGCACATGTTCTGTCTCTGGCCACACCTCCAGTCCCCAGGAACCTCCCTGTGGATGTGATTCTGCTCATGTAAAACTTGCAGTCGGTCTGAGAGTTTCAACGAATTTCATTTTATAAGATAATGCCGAGTAATTTCCATAGTTGCTGGGCTGGTTTCCATTCCCAGAGGCAGCGTAGAGAATTTCATTTACTACATTTTCCCACCAACATGAGGAACCTGTTCGGCCATTTGGGTGGGACCATGAGTAATCTCCTCATGACGTTCATTGGTACTGAAAGACCCTCCGACTCCCTGCTCAAGGAAAAGCACACGAGACACTGGCTGCAAAAGCAAGAGGCGATTTATTGTTACACAGGCGCCTGCGGGTGCTCAGCGAAACCTCAGCCGGAGCTTCGGTGAACTGGCACACCGGGCTCTAGGGCACAGATCTTTTATAGGGAGCAGGGGGTTAGTTTTTAGCTTAGCACGGTAACAGTTATTCTATTGGTTCCTTTGAATCCAGTCGTTAGGTCACCTGGGGGGTAAACTTGTTTTTCCACTTTATGTTCTCGGAAAAACCATAAAATTGCATCCTGTCCTTTTAGTTCCTGTTTTTACCCTGTTTGCTCAAGTTTGGCCCCTCTGGGGTTATCTATATGGAACATCTTGTGGTAACATTGTGCGAGACTTGAAGTGCTACATGCAGCTGGTGGGGTTTTGAAATGGGGGTTGTGTAAGGGAACATCTTGCAGCTTCAGGGCACAGGGGTTAGTTTTCCTAATGTTGGGCCTGGGGCCTTGAGGTCCTTCAGTACTTCAGTGACTCAGGAAGCCGAAATCATTCTGATGTATTTATTGATTCTTTGGATTTTAACCACCCCCCCACCCAGTTTTTTGAAGTGCCTTTTCAAGAATTTTGCCATTTTTTTTCTAACAGGTTTGAATGTCCTTTGCATATGACTTTGTAGGGTTTTGTTTTTTTTTTTTTTTTTTCTTTTTCTTTCCCCATTTATATGGGTGCATGATGATGGGATTGGCTGTTACATGTTAGCACATGCACATAGTACAATGATATAATTTGGCCAGTATCAATCCCCAGCCCTCCCCCCCAACACCCCTCACCCCGGTTCCTTCCCTCTGCTGATCCCCCTTTGGTTATCACTACATTCCTGCACATACACCCCCACCTAGATTTCCCTTTTTCCTCTCTAGCATCCACATAGAAGAGAAAACATATGACCTTTGACCTTCTGTTTTTAGCTAATTTCATTTCACCTAATGGACTCAAGTTCCATCCATTTTCCTGCAAGTGACATAATTTCATTTTTTTTACGGTTGAATAAAACTCCATTGTGTATATTTACCACATTTTCTTTATCCATTCATCCACTAATGGACACCTAGCCTGGTTCCATAGTTTGGCTATTGTGAATTGTGCTGTTACAAAAATGGATGTGCATGTATCGCTATAGTCTACTGACTTTAAATCTTCAGGATAAGGACCAAGGAGTGGCAGAGCTGGGTCAGGAGGTTGTTGCGTGGCTATACTGTTTATAATCCTACCAACAGTGTACAAGTGTTCCTTTTCTCTCTGTCTCTCCAGCATTTACCATTTGTTTATTCTTGATGGCTGCCACTCCAACTGGAATGAGATGAAATCTCAGTGTAGTTTTGATTGGCGTTTCCCTAATTGCTAAGGGTGTTGCACATTTTTTTTCACTGATTTCTTGGCCCATCTTTTCTCCATTCTGAGATTTCCTTTCCATGTTCTCAAGATTGTATTTTGATGAAGAGAAGTTCCAAGTTTTAACAAAGTCTAATTTATCCATGTTTGACTCTGGGTCTGTTGTGTTTGTGTCTTGCATAAGAAATCTTGGCTTATTCCATTGTTTCCCCCTAGAAGTCCGACATCTTATCTTCTGCACATGAATTTCGTGGGGCGTGGGTTAGTGCATGATGTGAGGTGACAGTTCCTTCCCTGTGTGGTGTCTGATGTGGCCAGCACTACTCCCCCGCTGCAGGACCACCTGAGCTACAAGGGTCTGTGAGGGCAGCTTGTTTCTAAGTGTGCCACCCACACTGTTCCATTGGCCATGTGACGGTCCTGCCCCCTTACTGTCTGGATGCAATCACCGCATTGCTTCATGAGATCTGAGGGACCAACTCCTCCAAATTCACTCTTCTTACCTGTCCCTAACCCTTTACATCTTTGTATAAATTTTAGAAGCAACTTAAATATCTCCTGAGGTTTCTGTTGGCATCACGGTGAAACTTCACAAACACATTTGCTCCTGGAGTTTTCCATGCATGAGCAGCGGTATATCTAGCTAGACATGTCTTCCCTCATTTATCTCAATGATGCTTTGTCTTGCAGGAGTCACGGATATCTTTCATTCAATTTAGAATTCAGTATTTTATCTTCCTATTCTCCTATAAGTGGCAACATTATTTAATTTGATTTTCTCAGCCTCTGTTGCTTGGATACAAAAATGCTATTGATTTTTATATTGATTTTGTATCCAAGTTTCTTTACAAAATTTGCTTATCGATCAAAAAAGTTGTTTTTTAAAAATTATTGATTTAAAAGTTCTCTAGTTTTATGTTCTCTGCATAGGTAATCATGCCACCTGCAAGAGAGTTTCGTTTCTTCCCTCTCAGTCTCTAAATATGTGGTTTCTTCTGTTCCTTTATTAGCAAGGCTGAGGCTTCAGTTCAACTTGAAAGGGAAGTGCTGATAACTGGACATCAGTGTCTCATTTCCAAACTGTACTTCCTCTGCTTCCCCCTTAGGTGTGATATTTGCTGTAGATTATTTTTGTAGATATTCTACAACAAGCGAATTGGTTTCTCCTCTAATAAAATGATCTTACATGGTCATTTTATTATTTTGGGGGGACTGCTGGGGAAGGAACCCAGGGCCTCTCACCTGCTACATGCTACGTCTGTGCATGAGCGTTTTCTTATTCCAAGATGCTCTACAAGGCCCTTCCAGGTTACTCAAAACTCAAGAATCGGAAAGTATGCAAACACGACAGCTCTGCCGCTTTGCAGATTTCATAGAGCAGATCTATTTTTTCCTGATAGAAAGGGTGGTTGGTGTTACCTGGGAGAGAAGGGCAGAACACTGATCCTCAGAGAGGTTCATGCCTGTCAGACCGGAGAGATGGAAGCTCAGACAGGCGGCAGGGCACTGGGCTGAGATGGGGCAGGAGTGTACGCCCAGGCCCACAGCTGGACAGACCCGTGGTGCAAGGGCAGAGTCCACACCTGCAGGGGTCTCCATGTACGGTTATTTGTTGTGAACTAGCAAACTCAGGGATGTAACAGGGATGGACAGGAAAGGAAGAGGGAAGTGGGGGAGAAACATGGAGATAAGACCTGGGTTGAAGGAAAGAGAAGGCCAGCCGCCCTCCACAGGGCTACAAGCTGTCCTGCGTCCCCACAGTGAAGTGGTCACTCAGCCTCAAAGTCAACGTGGATAAGGTGTCAGCCCATGGGAGAAGAATGATTTGAGATTAGTTTCTATCTGTCATTCCTAAGTCAAGTAGGAGGGACCACCTTCTTTCACAAAGGTGAACTCAAGGGCACAGGATATTTAACACTGCCTGTGGTTGAATCCTTGCCCTAGCCTGATCCACATTCATGCTGATCACCTGTATGTCCCGTGTGCGATCCTCTCTTCCTCCCTGTGTGAGGGTCATTTCACCCCCAGGCATCTGAAAGCCTTCAGCATGGATGTGGGTCCCCTCCTTGTTAGAGGCAGGGCGTGGGACATGTTGTCTAACTTGCCGTGCTTCTCAATGAGCGAGGGCATGGAACACCCAAGACTGGGACATGTGTCAAGCCATGAAATCAGTGATGATTTTTATGGCAGCAATCGGAATTCCACAACCTTGGTGCCCCTCCCTGCAGGCCCCTGAGACATCCATCATTGTCTGGACAAACATGGCTTTCACAGTGAGACACGACCCATCCTAACAGTGATGCCACAGGGAAGTCCACCGCCCAAGGTCATCTCGAGTTGGTAATGCACACCCTGCACTCAGACATAATGGCAGTCATTTGTATTTGTGTATTGCTCAAAACCCCACAGCTGCTAGCTGCAGGGTCACACAGGCAGGTGCCAAGACATAAGCAGAGGTGTGGACTCCTGTTTTACAGGGGAAGAGGTCGAGGCCTTGAGAGGTCAACTGGTTTCCCTGCACAGGTCCAAACGATGGAAAGTAAGGGGTCAGATGTGAGCTGGGTTTCCTGATGACAACTCAACACAGTGATGACCCCGGGGAAGAAGACCCTCTGCAGCAGTTACTGCACCTGCCTGTGAGCAGAACCAGGTTCTGAGAAGTTCAAACACAGACTCCAAGGTGCCAGCTCTCGGGAGCTTGCCTGGGGTCTGAGGCCACCTCCAAACACCTCCGGCCATCCAGCCTGGCCTCGGCCTCCTCCTCATGCCCCTCCTCCCCCGTTCAGCAGGCCCCAGCCCTGCCCAACCCACCTTTGCTCTTGGCACGCGCCCCTACTTTGCATTCGCTCCTGCCTGTCCAGTGTCCCCAAGATGCGGCAGTGCTGGGTCTTTCTCAGCGCTCCCATTTCAAACCCATGGTCACCTCCTCCTAGAGACCCTCCTGCCCCACTGCCTACGTCAGCTCTCTTCGCCTCTCCCGGTCCCCGGAGCTGCTCCCTTCTGTGTCTTCCTGTAGGAATCCCACAGGCTGGTTGAAGTGGTTGATTTCTGCATTTGCCTGTGGTCCAGCGCACTCTCCATGTTAGGAAACGAGGTCCTCGTGGGCCGGGATCTTGTGCCTCTGTCACCTCCCAAAGCTTTTGCATATAAAAGATACTCGGTATAACACCTGTCAAAATGAGCAAGATGCAGGTGCTCACACGAGGCCCTGGGGCAGGACAGGTGAGGGGAAGGTGGCCTGCAGGGGTCTGCAGTCAATGACAGGTCCAGCCTTTAGCACCCTCACTCACCAGCCCTGCGTGGCCTCGGGAATCTGCTTGATCTCTCCAGAGCTCTCACCTCCCGTAACTAAGTGGCGGTGTTCATGGTGCCTCGCTTTTGGAAGTGCTGTGAGACAACCAGAGTCACTCCTGTGGTGCATCTTGCACAGGGACTGCCCCATATGAAAGGACCAGAGGGACCTGACCATACCTCCATTCCTGTGAACTAGGCCCTGCCTCCTATGACCTCCACCACCTCCCACAGTCCACACAGCTGGGAATCCCTGTGTGGATTAATCCTCTGATGAGGTTGGAACCCCCATGATCCACTCACTTCCCAAGGGCATTGCCTGTGTTCATTGCTGCACTAGGGACTGACCCTTCCCCACAAGAGTCTTCGGAGGACCCTTCCTATCCAAACCATAACACCATGTGACCTTTGGTGGGTGTGGGCAGAGCAGCCGATCTCAGGCCTGGGTGAGATTCTAGGAGGAACCACAGTTCCACTCCCTCTGTCTTTGCCTGTGAGCACCCAAGAGCTGGCCTGGGTCACCCCAGCCCCTCAGCTCCCCAGTGGCCCAGCACAAGGTCACACAGACCAGAACATAGAGCACTTCTGTCCCCCAGGGAGTTGCTCATGCCCTGTTCAACCAACAGCCAACCCTCAAAAGCCTTTTCTGACTCCTACCTCTTCCTGTCAACTTTGCATGTCTTAAAAATCTTAGAAACGGAGCTGTAGCGTATTCCCGGAAGGATGACACTTCTCTTTGACCTAAGGGTCAAGATTTAGGTGGAAAATACTACAAATCCCTGGGTTTAAACTGTCCCCGAGGAGCATCTCTGAATCAGAGCTGTTTTGGAGTTGCAGTCTCCTCTCAACCTCCTGCTCTGTCTGTTCTTGATGGTTAAGGAGTTCAGAGAGCCTGGCTTGGTCATGGAGCCCCAGGAAGCTCTGGAGGGAAGGTTGGAACGTCAACACCCCACGCACTGCCTGCCCTCCCTCCTGGGGCTTCTGACTTACTGACAAGCTAGTGAACAGGCTTGTGTACGAGCTGTGACACGTGCAACCTCCCTGTTCCTCCAGCCTCTGCATTGCCCATCTTGACTTACCCTCCTTCCCAGTCCTGGATAAATCTCACCAGGCGCCTTGGAGCTGATGAAGCATCTACTCACAGCCGGGTGGGCAGCAGCTTCTTCAGCAATGAGATTGGCTTTAAAATTCTGCAGTTTCCTCCATAGAGCGAATGGCGGAATGGTGTCAGTCTTAGCTGCCGGGGTCTCCAGGAGTTCTGTGTCTGCTGCTGAGTGGGGCCCAGATGCGAGTTCCTAGGGACGCTGCTAATCCTAGGGGATGCCCATAGATTGTTTTCCCTGCTCTTAATCACCAGGTATTGAGCCCACAATTGGCACCATTTTTCTCCTCTACCTTCATGTTGACATGCCCCCTTCAATTCAGAAGATTCATCCTAAGAGTGATTGCAGGGACACTTCTATGCTGGTGACCACAGCTGACTGGAGGCAACCTGTTGACACCAGTACTGAAAGGAATCTGTGAATACTAGACCAAAGGAGAGAGGCTCGAAATGCAACATGAGACTGACTGCCTTCGAGTCAGTTTGACTCTGATTTTTTCACTTGGGATGCAATACCCAGCACAGACCCTTCGGATGACAGACTCCAAAGCCACTCTCAACCCCTCACTCTTGCTTTTTAATTATAGAGGATGGATAGCAAGATACTCATCTTTTTGACTTCCTTTGTGATCAGTTATAGCACTGTGACCTAATTCAGGCCACTTAACATTTATGTGGAGGAACCTACAGAAGGCATCCCTTCAAGTAAGTGCTCACAGGTTGTGGAGAAATTTATTTTAGCCTTCCTGTCTCCTGTCAATAATGTAGATGTGATGGCTGGAGGTGGAGCAGCCATCTTGTAACCATAACAAAAAAACCGTAAAACCACAGGCTACAGGTGTTGGGAAAATGCCGCAGTCTGGCTGGGCACAAAATCACGAGCCACTCAAACAGGAACAAACTTTATTTTTGAAACTCCCGCCAATGCCCTGTATGCTCCCGGGAAATATGCCAACCCACACATGTGGCGTTCTCCTGGACACACACACCAACAGGAAATCCCTCCTCTGGAATTCCCTCCTACCGCACTTCCCCAACCAATGGGAACTCTCCAGGAGTCCTGTAGCAGGCCTAGGAGGACAGTAGGGGTCTAATATCCAATTGAATGCAGATCTTAACATAATCATATCAACTCAATGGCTTGCTGGTGTCACCTTACAACCAAAAATGCCATGCATCATTCCTACTTGGCTATGGCTCTCAGCAGGAAAAGAAGCAAGAAGGGGTCTATGTTCTGCAGGAGCTCCTGATCTCTGGATTTAGTCCTGCATGAGGAATTAAAACCATCATTGTGTGTTCATGCCACCAACACAGGGATCTTTATTACTTGTAGCAGAAACATTACCTGGTGATATAAATACGCCAGTATGAGAAAACCATTTCCTGGGGTGAACCCTCTGTGGTCTGTCTGTACAGCAGTCCTCGTAGGCCAATTTCTCCTGCCAGCTGGGCCAGGGAAACACCCTCCTGACTCGGGCCTCCCCTGTCGGCAGAGAGCTGGCTAGAAGCAGGAAGAACTCAAGGTCTAACCCAAGAAACTCAGGTCAAACTCTGACTCTGGAATCCACAGGCTGTGGGACCCTGAGTGATTTTTGAGACTGTCGGAGCTCCACCTTTATTTTAAACAGTGTTACCTAATACATTTCTACAGAGACTGTTCCCGCATGTGCTAATATATTAAAAACCCTCATCTTAGATCTTAGTCACTTTTTTTGGAGGGTGGGTGGATCCTAGGAATTGATCTCGGGGCACATGGCCACTGAACCACATCCTCAAGCCTATTTTGTATTTTATTTAGATACAGGGTCTCACTGAGTTGTTTAGAGCCTCACTGAGTTCTTGAGGCTGGCTTTGAACTTGTGATCCTCCTGTCTCAGCCTCCCAAGCTGCTGGGATTACAGGCGTGGGCCAGCACACCCGGCCGGCCCCTTATTTCCTTTTTTAATCCAACATTTCATACACACATTTTATGCATAATATATACATACATGGTATATATGTAGCCTACAGTAATATTACATTATTTTAATAATTTTTAAAATTTTGACACTTTGTTTTCTAGAGCACGTCCTTCAGTGTGCCTGCCTTTGGCTTGAGGTAATGTGAATCACGGCTTCTATGAGACACTAATTCACAAGACACCTGCCTAAAAATGCTCTGTGGTCAAATTAAATCTGGCACTGTCTCTTCTTGATGAAGACTGACAGTCACATTAGTGTGCGGCTGGCTAGGCCCTCCCTACAATAACAACAACAAAGAGAGTCTCACTCACGCACCAGCTTTGCAGATCATTAACCCAGACTCTCACCCAGAGTCAGGGCCCTGCAGCCCACGCTCCTCAGGGAGACCTGGGCTGGGAGCGCCTTCCAGAGCAGTGGTGTGGGGAGGGCGGGGGCATTCTTTACCTTAGAGAAGCCGAGGTCACATGCTCAGCCAGGGACCCAGGTCAATGTGGCCAGCGGAGGTCATGCTGTTGGAGTGTGCCTGTGGTCAGATGAGAAGAAAGAGCCCATGTCCCCTCCGTGGGCTTCCTCCCCAGCACCACAGACCCCTCACCATCATGAGAAGAGCACTAAGTGTGGTGAGCTGCTTCTGCCGTTTCTGCAGATTATGGTCGCCATTACAAGATGGCGCTGGCTCCGCTGTGGTCTGTGACAAACAATTTCTTATCTGGGAAAGTTGGCACATGATTTTTCACCACCCTGTGAGAAAGTTCCACGCGGCAGCTTTGCATTGGGGCTTGGGATGCTTTATTAAGGCTGGGAGGGGCACCCGAGAGGAAGAAGAAGAAATATCCAGGGACCTGAATAAACTGCTGAAAGAAGATTCCTGAGTTGCGTCTTCCTTGCGGGCAAGGGGTCGCGACAAGTGGTGCCGAGACCCGGGAACCAGAACTTTCAGCAGTCAGGGGTGGTGCACCGGTTAGTCCCAGGTAAGTGGGATCCGCGATCAAAGCGGGGTTAGTCCCTAGTAAGTGGGATCCGCGACCAAAGCGGGACAGCTCCTCTGTAATGAAAGAGAGAGCCTTACATTTTATTGCAGCTGCACTGTGTACTTTCGCTTCTACTTTCGCTTTCTGTTTTTTGTGCTTCCTTTGTTGTTGTGTCATGGGTGCCGCATCTTCAAGTCCGCTTCTCCTGGCCCTAGATGGCCTGTTACGTTCCAAGGGACTGGAAGTGAAACATAGTACTTTACAGAGATTTTTACAGAAGATAGATATCGCTGCACCGTGGTTTGCATTTTCGGGCAGCCTTACTGTGCCTAGTTGGGATAAATTAGGCAAAGATCTTGACTTTGCTTCTGAGCAGGGCATATTAGAGGGTGGGGTGATACCCCTTTGGAAAATGGTCCGTGGTTGCCTTACAGATGGTAAATGCCAGGAAGCTGTGAGTGAGGGTCAAGCTATTCTTGAGCAATTGCATGAGGAAAAATCTGAAGGATCATGTAGTGAAGTGGCAGAGAGTATTAAAAGTAACAGTAGTGAGAAGGCAAAAGAGCCTGAAGATAAAAATAGGAGAAGGCTCTACCCAGACTTGACCGAATTAAAAACGCCTGAGAACACAAGCGACTCAGAGAGTTCTGAGGACCTTGATATATTGTTACAACAACTACATAAGATAAAAATGAAAAAGAAGAAAAAGGAGACACAGGGCACACAGGCCTACTGTAAGAAGGGGAAGGGAGTTAACATCGGTCAACAAAACTCTGAGGAGGAGGAGGTAGAATATCTAGAAGAAGATATGGTGCCGATTGCCCCACCTCCGTATGTGGGGGGGAGCCAAGGTTCCGGGAGATCTTTTCATGCACAAGTTTGGAGGACAGTTAATACAGATATGGGACTTGCATACCCTGTATTTCAGGACAATAACAGGGGAAGATATCATGAGCCTTTAGACTTTAAGATAATTAAAACCTTGGCAGAATCTGTCCGCACTTATGGCATAGATGCCGCTTTCACTCTCACTCAGGTGGAGGGACTTACTAGATTTTGCATGACTCCCTCAGATTGGGCTAGTCTAGTCCGCGCTTGTGTTTCCCCAGGGAAATATTAGGAGTCCAAAGTTGGCTGTTTAATGTTTCTGGCAGTACCCAAGACTCGGAGTGAGGTAGGAGGCTTAAAATTTCTGCAAATAATTCACAATTATCTAATGCTACATTACCCTCCGCAGCAGTCCGTCTCCAATCTCCGTTCCTGTTTCTTTTGGCTAATGTTACATTACAGGGGATGCTTAATTGCTCTAATATTACCTGTTATTTGTCTGAGTGTTGGAATGGCTCCTGGACTATGGCAATGGTTATGAAAATTCCAACTTTTGTCCCGATCCCGGTTACTGCAGATCCAGAGTCATTTCCTATTGTTGAACTGATTAGAGCCCGTAGAGATTTTGGAATTACGGCAGCCATAGTGACAGCTGTGGCGGTATCTGCTGCTGCAGCAGTTACAGCTGGAGTAGCCATGGCCAGCCAGGTACAAACTGCTGCCACTATTAATCAGGTTATTCAACAAACATCCACCATACTTGAATCTCAAAGTAGAATTAATCAACACATTTTATCTGGGATTCTGGCTGCTAATCAAAGGATAGATCTGCTTCAAGCTCAAGTTGAGGAATTGTCTGACCTAGTACATTTGGGTTGTATTGATCAACGTGCACATTTATGTATAACCTCTGTCAGATTTAATGATTCCAGAAATGCCTCCCGCATCATCGGAGAGTATCTATCCGGAACCTGGTCCATGGAAGCAGAAAACATGATCCAGTCTCAACTAACCCAGATAGCTGTCTTGAACAGTACCCGTGTCGAACCAGTGACTTTGGGTCAATTCACCGATTGGATATCTTCTGCTTTTTCCTTCTTCAAAGAATGGGTGGGAGTAGGCATTTTTGGTGCAATGTGTTGCTTCGGTGTTGTACTTTGTTTGTGGCTTCTCTGTCGCCTTAAAACTCGCCATGCACAAGAAAAGGCTATGATCATACAAGCTCTTGCAGCTTTAGAAAATGGCAACTCGCCTCAAGTCTGGCTTGCGCATCTTAAGCAGTAAACCTTTGTCATGGTCGTTACACCCCAAGTTATTATAACATTGCACTGGGATCGACATGACTTTCCTTGTTATTCTCTTAGTGTTGGAAAGCCCTTGCACTCTGCCGGTCTTACTGCCATTGCACGCAGATGGGTTTCCACACTAGTGCTTTTCTATCGCCTTGAAGTTCGTGCCTTTCTTTCAGGGTGCTGTCAACTTGTTTGTCGTTATAAACAGCCACAGTTCAGCCTCAGCTATCCCCCTTCGTCCACCATCGTCACGATACAGGATGCGAGGCAAGGCACTGCACTTGAGTGATCCTTGACGTGGACCTCAAGGAGAGCATGTCCTATTGCATGCGGGTTCGACGCGTCCACGCCCCGCCCCACGAAAAAAGGCGTCGGCTGATATGGCCTCAGATCTGGGGAAGGGCCCTCCTTAGGACTGAGCCATACTATGCAGCCACTTCTGCACAGTGGGATAGGACCTCTACTCTTGCCTGTATTGTTTTAAGAAAACAGAAAGGGGGAACTGTGGTGAGCTGCTTCTGCCGTTTCTGCAGATTATGGTCGCCATTACAAGATGGCGCTGGCTCCGCTGTGGTCTGTGACAAACAATTTCTTATCTGGGAAAGTTGGCACATGATTTTTCACCACCCTGTGAGAAAGTTCCACGCGGCAGCTTTGCATTGGGGCTTGGGATGCTTTATTAAGGCTGGGAGGGGCACCCGAGAGGAAGAAGAAGAAATATCCAGGGCCTGAATAAACTGCTGAAAGAAGATTCCTGAGTTGCGTCTTCCTTGCGGGCAAGGGGGTCGCGACAACTAAGGGAATTGCAGCAAGGGCGGAGCCTATGAGACCCCTGCCAGTGCCCCTCAGAGCGATGGGCATCCAAACAGGGAGACCTGAGGGACAGCCACAGCCCCGAGGAGCCAGGGAGGCCTGACAGCCAAATCTCACGTGGGTCAGAAGGACTTTGGATAAACATGAAGGAAAGTGATCAACGGGGTTGGGGATGTGGCTCAAGTGGTGGCGCCCTTGCCTGGCATGCATGTGGCCCGGGTTCGATCCTCAGCACCACATACAAACAAAGATGTTGTGTCCGCCGAAAACTGAAAAATAAATATTAAAAAAAAATTCTCTCTCTCTCTCTCTCTCTCTCTCTCTCTCTCTCACACACACACACACACACACACACACACACACACACTCTAAAAAAAAAAAGAAAAGAAAGTAATCAACGGTGGCATTGGTTAGCAGCAGCACATCAGAGGTGGCTTCTTAGTGGTGACAAGTGTGCAGTACTGCTGCAGGAGTTTGCTGTTGGGGACGCCAGCCAGGGAGGCCAGCTGAGGCTCACATGCGAGCACTCTGCACTACCTCCTAATTTTTCTATGAATTCAAGACAGTTGGCTTTGAAAAGTATATTTTAAAATGGATTTGATATCATTTAATCCAACATGTGCTAGGTGTATTTTAACATGGACTTTTCTTTTTTTCAGAAGCTCTATACATATCCTATGGAAAACAGTTTGGAAAGTCATTAGCTGGAGGAAACGTTTTTCTAATGAGCATTCTTAAAGTAGTTTTTGACTGTAAACGAAACATCCAACTAATTTATTAATTTAATTGCACATACATATTTAAAGCATGATTAAGAGACTATAGCAATTTCAAAATACCACCTTTTCCCTCTGAGGTTTTATGACAGGATTTCATTCAGGCAATGCTGGGGACCACTTGGGATTGCATGTCCTCCCTGTGCAGCTCACAGTGAGCAGTCCTGCCTCTCCTCCTCCTCCTCCTTCTCCTCCTCCTCTTCCTCCCCCTCCTCCCCCTCCTCCTCCTCCTCCTGACCCTCTCTGTCATTCCTTGTCTTGTAGGACACATCCCAGCTCTGACATCATCTTCAGGTGACAGTGATGTTGTGTGTGTGTGTTCCCAAACCCCCTGGTCAACTCTGGCAGGCCAAGAGCCGAAGCAGAGCTCCTTTCCCTGGGTGGGTGTCCTTGCAGCATCTGTCCGTCACCCTGTGGGGACTGCAGGTTTCCCTGTGGGGTCCTATTCAGTGCAGTCAGCAAGCTCCACTCGAGTGCTCAGCTGTCACCCACCTTCAAGCCCCCTGAGCCTCTGAGAAGCTGCCACAGGGGACCAGCCATCATGGCTGCAGTTATGTGCCCCAAATTCACAGGGTGGGGTCCTGACCCCAGAGCTCAAGGTGCAGCCATGTGTGGATGTCAACCCACTGCCCATGTGGATAGTTAAGATGGGGTCAGCAGGGTGGGCTCTGAGTGTGACTGGGGCTCTATAAGAAGGGGAAGTTTGGACACACAGACACAAACACACACACACACACACACAATGCCATATGAAAAAAGAAGGCAGAGATTGGGGTGACATTTCTCTAAGACAAGGAAAACAAAGATGGCCCAAGCCAGGGAAGAACCCTGGAGGAGTCTCCCTTGGAGCCTTGAGGAGAAACCAACCCAGGCTTGGGCTCCACTGCCAACCTCCTAGAATGTTGAGGCGATCAATTATGGACACTTGAAAGCACCCTTTTGTGGTGCTTTGGGTCAGGGGTTTGAGGAGGTGGGAACCAGGAGATGGGAACTGGCAGGTGGGAACCTGGCTGTGGGACGAGGAGGTCCTAGGGCCAAAGGCCAAGCCAAGCCCACAGGGACTGGCCATCATAGGGTTTTTAATGTATTAGCACATGCGGGAACAGTCTCCTCCCCTGAGCTTCCCAGTGGAGACGGACAGCGAGGTTATTACCTGGAGCTGGGCACATGTAGCAGCTGCATGAAGATGGCCGGCCTGTGTCGATGGCCCTCAGAGCTGATTTGCGATTAGGACAACAATCAAGAGAAGGCGGCTGATTGGAACAGCTTGCAAAGTGAGGGTTTTGCAACATACCATTAAATTGTCATAGACCAACTGTTCTCACAATTATGTACAATAATTCTGTGATGCTAGCCCAAACCAGGAAAAATAATCTCCTTATGCAAAATGCATGCAATTAATAAGAGATGAACATTTCATTCAGCCATTCTTGCCTTTCCCAATCCTAATTATATTTATTCCTTTTTATTCATGCACAGTTTTTTTATATAAATGTAATCATGGCTTGGTAAATTCATAATCATTTGTTAAGCAGCAATGCCGATCACATCTCGTCAGTTATGACTTGCAAAGCATTTCATTAAAATGGGCTTTGCATCAAGGTTCACCCCATGAATCGTATCTGTGACCACAGACCAAGATGGAACACCCATAGGTACTTCCTGCTGACGCATATCCTCTGTCGATGCTGCTGGAATAATGTCTTCTCAAAGCAATGGGGGCAGAGGGCAGGATGATGGTGAACCCAGAAGCCCCTCAGAATAGTAACCACAGAGGTCTTTGTTCGGGCTTTTTCCCTTTGTGATTTGTACTGGAAAGATCAGCCTTGAGAAATAGCTTGGGGTGATTGACAATGGCTCCCAAAGGACCCTGGTGAGATTCCCTGGGAGCCCTGCGACCCTTGGCCAGTGCCATGTTCTTCAACACCCACCTGCACCAGCTCCGCCCACAGAACTCAGCAGCAGAAGCATCCCAAAGAGGGCAGCGAAGGTCATCAAAGACATCGAGGGAAATGCCACATGGTGCTCAATGTCCCTCGGTTGACAGAGTCACCTGCCATGGTTGAGTTTTTCTCAGCACGTCCTGTTGTACAAAGGGCTCATCAGGGAGGTTTCTCACATGAGCACATATCCCCGGGAACCTGGCTGGAAGGTTCCTCCCTAATCCTTTGCCCTCTGGTAGAACCTCCTGAGCAGAGGGTGACTTGAACACTTTCAGATGATGGACAGAAGTTTTTTGTTTTCACTTTTGGGTAGAGATCTCTGGAGTAGGGAGGAGGGAAGCCCTGATTTGCACTGTCTTTTGGAGACGCCTCTCTCTGCAGGCCCCAGAAATGTACTCACAGACCCACAGAGAGAAAAGTCCAGGGCCAAGGAGGCCCTGCCTGCCGATTGGATGGAAATCAGGTCACTCACACAGCAAGTGACGCTTCTGCGTCACTTCCATACTAGGCTCTGGTCATCCTCCTGGGCTTTATCAAACACACTTTTCTACGGCCATCGCCTTTTCTCTCACAAACCTGTGCACATGGCCACAAGGTGTCCTGCCAGCCAACCTTGGATCCATTAAGACCAACATGGTTTGATATTCAGAAAAATTCTTTGCCCGTCTTTGTAGACAGCCTGAGGGAGCCAGTCGGTTTTACACTGATAAGGTAGTGAGCAGGCCTCGCTGTGGCCTAGTTTTATCGTAGCTGATGTGGAAATATATTTTCCTTCTCTCTCTGCAACGGTGAAAAGCCAAGCCCACACCTTGTGAAAAGGCCCCAACAGCTGGCCTGGGAGTCCACTCCTCCCGAGACCACCTAGTGAATCACGGAAGTGGGGGATACGCCTGTGAACCCCAAAAACATGTCCACAGCAAACACTGGGGACAGTCCCCCATTTTCCCACAGTTTCTTATTAACCTTCTGGCTGAGCTTGTGGTTTCTGTCTTTAAATAAATAATTAAATAATCCCTAAATTAAATCATTTAACTATTAAATAAATCATGCCATTATAATTCATGGCCGAGGTTTATAAAAAGGATGTGAGAGAAGGGAACAGTAGTTTATAGTTTCCCACTAAACATTTCCTAAGTTATTAGTGGAAAACAAAATCCAGACTCAGATCCCATCAAAGGCTACCCACCCCACACCCTTTGCAAAACCCCCCTGCACCCACCCACACACTGAGCAGAGAAGTCACTGGTCGGCCTTCCTGCGGAGCTGCAGGGAACCACAGGAAGCATACACACTGAGTGTCACTCAGGTCCAAGGTCAGGGTCATGCCTGTCTTCCTGTCATGTGACCTTGGATGAGTTATTGAACCTCATTACCACTCCATAACCTCAATGTTAAATTAATACCAGTTTCTATACCACAGAGTGTCACAGTTATCCAGAGGTGACAACCAGGACTTAAAGTCATGCTCAGTCAATGCCACTGCTGCTGTCCTCGGTGTCATTACTGGTCCTCTTCACAGTGCACAGCCCTGCTCCAGGCTGGATTCCAAGAGTGACGTGGAGGACCCATATCTGTAGGGCTCGGTCTCCCTGGACCAGAGGAAATGAAGTCACAAGGACAGCATGACGTGACAGCAAAAAGGTGTTGAGAAGATGAAGATGCACAAATAAAATTTCCACTTTCATTTGACAATTCTTAATTATTCTCAGAGATTTCATTTGAAAGTGCCTGGTGTAATATGTCTCTTTAAAAACTGAGGCATGCTGCTTGTGAACTCGCTGACTCTGGGGGGGACCGTCTCTGCCATGCGGTGACCTTTGCCACTGCCTGGCGTCTCGCATGCACTTTTGATCCATCTCGCGTCATCTGTCTCCAAACACATTCCAGACGATTGCTACTGGCGTTATTTTCCATTCTTAAATTGACTCAAATTGCAGGGAAACTCTCAATAGCAATTAATTAATGTCACCACAAATAACCATGCCAGTAGGTTAAGTAGTTACCAGCTCCTCCTTTCTGGATACCTCTTATTTCCTCCACGTGCACAGGAGAAACTTCGACTGAGTTCTGCTCCATCCCAGCCTCTGCAAAGGCATAGAAGGAACACAGGGGCTGTCGCCTCTCTGCTCCTCCTGGGGCTCAGTGGAGGAGACCCACGGAAGCTGGCTCAGCTTGTTGGGAGCAGCGCCTGCTGGGGGGTGCTTCCTGAAGTTACTGTGGCCAAACCTCTGGTGTAAAGAAAAATAATAATAAGTAGATAGAGAGACAGACAAGATGCAGAATGGCTCTTTGTCCAAGGGGTCACGTTTATTTATAACAATACATTCCATTAGGTCATTAGTACCATAACCACGTTAGTGTTAGAGCATTAGGAAGTTTGCTTATTCTGCACTTACATTTCACAGTTACAATATGCAATGTCAGGAGCTTTGTCCAGTTCTCAAGAAGGTCCATTGTCTGAAGTCCCTGTTAGGTGGGCAGCTCCAGGAGCTCCAGAGGGTGGGGAAATGTGGTAGTTATCAAGCAAGCAAGTTCCTTTATGCCCAGGGGTTATGTGCCTACCATTAAGGTCGAGGCTGATAAGACTCTAGCATGGAGGCCATCACCATAGCAACCGGGCATCCTGTGCCTTTTCCCAGGCACCAAGCTTTCCCAGGCACCAAGCATGCCACAGCCAAAAAGCCATCGGGGACCCCAATCCCAAACACAAAACCCCTACACCTGGTGACAAGGAACATGACTTCTTTGTTTCCATGAAAAGAAAACTTCATTTTAAGTTTGCACATAGGATTTTGTTCAGGAAGAACCATTATCTCAAGTTCCTGTTCAGCTGAAGGAGAAGGAGACACCTGTTTTTGTCCTAGTCTTTACATTCAGAATTTTTCTCAGCTTGGGAAGATTCGCATAAGCATCAAAGAGCCTCAGGAAGGATACTGTCTAGACAGACGGCGGCCTGCGTGTGCCCACCGTATACCCAGCAATCTTGTTCACCTCACTTATTGGTTCCATGACTCTTTTTAGATTTCCTATAACTTTCTACATGAAGAATCATACCTGAAGATAAAGACGATTTCCAATCTGGAATTATTTTATTTATTCTCTTTATTAAACTGGCTAAAACCTCCAAATGGAAGAGGAGTTAGGAAACTGAACAGCCTTGCTTTGTCCTTGGTCCTGGTGGGAAAGCACTTGGCTTTGCCCGGTTGTGCCTGGTATCAGCTGGGCACAGGCACACTTACCATGCATCCCACTGAGGAAGTTCTTAGTTTTCTGACACTTCTAAAAATTATGAATAGATGTTGGTTTTTGATATACATTTGCATCTATCTGTAATTTTGTGTCTACAAGGCACATTTTTCCTGCAATGCTCTGTCCTTGGAATCTTCTGGCATCAGATGGACACTGGCCTCATAAAATGAGAGGGGAGGTGCCCCTTCCTCAGACAGGAGCCCACCAGCCCTCAGCAGTGCCCTCTTTGTGTATTCTCTGCAGATGCCCAGGGTCCTCTGACGGCCTCTCTCCCTGCTGGGTCCCTTCTCTGCAAATCTCTGCAAGCCCAGGACTCCACCCGGCTCCCCTCTCTCCACTGAAGTCTGGGATCTTTCTGAAAGCCATGAGCTGGAGCGAGCCCAGGTCTGTCTCCTCTGCTCCTCGTCTCTTCATAGACCACTGTTCTTTGCTGCCTAACCTTCCAATAGTGGAAACACCATCATTTCATACGTTTTATGTGGTTTTTCAGTTGGTCCAGGAGGGAAGGAAAACATCATCCCTCTTACTCCACCAGGGTTGCAAGCAGAGTCAGGGTCCAGAATTTTGCCCTTAGTTTCTGACTCATCATTTCCTTCCAAAGCAATGACCAGTCCAGAGACTGAGCACCCAGATAGGATGCCCTTCACAACAGCCTTCAGCCCTGACTGTGAAGCCAGGTCACAAACATTAAAAGAGGGACCATCCTGAACTGCTTCTCAGCCACACTCCTGGGGAAATTCTCAGCAGCTGATGAAGAATTTGGATTAATGTTTTTTTACAAAAGCACTGACCTGCTGCAGTCTGGCTGGGCACAATTCAGGAGCCACTTGTCAAAAGAAACGAACTTTATTTTTAGAACACACACACTGCACCACACAGCTCTTCAGGAAAAACCCTCAGAGTCCAACTGCCACCACCGGCTTCCCACAAGCCTCTCAACGTCCCCCACTCCTCCTGCTCTTGAGGCCGATTGGCTGGGTAGTGTGGGCGGAGCCAAAAAAAGTCCCCCAATGAGCAGCTCCATGGTCTGAAAGGGCGGGGCAATAGCCCAATGAGCATCACTGCAGAGGAGCCAATCAGTTGGCAGCTAGAAGTTTGCTGGGGCCAGCTGTGAGTCAATCATCAGCTGGCAGCTGGAAGTTTGCTGGGGCCCCTTCAGCTGTGGCTCTCAACACTGACCTCTCAAAATTCTCAGCAGCTGATGAAGAATTAATGTTTTTTTTTTTTTTTTTTTTTTTTTATGAAAGCACTGACCTTTGCACCTCTGTAGAGCAGAGTGCAAAGAAAGCCTTCTCCTAGGTCTTCTTTGGCTCCAAAGCTAAGTCACCCTACATTTTTTTTTTTTTTGCTTAAATCTTCAACTGATTCTTATTTTATTAATCATGTTATACCACTAAGTCTTAGATTTTAAGAAAACATTTTCCCCACCATGTGGTCCTGGGATTTAACACAGAGGCACTCAATCAGTGAGCTACATTACAGGCCATTTTTATTTTGAGACAGGGTCTTGATAAGTTGCTGGGATTTTAAGTAGTACCCACTTTAAGAAACCATTTCTGAACTTTGAAAAATGAATAAACACACTAGTTGATACTAAAGAGTTTAGCAGAAGAAATAAGGCTGAGAGTAGAATCTACCTTGGCTAACTCACCCTACATTTGAGCTCTCATTAGGATTGCTGAATCACAGCAGGTACAATAAAACCAAACATAGACTGAACTGGCCCAGGAGACTCAGGGTCTCTTAAGATTAACCATGTGTCTGAGGAAAGGTTCCCAAACCTGCAACAGTTACCCTTGCACCCAGGTGCAGAGAAATTGACAGTGACAACCATGAGTGAGAACTTCTTAATGGCCATTGTCGATCACCTGCCCTGCAACCTCTTCTGTCCTCTGCTCCAAGTAGAATCCAAATCTTGTGGAGATACCTACTTCTCTTACACAGACCATGAGAGGCAGGGTGAGCCTGTCCTCATCAGAACAGGGCTAATTGGTGTGATGGTAATTAGTTCTCATTGGCATTGAGGGTTCATGAATAGGTAACTTTGTTTGCCAAAGAGAAGGAGATAATGGAACTGAGAAGGGGACAGTGTGGCCCTCGAGGACACCACTGAGCTTCAGAATCCATCAGGCTGCCTCTTGCTGCAGGCTGACTTCCTGTTACTGGGCCAGGGAAAGTTCCTTATTGCTGAGAAAGATTTGAGCTGGGATTGTATTACTTTATTCTAAATTATTAAATCATGGGAGAATTGGTAAGCTTCTCATTTACAGCAAAGCATCCGAGAGGCTCCCTGGTCGCCCCAGCTTGCCAGCCGCAC